>NW_027555736.1:5736051-5979084 GCF_003287225.1 Phascolarctos cinereus
GGTGAGATTCTCTACTCAGTGGAATCCTCTGTCTGTCCCAGCTCTGTTCCGATGGTTGTTTCTGAGTGATTGACATCACTGCCACTGGAGGAGAGGAGACTTTGTTGTGTCTGCTTTTCTAGGGGACAGTATCCTAGTACTTCATGTCTATTTTTAATAGAAAACATCTTCCTATAAAATTCAAAAGATCTCTCTGAGCCAAAACAACAACAACAGTAGAATGATACGGCCAAAAGAGATCTGAGGGGAAGTGTCCCTCGGGATTTCTAAGACTTGACCTAGGATGCTAACGCTAGAGTGATTTCTGTAAGAGGACTGTGGGAAGCTTGGAAGCCCTGCAAGCCCTGCACAATCTGTCTCCAACCTTTCTTTCCAAATTGATGACCCATTACTACTCCCTTGTATATAAACTCTCTTCCCATGAGACTGTGGGCCTTCTGGCTCTTCTCCTTACTCTGTGCTCTTTCATCTCTGTGCCATCCAGAGAACTCTCTTCTCTCTTCCTTCTGCCCCTTGAGGCATTTAATTCTTTCGAGGCTCAGCTGAAGAGCTGCTTTCTCCTAGAGGCTGCTCTCAGGTTGGCCAGCTGTTAGCGCTCGCTCCACCCACCCCATGAAATGCTTTTTGCGTGTGTTTTTGTCTTGACTCACTTTTGTACTTAGTATTCTCCCTTCCGCCTGGCCCCGCCTGGAGAATGGAAGGCCTTTGAGGGCAGGAGGTGTTTTGTTTTTGTCTTTGAGTCCTCAGTGTCTAGCATGATGCTTAGAACCCAATAGGCACATACGAAATCATAAATCCTTGTTGAATTAAATATTGGAATTTTGTGCTTTTTTTCCCCTGCAACAGAAAGCTGGGGACTCCCCCCCACTTTGGCTTTAGAGATCAATGATTTCCCTATTCCTCAGCCATTGGATTAGAAGTCACCAGCAGAGAAAAGGGGAGATTTTGGTAATTAAGCACTTAAGTAACAGGATCTTTTACATTACTGGGAGCTACTCATCTGAAATCTAGGGTCAGGCTTAATGAGCAACTCATTACTAGATATTGATGCCAATGAGAGAGTTGTCCATTTTGCCCGATATTTGATGAGAGGGTGGGATGTCTTTTGGGTGGCAGTGATGCATTCTCATAGCCCAGTAAAACACTGCCCACTTAACAGGTGTGCTCCGTATCCCACATTTATCTCCATCTCCAGCAGAAGCATTGTTTTAATATTGGGCTGGGAGGAAGCTGACACTTTGAATAATGGAGATGAAATCTTTCTCAATTCATGTCGTTGACATATACTTGTCAAATTGCTTTGCCTATGAATTGCAAAATAAAAATATAGAAAATGAGGAATTAATTCAATTAAACATTTTCCCACCCACATTTTACCTTTCCTCCCTGCTCTAGGGAATCATTTCTGCGATGTATATCACCCGAAGCCTTATTTTTACCATTATTTTTACACTTAATGAGTATCCCATACACATCAGAGGGAAAGTACAAAGGTTACATTGTCCATTAACGGCACCGCACAACACGGTATGCAAATATCTGTATGCAAATAGTCAGCCTCTGGAAGATGAATGTGTTATATTTTTAACCAGTTAACTATGACTGTGAAGTATTGTGTGAGATATTCAGTGGTTTCATTTTTATATCTTTCTTGTAAATAATGCATAAAGTATGTAGATGTTGTCAAAACATGATGAAGCTATTAGCTTTCGAGTTTCCATAGTTAAGAATGTGTTCAGCATGGAGCCAGTAATAACTCATTTCTACGTGCAGAACCCATTAGAAAATATTTCTTGCTCAAGTCAGTGTTATCATGTGACATAATGATTTTGCTTAAAACCAAGTTAAATGAAGAGTAAAATTAAACAATATTGCATGAATTGTGTTTGACTAATTTTGTGTCACATTATATTAGCCAAGCTTTCACAATGTGTGTTAATGACAAATAGTGTAAGCCCCGAACATACTTTATGTGTCTCGACAATCACCCTGAAGTCATTAGCTTTTTAAAGGTTCATTTTGTTTGCAGCTCTTATAGCCACTGGCTTTTTAGTGATTTCTTTTGTCCATAAAAGGAGACAGGATTAGTGAAGAAATTTTGCATAAGTCTTGAGGACTTAAGGCCGCTAACAAGGACATACTTTTTTTTTTGTATGTGTGTGTATATAGAAACAAATGCACATTGTTGCAGAACCTGAGAATTGCAAGGGGCTGAGTTCTGGTCCTAGAGGAGATTCTAGGTCCTCTATTCACAGGGATTTTGCAGGAAGATCCTGCCCTGCTCCTGTGGGGCCATGACCCTCTCAGGGAAAGATTGGTCAGGAATGACTGGGCTTCTCCCTTTGGGAGCTCCGAGCCGCTCCCTAGAACGATGCTGAGAGCAGTGCCGATAACATCTCTTTTTGTACCATTTGGGAGGTCTCTTGGTTTGGTCGTTTAGAAACCCCCCAGAAAGGAGAAAAGCTATATATGTGTGTATATATTGATATACTGAGATGGGAGTGTTTAGGCTCTGGATTGCCAGGATAAGGCTATATGGGGTATGTGGATTGTTGGGATAAGGTTGTATGGAGCAGGTGAGGGACACAAGTGACGTGAGACGAGCAGAAGGGAGCATGCTGAATGTTGACATTCGTTTCCTGGAAGCGCTGTTTGACCTTTATCTAGTGCAGTGATAACCTCAGTGTAGTTATCACTATGGTCTTTGCTGATCATATGAAGGGGTTCAAAGTGTTAGGAAACAGAACAATTCTTAACACCACACGTGGAGTAATAAAATGGATGAAGAGGGAGACTGACATGGTGGAGGTATTAAAGCCAGTTTCCAAAATGTTTGCGATATCACAGAGCTTTTGCCAACCCAAGCGATAGAGATCCTTCCCCTAGGCATGCTTTAATAGCAGAGTGATACAACTCTCTGCTTTACAATGCTGCATGTGTATGTATGTGTATACGTGTGTGTGTTAGGAGCATCTAAACATTTAATGATATGCTAGTGAGTTTGAGAGACATCGGCATGATTCATTAACACATCAATGGTGCAGCCACCATTTTCCATTGGAGAATCACCAAACTATTAGGGTGCATTAAAAATCATAATGTTTGGAAATTAGCAGTGCAAATGGAAAAAAAAATCCACCCTCCCCCAGCTCAAATAATTCAATTTCTGTAAAGAAGAGGATGCCACCAACAAGGGAGTCTTGTCTCCAAAGGAAGCAAGGGACCATTACTGGTGGCTTCAGGGGATGAATATCCTCCTACTATGGGTTATCCAGGTTCTAGTGAGAGTCAATCAATCAATTAGCAAGTATTTATTAAGTGTTTACTGTGTGACAGACATAGTGTTAAGTGCTGGTAAGTCACTTATCTCAGGTCATACAGACAGTATATCAATATGGGTCAGAGGCAGGATCTGAATCTAGATTGTCACAGCCCTGAGGCCAGCTCTCTATCCTTTGCACCAAAATGCTCCCCTTGGGCATATGTGCACATGCATTATCTCTCCTGATCAAGTGGAAGCCCCTTGAGGTGATGGACTGCCACACAGTATGTGCTTAACAAATATATGTTTATGGACTGGATGAATAGAGATCACATGAAGGGAATAATGAGAAATGTGGCTGGAAAAGTGGGCTAGCCCCAGACTGTGAAGGACCTTGCATAGCAGGCTAAGGAGATAAACTTCCAGGCTTCCTTATTTCCCTCAAAGGCATCATCATTTTTTTTTCAATCTCTCTCGGGTTCAGAACCTTGGTGTAATCCTGGTTTCCTCACTCTCCCTCACTCCACATACACAACCAGTCTCCAAATGTCATTTCTACCTTCTGCACACCTCTCTTATACATATCCCTTCTCTCCACTCATACAGACACCACCCCAGTTCATGTTCTCATCACCCTTATTGCAACAGCCTCCTAACTGGTCTATGTCTCCAGTCTTTCTCCACTACAATCCATCCTCCTCCCAGCTGCCAAAGTGATTTTCCTTAAACTTAGATCTGATTATGTCATCCCCTTACTCGATAAACTCCAGTGGCTTCCTATTGCTTCTAGAATAAAATGTAAACTCCTCTGTTTAGCTCCTTAAATCCTCCACAGCCTGACTCCAACCCAGCTTTCCAGTCTTGTTACACATATCTTCCCCTCCCATACTCTGCAGTCCAGCCAAACAGAGCTTTTCTCTGTTCCTCTCCCATGGAATTCTCTCTGCCACCTCTCCGCCTCTGCCATTCCACATGGCTGAAATGCACTCCCTCTTCATCAAGTCCTCGCTTTCTGTAGAGCCTTGACTCAGGCCCCCCTTTCTTAGGAAGCCCCCGGCTGCTAGTGCTCCCCTCTCAAACTAGCTTGGATTTACCTCCGTTGTACTTTAGAGTGTCAGCAGGAGTTACTTTATTCTTCGCAACCGTATCCTCCTTGTGAGCACGGTCAGTAGAGGTTTAATGAATTACTGCTTCATGTGGTAATAGGGAAGCACTGAAGGTTTCCAAGCAGGCACATGATCCAATCAGATTGGCGTTGTCATGGTCCAGGTGAGAGATAATGAACTAGGGTGGTAGCCACAGGGCGGGAAGGAGCCAAGTGACATCATAGAGCTGAAAGGGATAGCAGTTGGCACCCATGGAAGGTGAGGTGAAGAGACAGCAGATTCAAAGATGACTCAGGTTATGAAACAGTTAGGTGGTATAGTATATAGAATGCTGGGTTGCAATGAGGGAAACTTGAATTCAAATCTAGCCATATATATATGTGTGTGTATATATATATATATATATATTATATATTATATATAATATATATATATATAATATATATAATATATATATAATATATATATTATATATACATATATAATATATATATATGTCTACATATTTGTATGTGTATATATATATGTCTACATATTTGTATGTATATGTATATATATTTGTGTATATAAATTTAACTAGTTGTTTGACCCTGGGCAAGTCACTTGATCCCCGATATCTCAGTTTCCTCTACTATAAAATGGTGATAATAATAGCATCTACTCCCCCTGGTTGCTATAAGGATCAAATGAGATGATAATTATAAAATGCTCTTAGCATAGTGACTGGCACAAAGTAGGTGCTATATGAATACTTACTTCCTTCTCAACTGAATTACGATTCGTCTAAAGATTTGAGACAAAGCTTCGTTATCACTGCTGCTGATTTTTACCCTCCATAAGGCCCTCTTCTTGGATTTCTCCTTTGCCCTTGGTACCATAGCAGCTGCAGCTGAGACATAGTAGAATTTCCCAAATATATTTGTTGAAAATTTGGAGTGTTATCTTTGTTGGAATTCTTATTCAAATGAACATAGCTTTCACCTCAAAGGCCTCATGCAATATGGTTAGGCAACTCATAGAGTGAAAATATCACTGTATTGGCATCAGATGAGGAGGATTTTAATCCTGACATTAACACGTGTTACTTTTGCAATCTTTAGCAAGTCTTTGCTCACTGAGCCTTAATTTTCTAATCTGTGTAGTGAGAGGATTGAACCAGATGGATTGTAAGGTCCCTTCCAGCACTGAGTCACTGGTTCTGTGATGTACACAGGTACATATTATCCCATTTGTGAAGTGAGATTCAATGCTCCATTCAGCTGATGGGGGGAAGACTCTCTAGGCCTTAAGAAGGGAACTCCATAACTTCCTTCAGTCACTCACCTTCATCCCAGAGAACTGGGGTAGTACTATGGAACATTCTTCTCCTTACTGTCAGGGTCCTCTGACATGTTACTACCAAGGTCTTGTGTAAGCTGACATAGGCATGCCCCTGAGAAACTAGGGAACAGGTCAGAAGACATTCAGCTGTCCTTGACAGAGTCCCCATGGAGCATGCAGAGAGTGCACTGGGCCCAAGCTTTACACATTTCAATGGTCACTGCCATTAAGGCGCATGCCCTTTGGTTCTCTTGACATGGCATCAAAGACCTAAGGCAGCTTTCATCATACATAGCCCAGCACGCAGGACTTCCCCAGGGACCCACACAGGTGCAGAGGAACACAGAGACAAGGAAAGCCGCCCAGGTAAGCAGACTCCCCTGAGGCACTCTGCTACCACAGAGAGGTCTCACCTGGTTCACTACCTCTCTCTCTCTCCTTCCACAGCAAACACCTCAGCAAGCCGCAGAATAATGGGCCAGCCGAAAACCCTAGCCCAGAGGGTCTCTTTCTGCCTGATTTTATCTACTGCCTGCAGGCAGCCTCTGAGTGGGAGAGAGGCTGATGCAGTCCTCAGGGCTATTGCCTGCAGCTGCTGCTTGCTGGCCTCCCAGCTCAGCCATCCTGGCTTCTGGAAAGTGTGAGAGCAGTGAGGCCTTTTAAAATGGAACAAATTCTCCCCTCTCTGAGAGGACAGGAGAATTACTCCATTATTTCTTGAGGTCACCTCCTGGCCTATGGCTTTATGGAGCAAATGATTCTGAGTTACTTGTAGAAAAGGTCTCCTGTTGGGAAATGCATTGTCCTAGGTGCTGCAAACATATGGAGAATACACTTTTCTAGAGCCCTTTCAAGTTTTCCAAGCCTTTTGCCTATAAAGTCTCATGGAAGAGTCACAGTCTTGTGATATGAGTCCTAGAAGTACTAGGATCATCCCCATTTCACAGATGAGGAAAAGAGGCACTGAGTGGTTGAGTGACTTGGTCATGGTCCCAATATCAATCAGTCAAATACACAATAACAATTCATTACATACCTACACATGGCCCTGAGCCAGGTGTTGAGGCTATGAAGATAAAGATAAAGAAAGAGTCCTTGCCTCCAAGGATCTTCTATTCTCATGGCGGAAACAATAGGTGCATGGATAGGCATGTCCAAATTATCATGGAGGGGGATACCCTGCAGCTGGGAGTACCAGGAAGACCTTCCTGGGGAGGAAGATGGCTGAAGCTGGAAGGAAATTGGGGATTTGTGGAGGCAGAAGTGGGAGGGAGAATGTCCCAGCATGAAGACCAGAGATGGGGAGCAGGTGGACCGGGATACTTAGACTGCAGAATTTTTGAAGGGGAGTAATACAGAAATCACTGGAAAAGGAGGACAGAGCCAAGTTGTGAGGGCTTGAATACCAAACAGAGGACTCATTAGTGAGGGAAGAGGTGAGTCAGAGGTGGGATTTAAACCCAGGCCTTCCTAACTCCATATGCTGGATACTATGTACCCTATCACACTGCTTATGGTGGCATTCCTTTCCTCAGGGAGCAGACGATGAAGCACTATGGCATAGTGGATAGCAGTCAGGACTGGAAGTTGAGAAGATCTAGGTTCAAATCCTGGCTCAGGCATTTACTAGCTGTGTGACCCTAGAAAGTCACTTGTCTGTGTAAGCCTCAATTTCCTCATCTGTAAAATGGACATCAGTAACATCTACTTAATAGGGTTATTGTGAGGCTCAAATGAAATGATATACGTAGAGCACTTTGTAAACCTTAAAGGCCACTCGAAATGTTAGCTGTGATGGTGATGGAGATAAAACCTGCCTGCAGATGAATTTAATATAGATGAGGATAGAACTCAGGCCTAAAGGGGCCACTTCATGCGGAGCTCTCCCTGCTATACCTTTCAGATGAACCATTTATGGCCACTGTTGTTTGAGATTTTTCAATGGAAAGGCCAGGAAGGTTCAGCAGAGTCATTTTATTATTAATTTACCAGATGAGAAGACTGAGGCCCAGAGAGGGAAGAGGACTTGCCTAAAGACACACATGAAGGCAGCGTCAGAAGCTGAATTAGCACCCAGTCCCTGCCCAGGGCTCTTGCCTCCACAGCTTTCTTTGCCATAGTACTGCTGAGGTCTCTCAGTGTGATGTTTTGGAGAGACACTCCCAGCTCCAGAGTCAGAGGTCCCGGCTGCAACACGTGTTTCTGGTACTTCCTACCCAGGTGATCCTAGGCCAGACACTTAACTTCTCTAAGCTTGGTTCCTCGTCTCTAAAATCAGATTGGATCACTTGCATCAGTGTTTTTGGGAGGCATGTGTTCTGCAAACTTTAAAATGCTAGGGAAAAAATAAGACATTAGCGATCATTCAGGCTTCTAATGTGCCCTCCAGGAGAATTCTTTGGAACAGAGGAACCCAGCCCATATGTGACCCCTCTGAGTGGGAGCCGAGGGTCCAGGGCATAGATATCTACTCTTCTTCTATTGGGAAGGGTGAGGGAGAGGGAAAGGAGATCTGGGTCAGCCTGGACTCTGAGGGTCCAGTCCATCTATTAGAACACTAGAGTCACTGGAATAGCAAACTGCCAGAGTTTGAAAGTGAAAGCTGTCTTCCCTCCCTCCGTCCTTACTCTTCCTGCCAAGAGTCAGAGGGCTCTTCAATTTGGATTCAACAACTTGGGACCACCATGTTGAGTGGACAGGACTGGTGCCACTTAGTACAGTGCTTGGAGCGTTGTAAGTACTTAATAAATGCTTAAGACTGATGGCCTGCAGATAACCAGAGAAACTCTAGGATAGGATGTAATCCAACACTGAGTTGAATATGGAGAAAAGTTGGAATGCATGGTAAAAGAAATGATCATGTTAGGCAGTTAGGAAGAGAAGCCCTTGATGTCAGATGCTGTTTATGCTTTGAAATCTTAGCTGCAGTAGGCCTTAGTTACAGCAGAATGGTGCAGCAAGTACCCTTCTGCTAGCACTGTGGCTGGAGCAGGGGTCAGCACCACGGACAGAGGTAGAGGCATACAATGTGTCCAGTGGCACAGCCTGATATAGAAGCTGACTTCTTTTCTGTCTCTTTTGGAGACGTGGTCTCCTAGATGTAACATTCTTAGAAACCACTTTTTTCGGGTTCTTAAGTGAATTTTCAAGGTATATTTTACAGTTGGGCTTTACCTTCAGGTCCAAGAGCTTTTGAGTCCTCTCATCGTGTACTTTGTTTTCTTCTAACCAGCAGCCTTGCCTCCTGACGTAGAGATCATTCCCTGTGGACATAATTAGCACTTGATAAGTACTTTTTCATTTGTGCCATTTTTTTCCATGTATATGGTGGCAGTGGGACATTCCTAAACCTAATAAGATATCGGAGATCTTTTCCCTTGAGGTATGTTATTTCATGGAAAAATAAAACCCAAAGATAATTTACCTTGTATGGTGCATTTTCTTCGTTGATGACAAGGTCATGCATTCATCATTAAAAAAATGACTATTTGAATAATTAAATAAATAACTGTTCATCAAGTGCCTACTATGTGCAATGTGATGTTCAAGGTTTGGAGAAAGCTTAAAAAGCAGACATTGTCCTTTCCTTCAAGGAATTGACAATATTAGAGATGGAGAAGATGTGGGACTGAAGTTCTTCTATTGTTCAAGCCATAAAATATTTAATATATTTAATTTAATATGAAAGGATTTTGCCTTATTTTGTTAAAGTACAAAAGATTTCTAAAAAAAAAAAGAATATCAGGATTTTGAGATAAGATACATGATGTTCCAAAACCTACCCCTAAAGTTTTGGATTTATTTTACGTCGATCAAACATTGTATATCCACTACAAAGTGAACAAAATATTGTGTGACTAATAGCCAGAGTGCTATTGGACAACGTTTCTTAGACATGTTTCTCTCTGGTATCCAATGGACCTTCACTCAATTCTACAATTCCTCCCTAACTGAATGTCAATCCCATCTCCCACAGTGGCTGTTTAAACATCTTCTTTCTTCAGATCTCCTGTGCCATCCCCTCCTCTCCCTCTCAGCTAAGGACTTTGCCTCCTACTTCACTTATAAACTGTAATCATACTCCTTGAGCTCCCTGTTTTCCATTCATCTACATGGTCTAACCCTTTAATGTCATCCTGCATTCTATTCTGCTTTCCTCTGTTCTCTAATGAAGAGGTGGCCCTTTTACTTATCAAAACTATTTCCTCTACACATATTCTATGTCTTCCTCTCTCTAGTCTTCTTTGCCAGATCACCTCCAACATCATCCCCCCATTTCTGATCCTTAGTCTCTCTGTATCAATGGGTTCCTTCCATGCTTCACACTCGTCTCCTTATCTTGAAAAAAAAAACCTCCTCAATCCACACATACATATGCACACATTTATATTTACATGTCTTCCTTTTCTTAGCCAGCCTCCTTGAAAAAGCTATCTAATCTGATGCTTTCCAAAATTATAGATCTGACTATGTCACCGGTCGTTTGATTGACAAAGTCCATATGGCTTCCTGTTATCTACAGGATCAAATACAAACTCTTTAGTATTTAAACTCATCCCCAAGCTCCAGTCTGCCATTTCAGCTTTCTTACACATTACTCCGTTTCATGCTTGCTATTCAGCCTAACTGGTTTTCTTATTCTTCCTAATACATGACACTCCATGACCAGACTCAATGCCTTTGTAATGGCTGCACCCCATGCCTGGAATGCTTTGCCTCCTCACCCTTGACTCTGAGAATCCTTAGTTTCTTTCAAGACACAGTCAAGGGCTCCCTTCCTTCTAAAGCCTTTTTGATCTGCCTACCAACTAGTGGCCTTCCTTCTAAAATTACCTTGCATCTATTTTCTGTCTAGTTTGTGTGGACCTATATATGTACATGTTGAATTCCCTTGCTATCATGTAATCTCTGTCCAGGTAACAGACTATTCAACTTTTGTCTCTTTAACTCCACTGTCTGGTTCAGTTAATAGCTGGATCTAGCATCAGGAAGGGCTGAGCTTGAATCTTGCTTCGGCCACTCTGTGAATCTAGCAAAGTTCCTCAACCTTTCAGCTTCTTGTATGTAAAGTGGGGGGCCATAGTAGAACATACATCACAGGGGAATTAGGAAGATCAAATATGTAAAAGTGCTTTGTAAACCTTAAAGCACTATATGGATGTTAGTTGTTGTTATTATCATTGTTATGACAGACTATTTAAGTCAACTACGACAATACATGAAGAGAAGAGAAGGTTAAATAACACTTATCCAAACTTTCACAGACCTCATGGTTAATTAGAAGTTCTGGTAGTTGAGGGCATACTTGGGTCAATTTCTTTATTTCAAAAAGCTACCTCTTGCTTAGTTTGAGCTTGTGAAATGTAAATTTTTTGTGAGATGAGTTTGTTGGCCTGACTTGGAAGCAGAATTTTTTTTGTTGTTGGTTGGGCAATGGGGGTTAAGTGACTTGCCCAGGGTCACACAGCTAGTAAGTGTTATGTGTCTGAGGCCAGATTTGAACTCAGGTCCTCCTGAATCTAGGGCTGGCACTCTATCCACTGTACCACCTAGCTGCCTCAGAAATGTTTTCTTTAAGGATCTAAGGGTATATTCTGGTTCATAGTGAGCAATATGAATACCCATGTAGACTAGGTGACAAGTGAGAGAGTGTTCCAGATAACTGCTTATTATGTCATCATTGCATTCTGATCATATGTGAATGATGTACTTTAAGAACAATTCCCCTTGTAAGAGAACTGAAGGAAAGATAAAAGTGCATATATTAAATACCAACATTTCCTTTTAGGATCCTCGGTATTACTAAACTAATAAATGAAAGGAATGCTGAGGAAGTAGTCTACCTAGATTTTTGCAAAGGTATGATAAAGTAGCTCATACTAATCTGTGGAGAAGGAGATGAATCAGACAATCAGACAGTCATGTATTTTCACAAGTGGTTGGATGGCCAGACTCAAAATGGTTCAATGTCAGTGTGGCAGGAGGTCTCCAGTGGAGTACCCCAGGGATCTGTTCTTAGCTCTGTGTTGTGTGACATTTTCATCAATGAACTGGATAAAGGCACAGATGTTGTATGCTCATCAAACTTGCAAATGACCCAAGGCTGGGAGAGAGTGCTAGTACAGTGGATGACAAAGTAAGGGTGCTAAAGGATTTTGCCAGGCTGAAGCACTGGCCTGAATTTTATCAGATGATATCCAATAGGGCTAAATGTGGAGTCTTGCACTTCAGTATACAAATCCACTTTTTCAAGTCTAACATGAGAGAGGCATTGATAGATAGCAATTGCTCTGAAAAGTATCTTAGGGTCTTGGTGGCCTTTCAGTTCAATAAGCAGTGGGATGTGGTGGTCAAAGAAGTTCTTTTGCTGTTAGGTTATGTTAAGATTGGATTAGCTTTCAGGAAGAGGGAGGTGGGAGTTTCATTGTCATCTCACTTTGTCAGACCTCATCTGGAACACTGAGGGCTGTGAGAGGGAACCAAGATGGTGAAAATCCTTGAATCCATGTCATATTAGGATTGGCTGAAGGAATTAGGCACGTGTAGCCTGAAGAAAAGAAGATTTTGGGGGTAGTGACAAAAGAGTTTTTAGAGAAATTTAGATGATATGAGGGAAAAGACTAGCATGGAGGTATGGCTGAACTAACTGGAGGACGAAAGGAAGGTGTGGATGGGTTGGCATCTACACTGCTGGGATACCACTGCTATGATGTCACAGATGACCTGCAACACAGAAGGCCCCTTTGTAACAATGATGCCATCACTCTGGCAGGGCCCTCCTCTGCTGCTTCACTGGGGCTTGGTGGTGACCCACTGGCACTGTCTGAGCTTGTGCTTGTGGAGAAGAATGTCTGGCAGATGGCTCCTATTTGGAAGGATTTCCTCTAAATATGTACCCAGTGATGGTCAGTTCATTTGTCACCTGCGGCCCAGTCTGGCTGAGTTTTCAGGGGCTTTATCACTGGCACGTCTTGATGATGATGATGCCATTTTTTAGTCATGACAACGCTTCCAAATGTGCCCCTGTCCTCCTTACTTCTGCATTCTCTCCAGTTCTCCACGATTCCAACCACCTTTCTAATGGGGAAAGGAATTACCATGCACATGGTTATTCTCAAACCAGGCTCTATTGGGCTTTCACTGCCTGAAGTTTCAAGGGCATAGCTTAACCAGTTCTACATTCAATCTAGGCTATTCAGTGGGTCATTCTGAAATGTGTCCTACCCTTTGTCCCATGTACCTGATGATGGAAGGTAAAGGCTACCTACACCTTTCCCCTTCAGGGGCTCATAATGACCAACCTCCACAAAGCAGTTAGAGGAAGGTAAGGCCATCAGTTTGTCCCAAGAATTTATGGACAGAGGCACCCAGAACTTTAGTAACATAACATTGGAGATTTCTTGTTTTTGAGTTAGAAGTGGAATCATTTCAGTGCTGCCAAAAAATTGTTTGATTCCTGAAGATAATCTTGGTTCAAGATGAGTGATTCTGCTTTTTGGGCAGATGCTAAATCTAATGTAGTCACTGTATCAATATGTTTCTTTTCAGTGAGAAGAAATAGGTCTCACTTTGTCAAGGATGGATGTTGCATAGACCTGCCACTCCTATGTGAGGCACTGGGGAAATCGAGGGGTTCTTTTAATTCTGGTTTGTTCTTTAAGCATGAATAGACTGGCAAGTATAGAGTTAGTTGGATGTATTAAAAAGCTTCCCAATGATCTAGGACTCTCAAGACAGTCATGGAATGGGTTGCCTTGAAAGGTAGTGGGTTTTGTGTCTCTGGTGTTCTTTGAGCTGAGAATTACCACTTGTGGAGATCCAGAATCCCAGATTTCAAACTTGGAGGCATTTGGAAGCTCATACAGTCTAAGGGTCTCATTTTGCAGATGCAGGCCCTGAGGGCCAGCAAGGTAGATCACACAATGAATCAGCAGAGCTGTGGTTCAAACCCACTGTTTCAGATTCCTCGTCCTGTTCCCTTTCCTGTACACAGGACTCTTGTTAGCTCCTGTCAGACCAGGTGACCTCCAGGGACTTTTGGAATGACAGAATCACAGAGCTGAGAGCTTAAAGCAGCCTCAGTGACCATTTAGTCCAAGCTCTACTTTAGCATATACAGCAAATGGTTGCTCAGCTTGTCTGAAGCCCTTCAACAAGAGGGAACCACCGCCTCCCATAGTGGCTCAGTCAATTCTGGGACAGTTCCAAAATGGCTATGAGCTTTGTCCTGAGAGTAAACCTAAATTTTCCTGATACTAAACCTAAATAACTTCCACTATTATGCCCAGTTCTACCAAGTGGGGCCAAAAAGAGACTAATGTCTTTACTACATGACAGCCATTTTCTCCCCCACTCCCCTAAGGTCTTTTCTTGAGGGTAAATGTGAAGTTTATTCAGCAGACCCTTGTGCGCCATGGGCTCAAAGGTCTTCAACTGTTTTGGTTGCCCTCTTCTGGACACCATCCAGCTAACCAATTTCCTGTCTAAACCAAAGCACCCAGAACTGAACACACTATGACAGATGGGGTGTGACAAGGTCAGAGGACAATGAGACTCACCTCCCTCTTCCTGGAACAATTCCACTCTTAACATACCCCAACATCACAGGAACCTTTTTTTATGGCTTCCATAGCATACTGCTGACTTAGATTGAGCTTGTAGCACACTAAAATTTAGGACGACTGCTGTCTAGCCGCATCGTTCTTATCTTATACTTGTGAGATGGATTATTTTAAAATCGAAGTTCAAGACATTAGTCCTTATTAAATTGCATCCTATTAGATTCAGCCCAGTGTTCTATCTTATTGAAATAATTTCGTCTCCCCTTCTGTCATTCATAGCATTTATTGCTATCTCTCCCAGATAGGTATCATCCACAAATTTGAGGAGCATATCGTCCATGCTTGATCCAAGTCATTGACAAGAAGTATTAGATAGCACACAGCCAAGCATAGATCTCTGGGGCACCCTACTTGGAGCCTCCTGCCATGTTGACATTAAACCATTAGCTACTTACTCTTTGAGTAATGCCACCCAATTGATAATGAATTAATCTGTTTGTATCATTGTCTAATCCCTAGCTCTCCATCTTCTCCACAATAATAGTTTGAGATAATTAACCAAAAGCTTTGCTAAATTCCAGGTAAACTATCCAACAACATCCATTTCATCTATTCACTTATTAATCTTGTCAAATAAGGAAATGAGGATAGGCTGGCATGAGTGGTTATTGAGGAAACCATCATGGTTCTTTGGAATTTCCATTTCCCTTTAGAAATGTTTACTAATCACCTCCTTAATGATATGTTCTTGGATTGTCCCAGGAACCAAAGTCAAGTTTCCAGGACTATAGTTTGGACATTCTCATTCTCATTCTCTCTCTCTCTCTCTCTCTCTCTCTCTCTCTCCCCTCCCCTTCTCTCCCCCCCCCTCTCCTTCTCTCCTCTCTTCTCCTTTCCTACCCTTTCACCCTGTCTCTGTCTCTGTCTCTCTTTTGGAAAATCAAGATAACATTTGCCCTTCTCTAATCTTGGGGTAACTCTCCCATTTTCCCTGGTCTTTCATGTGTCACTGAAAGCGGCTCATCTAGCCCATCTTCCAAGACTTTCAACACCCAAAGGTGTAATTCATTTGGAGCAGGTGACCTGAATTGGTTAATGGCAGCTAGGCACTCTCTTCCTATATCTCCATATGTAGCTTAGTATCAATTTCCTGTCAGTTCTTTTTATTCTGTCATTTTCATTGTAAAGTTCATTCTCCTTTTCAGGGAAACAAAACAGCAGAGCAGAATTTTCTGCATTTTGTTGTCCTTGCTTTCCCTAGTTCTCTTCCTGTTTTTACTGGACTGTGCCAGAAATTCATCCTCTGTTACTAGCTTCATTCCATATTCTGCACATTACTTCTTAAAATCTCAGTTGGCTGGTGAGATCCCTGTGCATTCACAAGGTTTTCTTCAGAAGATTCCATGTTTTCCTCTTTGCTGGAATGTTTCCCCTTTGTGTCTTCAGAACATCATTCTTGAGCATCTCCCATCCATCCAGGGATAACTTCTGAAAGTCTATGACACAAACTAACAGCAGGAACATGGGAAACAGCAAAAGAATTATAAAGAGGGGGAAGTTAGGGTAAATATCCCAAAGTTTGGATACTACATCTGTGTTATCAAGGCAACTTCTCATCTTCCCAGTAGACTGAACATTCCCATTTCTAAATTCAGCAAGGATTTGTCTTACAATTATCCTCTCACTCTACTGTTCCCACAGGAAGTGTAGTAAGGAAATATGATGAGCCTCTCCTGTCCACTCAGCCTCTCCCCTTTCCTCCCTTTCACCTCTCTGTCTCTGTCTCTCTCTTTCTCATGAAAGAATGCAAAACTTCCTTTCACCTTAAGGAATGAACTTGTCCTTACCTTGTGGTTATAAGAAATTATTCTTCCTGAAACCTTCTGAGTAGATATAATGTTAGCTATTCTATTGTCCCACATCCCAGACATTTGGGATCTGGCTTGAGTACCTTACAGGACTTTATGAGCATTATCGGCAAGATGAGAGGTCCCTCACATTGAAATCTTAGGGGAATGGAGCCAAAATTTCCTTTGTAAGTTGGGCAGCAAAGGGAAAATAGTTGTCTTCATTCTGAGAAGAAACTTAGCAATGATAGTCCTCAGAGAGAATTGCGGGGCAGATGGTCAGTCACGCAGTGACCCTTCCTTGCAAAGTTGTGTGATGTGTTAGGGAGATCACTGACTCTTACACTCTTCAGAGCAGAAAGTGCATTAAGCCTTAATGGTTATGGGAAGCCTTTCCTGATAGTTGGCTAGCTAGATGTGGGGTGTCCTAAAAGTCTTAGAATGGTTTCAAGTGTAAGACTTTTGGAACAGTCTTGTCTGTCTTTCTGTCTGTCTCTCATCTAGTAAGCACTTACCAGGCACTATGCTAAGAGCTGGCAATACATATTCAAGAAAGCAACACAGTCCCTGCCCTTGAGTAGCTGACCTTTGAATGGAAGAAGACAGCTCATAAAGGGTCACTGGAAAGTGGGTTAGGGGACCTGCTCAGGGCATGCAAACCAGACATACAGGAAGTAGACTGGCAGTCTGGGCCCTGACTAGATAAATCTCACTTGTTAGAGTAGGGGATCTAAGGGTGGAGTCTAAGTGTACTGTGAGGGAGGGGAGAAGATAAGGATAATGATGAGAAAACTGGCAGCACCACGTGGCCAGGAATGGATCTTCCTCCTCCAATGATCGTGTATGTGCTTATCTGTTTACATGCCGCTGTTTCCTAGTAGAATGTAAGCTCTATAAGGGCAGGGACCGTCATCCACTTTTGCCTCTGCATCCCCATTTTCATCATCAACAGCTTACAGTCTTGAAGAGTAGCCTAGTTCATTGAGAGATTGAGACTCGAAGACAGTGTCTCTCTTCAGTACGCCACGCTGGTTCAAGATGCCCACGCATTCTCCCAGTCATCACGTGCGCACTTTTAGGGCCGCCTTTTGGGGTCGCTTAGATTTTGTTGCAAGCTATGCAGAAGGGGTCTGGCTGGATGTTTCCAGAGAGAAGCTGAGTTTTTCAGACACACCAAGTTTAAACTGCCATCCTGTGGCATGGTCTGAAATGCCTGGCTGTCTTCATTGCCTTCGCAGAAGCATCGACCTTTACTTTAAGTACTCTGCCCCACTATACCCCAGTGAGCTTGGAAGCAAGGTCACCCCAGTCATATGAGAGGAGGCTTCGTCTCTTCCCCACACCAGCCCCTACTTGTTGGAGTCATTGCCCCAGAAAGCGCTGAATTCTTCATACATCCTCTCCATCAACAATCAACAAGCATTTGTGGAATGCCTGCTGTGTGCTACGTCCTGGGCATGCAAAGGCAAAAGCGTGGTCCCTGCCCCCACGAGCTCCATTCTAATGAGACAGGCTTGGAAAGAATTAGGTACACGTAAAATACATACAGTGCAAATGGGATGTAAGCTCAGGAAGAAGGGGCAGCATTAGCAGTGAGAAGTGGGAAGAGGGGAGACTGGAAAAGGCCTCTTTCAGAAGGTAGACTTTGAGCTCATATCGGAAATACTATAACAACTGTTGCAGAAAAAAGAAAGAAATTCCAATTTCATATTATAAATTAATTTCTGCACTCTATGAAAGAAATTCCTTGTAGAGGCAGTGACTATTGCTGGAAAGAACTCTGGACCTGAGGTCAGGAAGACATAGGTTCAAATCCTGCCTCTGACACTCGTTATATATGGGAAACCTATTTCGTTCAGTTTTTTGCTACATAAAATGAAAATCCTGCTGGCTGTAGCACCTTCCTCACTGGCTCAGTGGAAATAATGGAAGCCAAACTCTGAAAATTTTAGAAGGCTATATAAATGTTTACTGCTATTAATATTATTATTATTATTAATCTCCTCCTGTCCCTGCCATTGAAATTGGGGCATTGGGGCATCCTCTTTATAATTGGGCTATAAGTATATGAGCCCTGGGGGTAGGAGGGGGAGAGTAATCCTGCTCTTTGTACCTGTTTATGATTTTCCATTTCAGACTAGTAACTTTGGGTCACAAGGTCACTCCTATGTCTTCTTCCACCACTGCCATTTCTCTGCCGCAAGCCCTGCAGCCATCCCTGTAATTGTCATCACATCAAAGCCACCATTGCTTCTGGAAAGGGTGGCAGCAGACTGTTCTAGTGTTTCACTTCCTATCCCTGGACTTTCCTACACCAACGCTACAACCCCCCATTCCACCATCAATTTCCTATTTGTGTTGTTTCTACCTATTCAAATATAAGTTCCCTGAGGGCAGGGGCCTTCTCGTTTTTTCCTTCATGCCTCAGTGCCTAGAATAGTGCTTGGGCCCTGGAAAGTGCTTAATAAATGCTCATTAATTAAACTTTAGGAAAGGAGTGAGGCTGCTTCTCAGCTGTCCTCTGCTGCCTTTAGGTCCCGCCAGCTCATCAGGAGGCCCGCAGCAGCAGATCCTCCTCTGGAAGGGCAGGACACAGTTAGAAGCTTTTTTTTTTTTTGTTCATTGGGTGCTTTCCCAATTTATTTATTTAGTTTTATTTTTAAAAATTAATTTATTTTGAATTATCAACAATCACTTCCATATGCTTTTGAGTTTTAAATTTTCCCTCCCCTCCCTCCCCACCTCCCTCCCCAAGATGGCATGCAATTTGATATAGGCTATACATATACGTTCCTATTAAACATATTTTCACCTTAGTCATGTTGTAAGTGAGAATTAGAACCAATAGGAGGAATCATCAGAAAGAGGAAACAAAATACAACAGAAGAAAATAAATAGCAAGTAGTATGCTTCGATCTGCATTCAGACTTTGTGGTTCTTTTTCTGGATATGGACAGTATTTTCCATCATGAGTCTTTTGGAAATATCTTAGATCCTTGCATTGCTGAGAAGGGTTAAGTCTATCTATCAATGTTAGTCATTGCACAATGTGGCTGTTACTGTGTACAACATTCTCCTGGTTCTGCTCACTTCACTCAGCATCAGTCCATACAAGTCTTTCCAGGTTTTTCTGAAGTCTGCCTGCTCATCATTTCTTAGAGCACAATAGTATTCCATTACATTCACATACCACAATTTGTTCAGCCATTCCCCAGTTGATGGGCATCCCCTCAATTTCCAATTCTTTGACACCACAGAAAGAGCTGCCATAAATATTTTTTTACATGTGGGTCTTTTCCCATTTGTATGATCTATCTGGGATATAGTCCTAGAAGTTCAGCTAGAAGCTTTGATGATGCATGGAGTAATTCAGCATGGACCTACTGGGAGGAAGCAGGGAGTGGGAGGGACAGCAACTCTTGGACCAAAGTGATTAAACACATAGCCTCTCCTGGCCTGAGGAAAGACTGAGCTTTGCCAGGCAGGAAGGCAGCTCCAACTAAAGACAATTATCCTAATGTGGCTGATTTGGGAGCAGGGCTTGTTTTGTTTTCAATTCGCCTCTGTTTCCTTTGGAAAACTTCCATATCGAAGCTGTCTTGTGAGCTCCCAATATCTTCTCCAGGTCAGTCTGGTCTGACTGAATCCCTGACAATCCCCAAGCCAGTAAGAGAGTTAGCTGTGGCTTAGCTGCAATTTTGCTTAAGGATTAGCCAGGTATAGTTGGGATTCTCTAATGATCATCTATGCTGACCTTGTGGTCTCCTCTGGCCCAGGCTGCCCCATGGAAATAAATGACATTCCAAAGCAAATGATCAGGAATTTACCTAGGACATGCTGCAGAGGACAGAGGAGGGCTGTATTGGGCTCTGGGGCCAATAGATGTCAGATGGTGCAAGTAGACAGAGTGCTGGGCCTGCAATCAGGAATATCTAAGTTCAAATATGGCCCCAGACACTGATTAGCTCTGTGACCTTGGGCAAATCACAACCTCTGTTCGCCTCAGTTTCCTCATCTGTAAAATGGAGAAAATAATAGTGCCTACCTCCCAGGGTTGTTGTGAGGACCGATGAGATAATATTTGTAAAGTGCTTAAGACAGTGCCTGGCACATAGTAGGTGCTGCATAAATGCCTGTTCCTTCCCTTTCTCTAGACAGTCAAGACATGGCCTTTGCTCTCATGGAGCTTACCCTCCAATACCAGGTTTATCACGTATAAGAAGGGGTGCTGAAGCTTAGGTTCATTTTATGGTCATGGATTGTAGTATGGTCAGCTGTTGTCATTATTTTTAGCATTTGAAATTATGAGTATGGCTAGGATATTATCCAACAGACATGGAGGCCATCTTGGCTTCCTGCAATGATTATTTTTACACTTCCATTTTTTGAAATGTCAGCTGTGGGGTAGAGAAATTTTTTTTGTTAAAACTTGAGAAAATAACTTTTTTTTAAAAAACATTCAGTAAATATTCATTGAGTGCCTACAATAAGCACAACATTGCTGGGTGCTGGAGATACAGTGAGAAAACAGACCACAACAACAACCACAATCACAACCGCAACCACCGCAACAATAAAATAGACCTATCCTCAAGGAGGTTACATTCTATGGGAATTAATAATGATTACCTTTTATTCACTATAGCTTGTCTTCATACCCAGAGGAGTGAGTGAGCTGGTGACTTACACAGCCCTCCCTCACTGAAGTCCAATTCACTTGCAAGTCATAACATCACTTTCCTGTTGTCATTGTCCTCTTCAAGAACAAAGGACAGAGAACAATGATGCAAAGTGTTTTCAAATTGAGTTCTTAGAATGATTGAAATGGTGGCTGAGTTGCACGACCTTTTGGCATACCACAAATCTAAGCTTCTTGAGGACAAATACTGTTTTATTTTCATCTTTAAATTCCCTAGTCCCTGACACAGAGCCTGGCACATAGTAGACACTTGATAAATGCTTACTGATTGATTTGTTTGCCCTGTTAAGTCGTAACTATCCCAGATGACTGTGCCCCTTCAACTTCTTTGGGTAGGCCACTATCCATTCCCATTTGATGGTTAGAGAAGCTAAGCCTCTGAGTAGATGATGTCAGCTTCTTCCTTCTCCCCCTTCTCCCCTGTGTTAACCACCATCTTCTTGCTCAACCATTCATTGGATGTTTCTATCAGGCAGCCCCTTGCACATTTGCAGGTGGCTTTACTCTTCTATGGGTGAACTTGCTTGGCTCAACCATGTGGGTTTAACTACTCCAGCTTTCCTCATAAATCAGACCCTCTGAGTGTCTTAATCATCTCCCCTGCTCTTTGCTAAACTCCTTCCCGTTTGTCTCGAGCTCTCTGCCCTCAAAGAAATAAATTACCCCCAATTACTTAAAGTTAGTAATTGAATTTCTTTTCAGTGAGAGAGAGGGAGAGAGAGGGAATTTATCCATTTGGCCAGTGATTTGTAGCAATGTTTAGTAATTGATAGTAATTTTCTAGTAAATACTAATTAAATGTTTTACTAAGTGAAAGAAGGACAAAGTAATGAATTGACTATGGAACAGTATTTCCAATTTATCTTTATGCCAGTAAGTGATTTAGAGTGAATTGAAAGGAACCACTAAAATGGTAACCTTGCATTCATTTTTTAAAAGGACATTGGAACAAGAGGGGCTTGGAGGATCCTGTGGTCCAAACCCCTCATTCTGTAGGTTAGAAAAGTGAGACGATGAAAGAATGCTTCAGCTCATCAGTCTGGTTCACAGAAGAATCCCAAGGAGAACCCACTTCTGTCTGCCAGCCCATTTTCCTTTCTTTTACTCTGGAGATAGCCAGAAATAGAGCCTGAGAAGCTGGTTTCTTAATATGGCCCAATAGTTGTCAACATTAGCTTTTTGTAGCTATGATCAAAAGGTGTCAATTTCGCCCCACCCATACCTGAGTAATGATCCTCTCCCAGACATACCTGACAATAATAATGAGAGCCAGTGTTTCTAGAACTCTTTAAAGCTTGCCAAGAGCTCTGCAAATGTTACCTCATGTATCCTCACAACAACCCTGGGAGGGAAGGGCTGTTATCCTCATTCTACACATGTGGAAACTGAGGTGGAAAAGAAAAAGTGATTTGCCCAGGGTCACCTAGTTAGCTAGGAAGTGACTGAGGTTGGATTTGAACTTGAGTCTTCCAGACTGAAGGCCTAGTGCTCTGTGGTGCCTACTGTGCCTCTTCTATTTATAAACATGAATTTTTTCCACCTTTAGAAGTAAGCTCCTCGAGGGCAGAGATTGGGTTTGCCCTTTCTTGGGATCCTCTCAGCCCCTCAGGCTCACTGCCTAGGAGGTTCTTTGTCTCCTCACTCTCTGTCATTCTCTACCCCCCACATCTAATAAGTTGCCAAGTCCTGTCATTTCTGGCTCTCCTCTGTCCCTGCGCAGCCCCTGGTATGGACCCTTATCCCCTCACACCTGGAGGGTTGCAGGAGCTGCTGGAGAGGAGAGGTGTGGGTGGTGCTCCACCTGCTTCAGATCTCTCCTCTCTCGAGTCTACCTTCCATTCAGTCACTACTGTGATGTCAAGCCTCAGCCCTAACAATGTCATACACACGCGCGCGCGCACACACACACACACACACACACACACACACACACAGGAGCTCCAGTGGCTTCCTGTAACCTCCAGGCTCAAACACAAAATCCTCTCTTTGGAGTTCCAAGCCCTCACACCTCACTCTTCTTCATACACTCTGCTATCCAGCAACACCGGCTTTCCTCTCACGAGACACTCCCGTCTATGTCCTGACTTTGTGCCTTCTCACTGGCTGTCTCCTGTGATCCAGGGATCGCTCACCTGCACCTCCTGGTTGCCCCGGCTTCCTCTAAGACTCAGCTCAGGTCACAGCATCTGCCAGAAGCCTTTCCCATCCCTCTCCCCGCGCCCCATGCCTTCCAAGCCCCCAGCTGCTAGCGCCTCCTTGGAGATTACTCGAGTGAGAGGGTTATTCTGCATGGCCGGGAGTTCTTCCAGACCCAGAACCTTCTGCTCCTCGCAGGTTCGTGGTGTGCTGTGCCTTGCACCATACCTCAGTTAGAGTTTCTTGATTCATTTGCCTTTGCAGGACTCTTTTTTGGTTTTGTTTTTTTCTCAAACATCAACGTTTGTAAGGAATGCTTTGAAGACTTGGCAATGAGTTTGTAAGATGCTTCAAGTACCTGAGTGAGCCTGGTGGACCCTGAAATCCATGACCTGGAAAACCCTTCTCTCAGGGAGGAAATGGGTCAGGCTCACTGCTTCATCAGAAAGAAGCTCTCTCCTGGATCTTCCATAGAAAAGATGGCTGGGCAGTTAAAGCCCAGTACATGGCAGTGGCAAGATCCGTGGCCTCTTGGCCAGGTGCAGATGACACAGACTGGCCAAGCCCTAAATGTCCAGCAGCCATGAGTAGGAGCCAGACTCCCATGGTCCAAGTGCCACAGAATGGGTCTGGCTAGCTGCAGGGAGATTGCAAGTGTGGCCAAGAAAAAGCAGCTCAACAAATCACCCTAGAGACAGCTGGTTTTTCTCCAGTCCTTGGAAACGAAGAGCAGCAGCTTCATCCATTCATTTGAGGAGGGCTTTTCTCCTCTTTATTTTTAAATTTCCCCCTTCAAGTTGGGAAATGATGGACTGTAGGCTGGCAGTTGGCAGGGACCTCGGAGGGCACCTTGTCGACGACATTGACTTCCCTCTTCACCCTGCCTTCCTGTTGTGCCAGGGATGTCCAGAATCCTCTGCTTCTTCACCCTTGGTCAAGCTTGCAATGGAGGCCTTGGCCTGAATCCGTGTCTTAGGATAATTATTATGGCTTTAGCCTTTGTGTTTGAAGGCAGCCACTGTTTTCTAGTCAGTCAACAAGCATTTATTAAGTGCCTAAGGTCTACTCAGCACATTGTAGATGAGTTTGTGGGAGGCCATAAGGGACAATGTAGTGGCAAGGATACTGAGCTGGGGGTCAGAAGACTGGGGTATGAATCTCAGTTTGGAATCTGCTACCCTTGTGACCTTCTGTGAATGATAGAATGTCTAGAGTAGATTTGCAGTTTCACGTACAACCATCTTTTTATTTTACTATGTCATGGAAATGCTTGTTTTATTCCATAAATTAAAAATAAAATTTTTAAAAATCTAACAGGTTAAAGGACCAACGGGGGAAAGTGACTAAGAGACCTCTTTATTCTCCGTTCAGGAGCAGCATCCTAACAGTGGGAGCTGTCCCTGTGTGGAAGGGCTGCTCTGTCATCCTGGGAGATCTTTACTTCTTAGGGATGTCACAGAGGATTCACTTTCATTGGCTTGGACTTGATTTTCAGTTCAATTCAATAAACATTTATTAAGTGCCTACTATGTGCCAGGCAGTGTGCTAAACACTAGGGATACAAATAATGAGAGATCGTTTTTGCCTTTGGGAGGCTCACCCTCGGGGCCCTGGGGTCCCTGCCAAACCTCAGATTCTGTAATTCTGTCATTTCAGCTCTAAACCTGATGACATTTCTTTCTTTTTTTTTTTTTTTAAATTCAGAGGAGCATTTCTATCTGGAGGGAATTTTATTGTGAAAGAGGTAACCTAAAGAGACACTAATTTCACTCTTTGAGCACCCAAGGCCCAAACAGACACCTGTTCCCTTATAAGGGTGCCATGTGAGCATCAGTTAAAAGAACTGAGTGTGTTTACCTGGAGAAGTGAAGATGCCAAGGGAACAAGATGGCTGCCTTTAGGTATTTAAAGGGCTGTCAAACGGAAGGACGTCAGAAATGTTTGTTTTGGCTGCAGAGCCAGAACTGGGACCAGTGCAGCAAAGGGATTCTGTCCCTAAGTGGATGGACGCCGGGGGAGAGTGGACTCCTCCCTGGAGCCAGGGCTGGGCGACCTCATCTTGGTGGGTTGTGGTATGTTGTGTTCAGCTAGGGGTTGATCTGGAGGTTTCTGAGGTCCTTCCAACTCTAAGATTCTGTTATTCTGTGAATACATATATGTATATATATAATGTATAATATATGTGTGTGTGTATATATATATATATATTATGTATAATATATGTGTGTGTGTATATATATATATATATATTTCTGCTCACCACCTGCATCTGTGACCTTTAATGCCTCTGGGTCATGGTTTCCACATGTCAGATGGGTGAGTTGACAGACATGCAATCTTCAGTCCCTTCTAGTTCCAGCTCCATAGGTAGAAATAGTTAGAATTGATGCAGTGAAGAATACATTGGCCTTGGTATCAGAAGACCTGAGTTCAAATGCTCTCCCTTGTGACCTTTGGGAGTATGAGTGAGTTACCCAGGCTCCACTGGCCTTGCCTTCCTCAGCTCTCCTGGGGCAGTGAGATGATCTTCCAAATCCCTTCTTAGCTCAAAATCTTGCACTTCTTATGTAGAAATTTTCTTTTTTTCTGGGGGGGGGGGAACACGGCAAATATCTTTTAGGGTTTAAGTTCAATAGAACTGAAAACATTTTCAATCTGTCTTGAGTGTCATTTTTATTCAGTGTCATTGTGATATGAGACACTACATGGCCACAGGAGGCCCCCCTGCACCAGGAACACCTGGCTTTAAACCTTGCTCTGCCACTGAGACCAAGTCATTTAGCCTCTTAGATCCCTAGACAATGCTCTAAGATGAAAAGTAAGGAGTTGGTGATCTCATCGGGAGAAGAATTTTCCAAACTGGGAGCACCTCCAATCAGTGTAACTGAAGGATGGCCACATTTAGATGATGCTTTAAGGTTTGCCAACACAGTCTTGTGTTACCTCTTTGGAGGATATATGCTATAGGTATTTCAGGCCCAGTGGGAAACATGAATTTACTGACCTGGTTTGGTTGAATAGGCTTTGGTCCTCCTCCTCTCACGATCTATGAGCCAATGCCAAACTGTGATTGATTAGCGATAGCCTTCGGAAGGTAGATCTCAGTGACCTCCCCTGCGGCAGCTGCTGCCTTGATAGTTTTCAGCTCAGGCCAACACAATGCATGAATGTAGTGAGTGTTTGATCCTGGCTTAAAGATTCCATGTTCTCTTCCCGAGGGTTGTAATGCGATTCCCCCGCATTTGTCTGGAGAGTGTTTGTTGACCTCCTCGGGAAGTCCAAGCCAAAGGCAGGATTGGCAAACAATACAGTTCTTCTATCTTTAAGTGGGAAGATAATCTTTACAAAAGCCGCGGGTTTTCAGGATGAAATAAATGATTCCTTCCAAAGAGCCGGAGTGAAGCGTACATTTGTACTTTAACAAGCAAATGAGCGACATCGCTTCCTATCGTCAATTATCCGCCCGCATCAGGCATTCCAAGTTGCATCCCAGTGAAGTGTCGCATTTTAAATTCCAGATTGCTCATCTAATACAGCGTGATGCATGTTTAAAAAGACCTGCTTCTTAGACAGATCTATTTAATTAAGAAAAACTAATATCAAAGCAGTTTTTTGCATTTAAAATTCGTGTTTAAACTTCTCCTAGATTAAGTGAGCTTAAACAGTTGCGATTCCTGCCTTTAACAGCATTATAAAATACATTAGAGATTGAGAGGATAAAATTCTGCCATGTTAGGTTATAACCTAACTGCGATTTGCAGTTGTAAGGAGTACTAATGGCACAGGGACAAGATTTATTATAGGCAAGACATCCTGCTTAACATTAGCCTTGTCATTCCATTAATAATGACTGCTTAGGAGACATCTCGCTGGCATCTTTGTTGTCCGGAAAACTTAAAACTCACAGCACAATTCCACCCGATGTGCCGTATTGCCCCCTCTGGGCATTCCTGACCATTATCCCATTTGGTTATATTCAAAACTGCTGCCTCCTGAGAGAGTATTAGGGCCGACCTTTCACCTTGCAATATTCTTGGTTCAAATGGCGTAATAACATGTAGTGAATATTTACAAGCATACTTATGCTATAATGGAGCACCGCTGTGAGCACGAGCACGTATTTTCTGCTCAATCAGCCTTTGATGTAGAGCTTGGCTTGGGCCCGAGAGGAAAGGCAGTCCCCAGTATGCTGGGCTCAGGAAACACCCTTGAACCTCAGCAGCTTACATCACACAAACCCCGGGGATGCAGATTAACCAGCCGACGTGGAGGGGACGCGCGACGTCCTAGGTCCTAGTAGTGGTCCTAGCAGCGGCCGGCTGGGATGCAGAGTGTCTGGACATCTTCCCGGTGGAGGCAGAAGGATTGGGGAGGAGAGAGGCGCACAATGCTGCCCTTGGAAATGGATGGTGAGCCCACGTCTTGGCCTTGAAAAGAAAACTCAAAGGGGGGGGGCACAGCGATTGGCAGGAAGGCGTCTCCTCCAACCCCAGCTCAGTACGAGCATTTTGCGTTTGAAGGCACCCCCTCCTCCCTCCCAGCACACTGCCTTTACAGGTAGAAAGTACAATGGGTCTGGAGTCTGAGAGTCTGGGTTCAAACTCCAACTGTGCCATTGACTAGCCCTTTGAGGCTATTTCCTCATCTGTAAAATGAGGGGCTTGGACTAAACGACCATAATATCCCATCCAGCTGGGCTTTCTGATCCTATGGTGCTTGCCATTCTATATGGTGCAGCTATGCATCAAGCATTCATTAAGCTTTTGTTGTATACACAGCACTGTGCTAAGCAAGGGACAAACACTAATGGCATAGTCATGACTTGAAATGACCTGACATTCTGGTGGGGAGGTTGGCATGGGAGTATCCACCACAGACCTTGGGTGAAGGAATCACTGCAAATGTGCAATGATTGAGGTCCGTGAGCTAGCGGTCATGAGTTTGTAGAGCCCAGGATGGCAGCCCTGGCCCTGAAGAGCAGGCCTGCCTGTCTACCCCTGGGCCCATGGAAGCAAATCTCTGCTGTAAATGAATCCTCTGCTTCCTCTGCCTACAAAAGCCATGGTAGAGGTGGGGTGAGGGAAAGGGATGGAGTCACCAGCTCAAATGAGACAAGAGAGCCCCTTCGAAAGGTGAGATCTTCTTGGGTCAAGCCAAGCTCTACACAGCAGTGCAGACCTCTTTCCTTCAAGTCTGGGGAGTCTTTCCAGGGAGGAAAGCTGACATGGCACCAGAAAAGAGATAAAAAAGATGACTGCAATTCTATGTACACAGATAATAATAATAATAATAACAATAATAATAATAATGATAGCATTTACATAATGCCTTGATTATAAAGTGCCACAGATATATATTATATAGAATATTTATATTCTATTCCTATTAAATGATTTGCATTGCTTACTTGTTCTTTCTAATGAGATATTTGTAAAGTGCTTAGCACACAGTAGATACTTTAGAAGTGCATAATCCTTTAACTTCCCTATCTATCTATCTATCTATCTATCTATCTATCTATCTATCTATCTATCTATCTATCTGTCTGTCTGTCTGTCTGTCTGTCTGTCTGTCTGTCTGTCTATCTTCATCATCTAACTACGTATCTATCCTATGACTAAGTCTGTTGTACCTCTTTCTATCTCTTTTCTCTCCTCTCCTTTCTCTTTCTCCCCCTTCTCTCTTCCTTCTCTCTCTCTCTCTCTCTCTCTCTCTCTCTCTCTCTCTCTCTCTCTCTCTCTCACTCTCTCTCTCTCCCTCCTCTCTTCTTTGTTTTTCTCTCTCCTTGTCTATCTCTGTCTCCTATCTCAGTCTTTCTCCTCTCTTTTCTCTCTCTTTTTGTCTGTCTGTCTCTTCCCCCTCCCCCCTGCCCCCTTCCCTCTCTCTCCACCACCCCTGCCCTGCTAGCTGTGGGTGTGTCTGTACATCTCAGCAGCTCTCCCTCAGTGGGAGTGGATCTGGAGGAGCTGGCATAAGTAGGAGCCTGAGGTTTTCTGGTGGCTTCCCCATCACAAATTCAAGAAGTCTCAGGCTTCTAATAAGATTCCTATAATTCAAAGTTACCTCTTTGGAAGGTCTCCCATCACCACGAATGGCATGGCTGTCACTGCACTTGTCATGAACCCTGCAGAGATTTACACCTGAATTTATGGACACCGCAGGGTCTGGGGGCTTGGTCAGCTGCTGGGAGGCAGAAACTTCTGTTTCCTCCTCGGATGGCTGTCACTGATCTGTTACTGAGGTGCCGCCTTCTTTTACCTCCTCACTTTTGAGGAGGGGGAGCGACTTCCTTTTGGCTAGGGCCTCGTTGTTGGCAGACTCCTCCTTTGGACTCTATATTCTGCACTCCCTGAGGTGAAGGTAGAGAGCGTGGACACAGCAGGTGGACCCAAGATGAGATGCTGACCCCCAGGCCAGCATGATGCGGGGAGACCTTCTGGGTCCTTAGTACATACCTAGTGACATTGTTCATCCTGTTTTGTGCTGAGGCAAGGGGGTGGGGATGTATGTGACTCACTCAAGGGCCCTGGGATTTACAGTTCACGCACCGTCTCTGGTAATAGGGTAAAGGCTGGATCTGGTTAGGGAACAACAGTTCGTGAAGATGATTCAACTTGGCTAAGGTTCACTCCATTTGTTCTGGAATATGTATGGCAGATCCTCTGGCCTCTTCACGACTCAGCTCAAGACCCCCTCCCTCTTGCTGGAGCCTTTTCTCTGCTGCCTCCCACCTGCACTCCCTTCAGTGTCTTTCCTCTCCCAAAGGGGCAGCTACAGCCAGCTCTTATGGGCTATCTCAGAGCCGATTGCTAAATTTTCAGTGGAAGCACTTATACCTCAGAAATCAGCAACGGCTTCATATCAGGGCTTAAGAAAGTCATGGAGAAAGTGCTAATAATGCAAATTAAGCCTAAAAGGGTGCCCTGCATACATCTTCCCCCCAGAAAGCCGGTTGTTAAACCACTTGACAGCACACTCCTCAGATAACTTTGTGTCTACTCTGTCTTTATCTTGTATGCACATGGTTACTTACTCGTCTCCCCCATTCGATTGTGAGCTTCTTGAGGGCAGGGACAATGTGCCTTTCTTCGTATCTCTAGTGATTAGCACAGTCCTTGGCACACAGTAGCTGCATAATGAGCACTTTTTGGCTGATTGAGTGATTGGCATAGTGGACAGAGCACCAGGCCTGGAGCCAGGAAGAGCTGGGTTCAAATCCTACCTTAGATATTTATTTTTATATATTTATCCTTATAATGTATAATTATATACTTGGGGATATATAGTTGGGGAATCCGAGGCAGGTCACAATTTGCTTATCTGTAAAATGGGGATAATAATAACACTAGCCTCCCAGGCTCAGATTAAACAATGTTTGGAAAGCCCTTGAAGGGCTATAGGAATTGCAAGCCTTGTTCGATGAGGGCTACAGGGGACACAGACTTTGGCCTCGTCTATTGATGTTCACATTCCGAGGGCTGGCCTCTTCCCAGGATGAATGAGGACTAACCCTGGAAGAATGGGAACCCTCTCAGCACTTCCTATATTTAGGGAAGGACCTAATCTTGTTTCTCATCTGTGTCTCTAACAGCTGCGACTCACATTTCAAAGCTTTTTGAGACTTACAAAGAGCTCTACATACACGATCTCGCCAGATCCTCACAGCGTCCCTGGGAGAGAGAGGTTGTTATTCTCCTTATTTTAGAGATGAGGAAACTGAGGCTACTCGACTTTCCCCGATAGGGATGAAATATGGAGACACCACCTTGCACCAAACCACAAAATTAAAGTTCTTAACCTCTTGACATGTTAAGATGTTGATCCGAAAGATGGAGATAAACATGCTTCAGTAGCCTAGAAACTTACCCTATTTAAACCCCATTGGAAACCTGTGGGGTATAATAATGTCTAGAACTGGACAAATGAGTCATCCATACATTTAGAGAATAAGTGTTTTTCTGAAATCTTCTGGTAGAGGATGAAGAAAGACTATGAGCGGCATTGCTTCCTGGAAGGGAAGAAGCTGGCTGAGAAGAGAGCACTGCAGAGAGATCGGCGCGAAATTCAATGTTCTGTCCAGGCATCTTGCAGGCATTTGTTGATGAAACTGAAGTCACAACAAATAGGCCTGAAATGGACCAGCGCTGCCAGCATAGTTATAACGACTGATTTCCATTGACAACATTAGAGGAGAAATCACAATTGGAGTCTTCTCAGTGAAATTTATAGCAATGCAAAAGAAAGTGGTCTAGTCATCCACGCTAGAAAACTAAACTGGATGAAATACGTGAAAATACATGAAAAGATATGTAGCTAGACAGGAAACTCTTCTATGATGAAAAGCAGCTGGGCCCAGAACTTTGAAGGAGGGAAAAAAGGGCACGGATTGTCACTGGGAAGATGTGAGTTGTTTTCAATGGTTCTCTGCTTTTTGATGGCACAAAAGTCGATATCTTTACTCCCTCTATGTACCTAGTGATTCTTTATGGCTTCAGATCAAGTAGTGCCACCATCCCTGAAGGATCAAAATGACCAGGAATGGGCTGAAGCCTGGGGTAGTCTAGGTAGGCTGATGCAGCACGTTCCTGATAGTGGCTTTCTAGTACGTAAGAAGTAGGGTAAACCACATTGAGCATGTTTGTGTTTAGGAAAGGAGGTGATCCAGTAAGGAACAAAATAAGAGTCTTCAGTTGGAGGGTCTGAGAGGCCTTATTGGCACCCCATAGTGTTCATGAACTCCTTGTGCGTGGGGTAGGAGAGATCCTCTTTGGAGGTCTAATGGAGAGATGATAATGGGAACCATGGAATATCAAAACCATGGAACGTGGAGCAGAAGGAAGTTACATCAGGGTGTAAAGGCACCCCCTAGAACAAAACCATGGACTGGCCACTCAATAACTCCACCTGGAAAAGTTCATTTTTACACTAAAGAAACACATGTGTATTGAGGTTTAATTTTACCACTAAAGTGTTTTTTGGCCAGAAAAGAAATCTCATTTCTTTCCAGCTCAGTCTTCCACAAAGAAGGGCTGAACTGTCATGTGAAAGTGTCTATGGAAACACAAATACATCTTAGTGAGCTTGGGCTTTGGGCCCACTTGGACAATCACATGATTGTAGACTCCTATTGTTTTTTTTTTCCTTAAAACCCCTCAAGGTGCCATTGAGAAGCCCCTCCTGGTGTTTGCTAATCACACTCTGAGATGGCAGGTACAATCCACCTGTACAATAGATTAAATGGCTGTCCTTGGAGAGTCAGGGCAGCCTTTCTCATATTAATTGGGTTCCAAGTAATTATTAAGTTCAGATATTTTTGTTCACTAGGAGATGGAACTTCGTCCTCTCCCAATTCCCTAACAAACACAAATGTATAACAAAACTCCCCCTCCTCCCTCCCTCTTCCTGCTGGCTCCCTTATCAGAGACTGAATATGTGAACATTTCTCTGGGAAGGAGCCATGTCAAGGAAAGGGATGGTCGTGTGCTTGACAACTTCTCCCTGGTCCTTCTGGAGCTGGGTCAGGGCTGTCCAGCTAGAACCAGGGGCTTGGGTGTCTGGCAGGCCATTTGAATGCTTCACGTGGGTCCTGGCCTGTAGGAGGCATTTAATAAATGGTTGTTAAATCAAATCGATGAATTTTAGGGGCACCAAAGGCACCTGTATGCCCCTGAATATCTCACCTGCTACAGCCTCTAAAAGTCCATCATTAGGGAGCTAATGGGTATAATCCCAACATCCCATAAAATGAAAATGCGGTCAAAGAGGGCTGGCATCGGTGTGAATAATCATCATCCAGACAGCTGGGTTTGGAGCCAAAAGGCCTGGTTTTCCCACTTACTAATTCACTTAACCTCTTTCGCCTCAATCGCCTCATCTGTAAAATGGAGATAGTAAAAGGATACTATTCACAGTATCTTACGCGTAAGGATCGAATGAGGTGATGTGCCTGAAGTGCTTTGTGACCTGTGAAGTGCTACATAAAAGTGTTGGATTATTGTTGTTGTTGTTATGATCACTACTTGGGATCACTTCAGCAGAAGGCAGGGACCGAAGGGAAGGGCAAAGGACAAGCATTTATTATTGGAACATTTAGGGGTATGGGAAGCTGCCAGGAAAGGCAGGTCCGGTGGAATTCTGGAACAGGTGCCCTGAACCACCAGGATAAAGTCTAAAGTACCTTGGACACCTGGGACGGAGGAGCAGTAGAGGAGAAGGGGACACTGAGGCAGCTGTTGGAGACGGCCACCGAACCTCAGTGAATTTCCTTCATAGTTTTCTCCAAGGTCAGCTTTGACTGGAGTCTCCCCATGACCCTTCCTCTGTGGTTTGGAGTTATCTTGACTGTGCTCTTGGCCTGCCATGATGCTCATGAAGCCCAATCCAGCTTTTCTCTCACTTTGGGGATGCCGATTACCTTGCAAGACCCTTCTCTAATCATTTCAGGCTGGCGGAGGAGCTAGCTTTGACAGAATCATAGATCCTTGGGGCTGAAGGGGACCTGGGAGCGCACGTAGCCCCACCGATTCCCAAACAGTATGGGAACAACTGATCATCGAAGATTTTCTCACCCACCTCTGCTGGGGAGGAACTCATTGCGTGCCTCTTGGGGCGTCCCCTTCCCATTTAGAGCAAAATTTTCCTTACGTAAAGCTACAATCTAAAGCTCTGCCACTCCCCACCCTGCAGACCCTCTTGCATCTTAGCTCTGTCCTCTAGGAGCCAAGAAGGGGGATGTTTCTCATCCCCTGTCACTAGGAGAGCTGCCATGTTTCTAGTGTATCCAGCTCTTGTGAGGAGTTAATCTCGTTTGGGGGCTCCTGTTCATGAGAGACTGCTTTGTGTTAAGGGCAAATTTGTGGCCAGAAAATGAAGGGTTTTTGTTTTTATTTTGTTTTCCTTTCCTTTTCTTTTGTAAAGCTAAGTGGTCTTTATGGGGATTGAACTCATGACCCTGGGCTCATTATTTCCCCACTTTACCCAGGCCCAGCAGAAGTAACACTTTTGGCTCTTATTTAATCTGACCCTAGAAGTGGGAAGACTCCTTGGTCCTTTATGCTAATTGGCTTCACGTAAAATGCTCAGTGCCCAGCAGGGGCTCAGAAAAGGAACTGAATAAATGAACCACTCAATCAACCCCCAGCTTTTAAAAACATTTGAAAGACAGGTTGGAATTGATTTTCTTTAGGGCTTCTCCTAGCTCGGACTAACAAATGCTCTCTCCGCTAGTTGTCCTGTAAACAGTGGCCTCAAGCTCCTCGTGCCCTCGGTGGTCCCATACGGCTCCCACAATGAGCACTTGTTAATTCTGTCCACCCCCTCACGCTTAACTATGTCCTCTCAGGGGCCAGAACAACTCGGACACTTTATAGTGCCAGGCTTTGGAGAGCTCCATTCACTGCTCAGTGGAAACACTGAGGATGTGGGCTGGTGGAGACTCTAAGTCTAGTCTTTGGGCTTTTAGTGAAAATGGCCCACCCCCCTGGCAGCCTCTGCAAAAAAACATGCTGGCCCTCCTCCACCTTCCCCATCCTTTCCCATGGAAAATCTCCCATAGGGGAGGTCTTAAAACTTCTGTGCCCCTTTACTAAACTTGCCCAGGGGCGTCTCCTCTTCTCTCCTTCCTGCCACTTTGTCCCCCTTAGCGTTTGATTAGACTCAGTCCTCCAAAGCTTAAGGTCCAGCTCCTTTGCAAAAGCTGAGGCATTGTAGTGGAGGGGAGAAGGCTCTGGCTTTGGAAAGAGCAGCTCGGGTCCAGAGCCCAACTCTGCCCTTATAACCTATGTGACCTAGGGCAAGTCACCTCATCTCTCTGGGCCTCAGTTTCCTCATCTGTCAGGTAAAGAGGTTGGACTAGATGATCTCTAAGGCTCCTTCCAGCTCCAGATCCAAGGTCCTTCCACTCAGAGAGCCCCACACAGGGCTGAGATGCTCAGGATGTCACTTTCTCATAAGCTGGCATTTCCATTCCACTCAGGGTTGCTGCTTTTCAAGTCTGTTGTTGGACAGGCTTCCCATCAAAATTGGCCCCCTCCCTGTATTAGGGCCCAGGTTCCAATTCTATTCCATCATAGAGGGAAATGCCCTCCTCCCCCAGACACTTGCCATATCTCCCTGCCCCGTCCCTTCTAGCAGGTCAATGATAATTTAATTAAAAGAGGGGCAACTCTAAGGAAATAAATTGATTCCCTTCTCTTGGCCCTGATCTCTCATTTGTGTCTCAGGTCCGCTCTAGCGCCGTCATTCTACCATTCAGAGTGTGGAGAGGGGAGGCATCTGGCACCTTAAGCAGTGAAGAAGGCCGGGTGGTCACCTGGATGGATGACTGACAGAATCCCGGCGAGAGCTGCAGAGGACCAGCTTCGTCCTTTAGGTCAGGAAACCAAGCAAACAAAGACGTGCTGCAACGAGAACGGGGACGTTGGAGGCCTGGGGAGGTAGTGAGTTCCCTCTCGTGTCATAGGACATTTAGAAGGCCTTGTCAGGTGCAGTGTAGCTTGTTAGATTATAAGGTCCTTGAGAGCAGAGAGCATCTTTTGCCTCTTTTTGTATCTCGGGAGCTTAGCACAGTACTTGAGGCACGGTAGGCATATAGTAAATGTTGATTGATTGATTGTAGGGGCAATTCTTGTTCCTGGGTGAGATTAGATGGCCATGGAGGTCCTTTTTATCTCTGAAATTTTGTGGTTCTGTGGTCCTCCAATGTGGAGAAGACCCTCAAAGGCAAAGGCACCAAGGGGAGGATTTGATATGGAAAGGAGTTGGCATTTTACAAAGTGACCCTAGGTAAGTCAGTTCCCACGTTACTGATCACACTCTGGGAATGCCTGTTGATGCCTCCTTCCCTGACTTTGGGGTGAAGATGAAATGGTGATGGCCAAAGTCAGTCCCTCCTTGTGAATTGTCCCATGCCTGAGAGCAAGACTGCAGCCTTTTGAAATGTATAGTACCATGCGTGCCTCTGGGCACAACTGTCTAAAGACAGATGTACGGAGATGTGTCCATGAAAATACTTAGATTTGAGAGACCCAGAGCTAGATTACATGCAGCCCCAGGGGGATCCTTTTAAAATATGGAGAGAAGAAGAATTGGACTTCCTAGAGTTGATAAATAGGAAGGATGTGGAATGAGCTGACAAGCCCCTTGGAATGCAGAATTAGTGCGGTGAACCGGCCATCCTTGGGCGATCAATATGGACAGAAAACTCCCCTGGATGGTGACCAGAGGGGAAGTGCCCAGCTGCTTACTGCCAGGTCTCTGGGCCCCTGGTTCTGACATCACCTGTAGGGGCAAGGAGAGGCAAGAGGTGGGCGGTGGGCAGCAGGAAGGCATCTGTCCCACCGAGACCCAAGCCCCAGTGCCGAGAGGGGTCAGGTGGGAACAGCTGGCCCCAACCTTCCTCTCGATCAGCTCCTTCTGTCTCAGCGAGACCTCCCGTCTGCTTCTTCAGAGGATGATGATGAGGCTGGGGCTCAGGCCTCTCAGGATTTGTGCCTCGGGCAGGACCAAAGGCATTTGTGGCTGACTGCTGGTGCCTTTTGCCAGTACGCTGCCTGGGCCAGTGATGACATTCAACCTTTCTTCAAAGCAAAGAGCAAGGGGAGGTGATTCACACCCTGTCAGCCACCTGGACTGCTTCGATCCAGCCTATAATTCATCATAAAAGGTTAAGAGTATTTAGTTCGCCTGCTCTATTATTAATCAGGCGGCTTTGCAGGGTTAGCTTTTGTCACTTATAAATATTTATAGTGATTTTGGGATCATTTGACAAGCAAGAGGATCTTTAAAAAAAACAGGGGGAGTTTGCATTGTTTTGCAAGTCGGAAATATCCCAAGTCCTGAATGTGGAGCAAAATTGACAGAGGTGAGATATAAGAGTACAAGTCCAACGATCTGGGTTCAAATCCCAGGTCAGTCACTTACTAGCCGCATGCCCTTGGGAAAGTCAATTAATTAAGTGAGGAAATAGGTAGAGGGCTAGAGGTCATCTGGGCTGATGTCCTCCCATGACAGATGAGGAAACTGAGGCAGAGAGAGGGCAAGTGACTTGCCTTGGTCCTTTTCAGATATGTCGAGAATTCTACGATCTTGTCCCTAAGAACAATTGTTGTCTGCTGTGGTGAGGACAAGATGCTTATGTGGGTGACGAGTCTGAGCGACAGCTGGTCTTTTCAAATGCTGAAATGTGTGTTGTGTCAATATGCCAGGGCTGTGGAAAGACCACAATGAAACAGGCTGCGAAATGGAGGACGAGTCTCCTGACTTCAGGCCGGCACCCTGGGGTTGCCCTCAGCTCCTCACTCCCTCTGCCCCCGACACCCCATCAGGACGTTGTGTCTCTAGCACGGGGCTCGGTACCTGATGCTCAGGGAGTCCTCAATCAATACTTGTTGGATTGTATTGGCAGATTGTCATTCAGCCCACATGCTCAACAGCAGGACTCCCTGGTTTGATGCTTCAGTATGGCTAGTCCTCAGCCCCTAACTCCCAACTCCCAGACTTTAGCCCTCAGACCCTAACCCGTGACCCCTGACCCTTAGCTCCTTACTCCCAGCCCCCAGGCTTTAGTCCCAGACCCTAACTCCTGACCCCTGATTCCTGACCCCACCAGCTCCCAACTCCTAATCCCTGACCCTAGTTCCCAGCCACCAACCCTTTGCCTCCAGTCCCCAACCCTCAATCTCCTGCTTCCGTCCTATGCATTTGGATGGTGGCAGTTCTTACAAAACCTGGTTTATGGCTGCTTGGCTCCTGATTTGGACCAACACTTCTTTCCCCAGAAAAGAGCATGGTATCTCTCAGGCTCGATGGTTGTCCTAATCTCTGGCATGTGGTAGCCTCTTCCCACTGTGGAAGACACAGAAATACAGCATCTGAACCTGTTTATGGAAATTTTCTTTGTAAGTCTTTAGATGGTGTAGTATTTATACATACATATGCATGTATGATATTATATAATGTTAATAATATAATAATAAATATGCCCATGTGTATATTTCCATGTGTGCAGTACGTTATACTGCATTGTGTCTTTTGCAATGTGGCATGATAATAATTTTCTTGTTGTTCAGTCATTTCTCAGTTGTGTCCAACTCTCCGTGACCCCATTTGGGTTTACTTGGCAGAGATCCTGGAGTGGTTTGCCATCTCCTTCTCCAGCTCATTTTACAGATGAGGAAACTGAGGGTGAAGTGACTTGCCCAGGGTGACACAGCTAGTCAGTGTCTGAGGCTGGATTTGAACTCAGGAAGGTGAGTCTTCCTGACTCCAGGCCTGACACTCTATCCACTGTGCCACTCAGCTGCTAATAATAATAATAACAACAATGACTAACATTTGTAGAGCACTTTAAGGTTGTAAAAGCATTAAACATATGATGTATGATTCACTGCTCAGACTAACCGTGTGAGCAAGGTGCTATTATCATGCCCATTTTGCAGATAAGGAAACTCAGGTAAAGAGAGGTTAAGTAACTAGCACAGGGTCACACAGCTAGTAATTATCAGAGGGAATGTTTGAAGTCCATTCTTCCTGATTCCCAGTTCAGGACCAGGCCCTAATCTGTCTAGGTGTGGCTGTTACTGTCTCTGTCTTGTCTTTGCCTCTGTCTTTTTTTCTCTCTCCCCATCTGTCCATCTGTCTATGTATCTATCCATCCATCCATCTCTCTGTCTCTCTCTGTCTCTCATCCATCCTTTGAAGAGTTCCCAGTATCAATGACATTGCAGGTCTAGCCCCAATATATCAGTATATATAAGAGATCTCATCAGAGAGACATTAAAGAGGGTTGACTAGCCATCCAAGTGGAACGAGGGAAAGCTGAGGGCTGCTCTGTGGGTTTGTCCCTTGAAATTCACAGACCATCGATGGAGCTCCAGGAAGGTCTCCCTCCTGCCCTCCTTCTCCCTCTCTTCATTTCTTTCCTTTTCCTTCTCACTCCTTCTTTCTCCACTTCATCCTTCCTTCCCCCCGCTCCTCCATTCCATCTCTGTATATATAGATGCATAGAAATATTTGTATGTGTATGTATATTTGACTACTTTGATTGACCGTTGACTCCATGAATGTGTAACAACGTCTAAGACCCTGTGTTTTCATCTGTAAAATGGAGTTACCTACCAAGATTGTCATGAGGAAAGCAGGATGTCAGCTGGAGAGCACTGGAGAAAGCTGTGAGTGGATGAAGAGAGAACTTTCCCTGAATGATGTAAGCACGGGGTGGGGCCCCTCAGCTGTTCCCTCTAAGGTCTGTGAAGAGGGGTTTTTGCCTTGCCCCCTGATTTGGCTGTGGATTTGCTTTTGAATCTGAAAGAAACCTGCTGCCACAAGTCCCTAGCTGCTGACTTGCTCCACTAATGTGAGGTTCGATTGTTTAACAAAATTTTCCATTCTGGCATCTATAAGGAAATTGGGCATTTTCCTGGACAAACCAGGTTGAGCTTTATTTCCAACCAGCTGACAAGACTCAAAAAAATCATCAAGTGCTTACTGCTCCCTCCTTTGCAGAGCTAAGAGGTATCATTTAGGACAAAGCTGCTTCACTTGGTTCTTCCAGGAATACAGACTTTGAGAGAAGCAGCCATCTGAAATGCCAGTGCTCACTGAACGAGTTACCTGGTTATCTGGAGTGAGATGTCTAATGATGGGCATTTACTTCTTGACTTCAAAGGTCCATGATGTCATCCCTAGGGGTATTTCCTCCACTGCCACTGGTCATAGCTCCTCCATGGTGAAGGAGAGCTGCTGGGCACCCACATCCATCACTCTGTACTCCTCTGAGGAGTCATGGCAGCACAGAACTTTGAGCTTAGAAGGGAAGTCAAAGGTGCTGAGCCTGTCTGAGCTGGCTTGGCGGGTCCTCACATGAGCGACATACCATTCATGATGGGGCCTGCACTGACAGCCCCTTAACTGGAACGGGATTTGTTAGAGCTTGGGAAATGCTGCACGAGCCATCGAGACCTGCAGGACATGTGGGATTCGAAGAGGCAAAGGTGTGAAGACACTGGGACACAAGGGATGGAGGAGACCCCGAGCAAAGCCATGGCGATGGGAGCTGGGATGTCACGTATAGCTCAGTCTGGTTAGAGCTGGGCTCATTGTGGAGTCGAATTGGGACAGGCTTTCAAGCTCAGACAGAACAGTAATGTCTGTCTCTCAGCTGTGTGGAGGATGGAGACAGAAGCAAGGGGACCAGTTGGTAAGATTTTGGAATAATCTAGATGAGAGGTGATCCAGGGCCTGTGATGGGGTGGGAGCCTTGAGAGTGGCTGGACATAGACTGCATAAGACTCAGAGACTGTTGGCTTGGGTGGGGAAGGTGAGGGAAGGCTTGAGAATAAGCCCAAGCTTACAGACATGGTTGGCTGGAAGGATGGTGGGGGGCCTTGTTGGAAATAGGGAAGCACTGTTTTGGAGGAAGTAAGAATGAGACGCCCATCAGACATCTAGGAGAGAAACTAGGCTGGCTATATAGATCTGGGGTGTAATAAGTGAACCTCTATGAACCTCCTAGTAATTGCTAGGACACACACACACATAAAATACAGAGAATGTTATTAAATGTGTGCATACATACACACATATAATACATGTATGTGTGTGCATGTGTGCACATGTGCAAGTGTGTATGTATGGGTATACATACACATTTAATATACATGCTTTTCATAGAGAGAGACCCAAGGTAGATCCTTGGGGATAATCATGGTTAGTTAGGGGTCATCTACCAAAGGAGGCTGCAAGAGCCTCCTTTCAGGTAGGAGGAAAGCCAGGAGAGCAATGTCATGAGCACCTAGGGAGGAGAGAAAGTCCTGGGGGAGGAGGTGGTTAAAAGTGTCAAATGCTGAGGAGAGATTAAAAAAAAAAAGCATGAGGAATGATAAAAAGCCATTGAATGGATAAGAGATTGGTGGTAACCTTGGAGAGAGCAGTTTCACTTGAGTGATGAGTCTGGAAACCAGATTGGAACAGGTTGAAAAGTGAGTGAGAGAGGACTGTGGTGATGGGTATTGATGATATTGATATCCAAGACAGACTCCCCTTCCCCCATTTCCCCCCCCCCCCAGTCTGGGATGGGAAGGGCCTGGAGGCAGATATGGCCACTCTTCCAGCTTTGTAGCTGGTGCTAAAGGACCCAGGATAGTACCATGCCTTGTGTTGGGTGAACAGTTATGTTAACTGAACTGAATTAGAAGCAAACATGAGCAAATCCTAGGCAATGGGTCTAGTTAACAGGGACCAGAACAGACCCATTTAAGGAGACATACATTTGAAGTCTTATGGAATAAGTGTCTGTCTCTAGTTTAGCTTCAACACTCTGGGGACAGTCGAAGAAGGTTGGCTGGACTCCCATTTCAGCTGGGTCAGTCTCTTTTTAGCTGGTGTTTTCTTGTCCTGCTTAGACATTCCCATGTCCATGGTCCAAGGACTGCTGGGGGGTTACTTATCCTTCTGCCAATCTCACCTTCTCCAGGAAGTCTTCCCTGATTCCCCTCAGTGCTAGTGCCTTCCCTCTGTTGATTGTCTAGAACTTCTTTGTCCAAAGCTGTTTGCGTGTTGTCTCTGGTTTAGACTGTGAGCTCCTTAAGGTCAGAGACTGTCTTACCTTTCTTTGTATCCCCAGTGCTTAGCACAGTGCCTGGCATACAGGAAGTACTTAATAAATGCTCATTGACTAACTGAGGCAATATAGCCTCCCTGTGCATTTTCCCCATAGACAAAGTTCTCAGCTTTTGAATGAGCAAATTGGTCCTCATAGCGGTACATGGTTTTCTCCTCCCTCGAAAGCACCAGCATTAGAATGCTATTTCTTAAGCAACCCTGCATCTGCCCCTTTGCAATTGCCCCCATCACTGCTGGTTCTGCTGGGTCTGGGACCAAGCGAGACAGGGCTATACCCTCTTGCACATGATGGCCCTTCAGAGACTGTCATATACCCCCCGAGTCTCTTCTTCCAACCAAATACCCCAGCTCCCCCAGGTGCTCCTCAGACCCATGGCCCCAGTTGCTCTCCACTCTGGATGCCCTATGTTGTGGTGCTTACTTCAAAAGCTTCAGACACGAAGCAGGTTGGGGGCTGGTTTTCCAGAAGGAGAACAATGACTTTTTTGTAACTTTCGCGATTATTCGTATTGTGAGGACAGCTTCTCTGAAGGCCTGTCTCTTTGGGAGGCTTGGAGGAGGGCTCTGCCTCTCTCTCAGGTGGAGAATGGTGTGGGGTATAAATTGCATAACCCTGCAGAAGAGTTCACTCGATAGCTGTGTTTTACACTTTTCTCAGCAGAACCTCGGTGACTTAATTAACCTACTTGTAGATGGAGCAGCTGAAAGATAATTTCACGATGCATCGACATCTCTTTCTCAGTCCTCATATACTTAAATTGCAAATTCTCCTGAACTGTAACCCAGCGTCTTATGGCTCTTGGTTCTACATTTCCCTGAAGATATTCTATCTTCAGATATGTCAAAGCAAGAGCATGTGGCTGTTAGAGAAAGGTACAGCTATATTAAACCACACACATGAAAAAAAAACCTGCATGGAAATAATGATAAAGATCCAGTTTAAGACCTGTGAAAATGTGAATCTTTTCATCTTAATGGAAACCCATCTGTTGCTGATGACGCTGTGCCTAGGTGTTTCAGCACACATGGCAGGAAGTCCTGGCATCCAAAGGGTCCTCACTTGCAAGAAATATTCTGCTTTGTTCAACAGTGTAGTTTTTTCCTTGGGAATCATAGATAGTTACATAAATACTATTGTTATCATCACCCTTGTCACCATCATCACCATCATCATTAGTTATTTTACTCTCTCCACCACACGTATTGCATCCCTCACCCCTTATAATTTAGTGGGCAGTCCTTGAGAGTCACCATGGTTGAACAATCCATCCCACTCTGCCCAACTGTCTGATGACCTTCTCCAGGCTGAGTGAGGCTGGTTCTCACATGAGAGAGGTCCAGTCCATCACCATCACTATCACCAATACTGTGAATGTATGCTTTTATAGGAAAATTAAGTTGTTTTGATGAAATTAAGATATTGGAGATTAGCAGCTTGGCATCTTTGACAGCCCTGCCCAATTCCCCAAATATGATCCAGGTGGGCTCCTCCACCTGTTCTCAGCTCAGGATCTTGTCCATTTTTTCTCTTTTGAAACCTAGACAACTTGGCTATTTGGGTTATTTGTAAAATTCTTTCCCTAGGGACATTCCATAAATAACATGAAAGACTAACATCTCATGAGTTGGCTGATTAAAAAAAAATGTCAAAGTACTTTTAGGACATAGAACCACTAAAATACAATGATAACCAATAATTATTGGTTTCTTTGTGAATATTTGGTACTCCAAAGACTTTACCAGTGGCTAAGGACATATTTTAAACCATCCCCCCCACCAAAGCAAGCACTTCATTTGGCCTCAGATAGTTGTATCATAAGCACATTTTTATGGCTAAAAATTGGGGTTTGCAAAATGAAACTGACAAACCTATAATTGGCACACTTGGTATGAAAGTTTGAAATTGCAAACATAAATCTTGTTCATATAATCATTTTAAGAAAACATTCCAAACATCCAGAGAAACCATGGGAGAGACAAGGACTGTGGGAACTTCCATCTCAAAGCCACCTGGTTTCAGATTCGCCTCTACAAATGGAACCACATGGAATTTTATTTCAGTGTCTGGGGATCTGTCTGTGGACATTTCCACCCAACCTGAGATGAAATGCAGAGAGTGCAAACATTTGGAGGCTGACATTCTCTGAATAAATGTCAAGATCATGGTCTCATGCCACATTTGGCATCCATTGGCCTGGTGCATATCAGGTCCTACTTTATCTTAGCTATAATCTGAAAGTCTGAGAAATACAGGGGAGATAGTCATGATTCATTACTTTGTTAGGTCTCTGGTCTCATTGTTGTGACTGCTCCCCAGACTAGGAGAGATCAGAGCTCAGTAATCCATGTATTTTCTGTCTTTTATGGCTCATATCCATGGCCTGGTGCTAATTCTCCAGGTTCTACCCAGCATACTAAAGGACTTTCTGTGGTTCTTTAAAAATTTGGTGGATATCAGTGCAATGCTCAAGCTGTCCATTAGCTACTTCCTCACTCCCACTACATGGCAATCTCACTTCTATTTCCAGTCCCACCTATTAATAATAACATCATTCCTGCCGCTGTTTTGCAGACAGGTCATTGTTGACAACATGCTAGAGCCGATACACACCAATGCATCTCTTCCATTCCCTTTGGGTCACCTTCAACTTTGACTTTCCTGAGATCATGATGTTTCATGAATTGTGGCCACATAATCTCACTTGGGGAATGTTAATGTTAATGAGATGAGCTTCTGTGGCAGGGAGTAATTTGGCATCGTTAAATACATCGCACCATTTCCAAAATGCCATTTAGCTCAGTATCTTTTACCTGTTCTGTGCCTGGCTGGGTATCAGTCTTTAGTCCTTACATTTATAATGTGGCATCCGTGTAAATATTTGCTGTGTTTACACAGATTTTAGGCATTCTTCATCCACTTGGTTTGTCACATGTAGATAGCTAAGTTGAATTTGCGTATCTTTTCCTTAACCATTTCTTTCCTAGACCATTTTGTTTAGATCTGGCTTTTGTTTCTCTGCCTCATGTTGGAGGCATTTTTATGTCACCTTTCCCAGTGGAGTGCAATCGACTTGGAATCAGTGACTATGTTTGTCATCTTTGTGTCCCCTAAAGCCCGGTGTCATGTTTTGTACATTTCCTAAATACTTGGGTGTGGGAGAGGTGAATGGGTGATGATTCATCTTGTGGAGGAAGCCCTGGGATATTTCTGAGCCTCACTACAGACAGGATAATGGTCTCTACAGGCAGGAACATCTGGAGATTTTTATCCTCCCCCAGGACTCCTTATTCTCTTTGTCTGTTGTGCTTTATGACAGTCTTGTCTTGTCTTTTAATTAATGCAAAGAGAAATGCAACATGGAATGTAATGATTCTTAACTTGCCATGTGGACTGAACTCCTGACTTCACTTTGGCCATTCAGTGACTCTTTCTTTGTCATGGTCTCTAACTTTCCCACATTCAACCATCCTTTCTGTTATTGGGTGACAGGTTCTGACCCAAGGTCTTACTCACCTTTGTATCCCTCTTTGGTGTTTCACATGAGTGCATCATGCAGGGGATTGATAAATATATTTGTTATATTAAAACTCCACTCACTAAAGTACAGTGAGCATTTTTTGGACACATTGTTCATCCTTTGTTTTCAAAGAGGACCACTGACATTATGGGGTGATGTCTTGACTTGCTCATCAATTGGATTTAAGTGAGGTAGAGTTGTGCAAAGTTATCAGCCTCACTCTCTCTTCCAAAGTCATCAAAATCCAATGCCAGGACCAAAGTCATGACACCTGGCCTGGGATACAGTGGATGACCTTGGCATCTTCAATGCCTAATCAAGCTCTAAGCACTCCACAGCGCCTGCTTTAGTTGCCTTCATGGTCGCTGGAACAAACTGTTCTCAACTGCCCATTCCACCTGGAGAAGTCTTCACATGCTTTGGGGTAGACATTTCCCTAACTAACCAATGTGTTTGAAGCCCGTCAGTATAACCCTCAACCTGGTTTAGTCCATCTGCTGAGATGGTTTTACTGGGTGTGGCTGCTGCATGTACTACAATTTCTTGGAGCTACAGTTGGGTGATAGGTGGACACCAAAGGTGATCAGCCCTGAAACGGACTTAGCAAACCCTCATCCCAGAGGTGCTAGTTCTCCATGAACACTGCCCACACAATACTATCTTAAAATTGTTGTTTCATTCATCTGAGTATGTTTTAGCTAACATTTTAACCTTAGCATTTAACCTATGACACAATGCATAGTATCATTGGGTCTAATATTTTGAAGATGCCTTACAGACTATCTACTCCAAGTACTTCATTTTGTAGAGAAAGAAACCAAAGGCCTATGAAAAAAGAGAGACTTGATCAGTAAGTATCAGATCTCGGGTTTGACCCAATGTCTGTCGGCTTGAAATCTAGTTGTTGTCTTATCACACCCTCTATATCCACCTATGAAGTTCTTAAAATTAATTTTACTTCTTCCAGTTGTATCTTCTTTGTCCTATGCACCCTTAGAGCTTATCCAAGTGGCCTTATTTTATCTGTGGACTTCAGACAGAAGTAAGAAGTGCCATTGATTTTGGTCTGTATTATTTAACTGGTGGTTTATATTGTAAAATTTTCAACTTAGTCTGTCTCTTGGATTTGGAAATATTGGTGCAGAGTTCCTAGTACTATTGTTCTCTGGAAACTCTATGTTGCTGGTGTGGTGGGGTCCTTTCCTTCACAATGATGAGCTTTTAGGACTATTGAGACGTGCAAGTGAAAAGAATGACCACGGATGCTAGGGGTGGTGGGGGAAGAGTGATGCAGTGGACCAGAACCAAAGTTTTGGGCCAGGAGAACAGGTGGTGAAGGGAATCTCCCCCCAACTCCTTGAGCCTCCCCTCAGAGATCACCTGCCATCTACTCTGTCTCTGTCTCATATGTGGTATATCCTGCATCAGAATATAAGCTATTGAGGGCAGAAACTGTGTTTTTACCTTCCATTCCTGTTAGCACTGCAAGTGGAACACAGTAAGTACTTAATAAATGCCTAACCCATAAAATTTTTTTGACAGAAATGGTGCAGCAAGGGGCCATCTGTTACAGGTTCCCAAAGCTTTTGGTAGGTTTGAAGGAGTGACTACATTCTGCATTTCCTATTGTCTGTCCTTGAACACTTGAACTGTTGGGGGAGGCAATTAATATACGTATACATGTACAAACACACAGAGATAAAATATATGTGTAGAGAGAGCTAGTATGCATATTGTGTATATGTTGATTTTTTGTAATATTTTGATCTTAGGGATTCTCAAAGAAGAGGTGGATGAGCAAAAAACAGCAGGATTCAAAAGACCCGGACTCACATTCTGTCACTGATGCTTATTGTCGATGTGACCTTGGACAATCCCCCTTTCCTCCATGGATGCTGGTCGACTATAAAATGAGAAGGTTGGACTACATGGCTTCAGAGCTCTCTTCTGGCTCCAGGTCTGGGACCTCGTATACTTGCTTCATTTTATGTGTGAGGAAACTGAGGCCCAGACACATTCAATGATTTGCCCAAGGTCACATGGATAACATGTAGCAGAACCAGAATTTGAACCCGAGATCCATGGACATACCACTCCTGTTCTCATCATACAATGTGGCCACGGAGCTTAAAGATTTAAATAGCAGGGCCGTGCGCTGGAAAGAGCACAGTGGACTTAGGAGCGTAAGGGGCAGAGAAATGTCGGCTCCATGAAATCCACTCAAGAGGAAATCAATGAAATGTAAGGAAATGGGATAGAATATTGTAGAATAAAAGAGTTCATTCATACTATGACTGGGTGCTGAAATAGTCTAATTAACTAATTAGATGCTGAATCCCCTGGGGGAGGTCCTGACACAGCAGGAAGCTGAGTCAAGGGGTGAGTGGGGGGGCCCTTTTTCCTATGGTACCATCTCTGGCTGAATCCCCATTATTCTCACCCTGGAACATTCCTTCTCCATGCCCGCCTCTTTTTACATTGGTGACTTCTTTTTAGGACCTCCATTTTGTTTCACTCCAGTCTGTGTGTCTGACTCTAAGGACATTGCCTCCATGCCTCAGCTGCTTTCTCAGCCTGAAGTTCCCTCAGTACCTGTGAAGACCTTTTTCTGAAAGTTAATAAATTTTCCTAACAGCGTAATCTATGGATCAAAGGACATAGAAATTTTATTTACTTTCGGAGCATAATTACTTTCTAGAATGGTTGGACTAATTCACCATTCCACCAAGAATGTGTTAGTGTGCCAGTCTTTCCACAATGCTGTTAAGTTTCACTTTCCAGGAACCAAATTAATTTTTCTCCCTCTTTGTTCTAGATTCATTATAATAAGCAATCTGATCTCTTGTACTTTAATAGACAAAATATTGGTTACATTTCAAATTTGCTTCCTGGTTGTCCCACCAACAATGATGTATACAGGTTGGACATCTATCTAAAGAAGTACTGGGGACATGAGAAGTCAGAGGAGAGAGTGGTAGACCTGGAGTTGGAGGGCCTAGACTGTAATCCAGATTATGCTGTTAGCTACCTGTTTGACTTTGGGAAGACCTTTCTGGGCCTCAGTGTCCTCACCTGTCAACTGAGGGGATTAGAGGAGATGACCTGAGAGGTTCCTTCCAACTCTGTCTATGATTCTTTGACTCTTCCCATTGAAAGGCAAGTTTCTGCTTTGTATTGGCACTAACCTACCTTTAATTTATTCTCCCCATAAGGAACTCAAAGCAGTCTGAATCATTTTTACTGTCAGGCAGCATCCCCAAACAATATTTTATGAGGTTGTATTTAGTTAATGTCGACTGGATACAGGCTCAGTTCAGGCATTCCTGTTGGCAAGTTCCTGTCCTAGAAATGCCTGCTTATCCTCAGTTCAGTGCAGATGAAGCCATTTCTTCACTCTTCAGGAAACCTTTATGCCTCCTAATTAAAGCCTTTGTCTGAACACAAAGTAATTAATACATAAAATGAAGCACCGGCAAAGAGTCAACTGTGAAAATCAGAAGCGACCCGGCACTTGGTTGTCTATTCAAACAATATTTAATCATTAGAGTAACACTCTGTTTGCACTTTTGGAAGGAAAACGATGCTTGGGCTTCATGTTTATTTAACACATTGTCAAGTGCACTCTTGAAGCTAGGGGATGTGACTCATGGAGTCCCAGAGATAGGAGCTGCCTATGCTGAGAACCAGTGGCTCTGACACCGGGCTGTCAATGGAAACCTAATGACCAGCATGGTCAGGGCATATATGCTGCCCAGTTATTATCCCAGGCCATCTTTGTCATCTGCTTGGATGCCAGACCCTCCAGAGACCATGATATTGGGGACTTAATGCACTCAGCTTTGGATCTCCCACCATGGAATCGAGTTGTCTTCATTGGTGAGTGAGTGAGGGCAAACTCACTAAGCCTAGTCTACTGGGCTGGCTCCAGAGCAGATAATACTTCAGATCTCATTTGACCATCCACCCTGTTTCTGTATATATGCCCTTCTCTCCACCTACTCACATTGGGATCAGTAATCAAATCAATACTACCATTGCTCTGTGTCCTCTACCATCACTTGTAGAAACGGCATGGCAATTTACTCCCTCACTCATATTCTTTGTGATTTTGCAAATCCTTCCTGGGCTACCTCTATGTGTTGTCTCCCCTTATTAAAATTTAAGTTTCTCGAGGGTAGAGACACTTTCCTATCTCTAGAGCTTAAAGTAATGCTTGGCAAATAGTGTTTAATAAATTCCTTCTTTCCCTCCTTCCCCCCCACTTCCTTCCTTCCCCCCCACTTCCTTCCTTCCTTCCTTCCCTCCCTCCTCCCTCCCTCCTCCTCCCTTCCTTCCTTCCTTCCTTCCTTCCTTCCTTCCTTCCTTCCTTCCTTCCTTCCTTCCTTCCTTCCTTCCTTCCTTCCCTCCCCTCTTTTTCCTCTCTCCCCTCTTTTGCTTTTTGTCTCTCTCTCCTTCCTTCCCTCTTTCCCCCCTCCACTTTCTTTTCTCTATAGCAGTGTGCATGTGATGTAGCCTAGAAAAGAGTACTCTTAGAACCCTGTGGCTTGTTTGCACTGAGAGCAAGGCAAGGCAAGGCGGCAGGATAAGACATCAACCAGTAGAGCAGGGATGCCACCTGAGATGGGCTGGGCCAGAAACTGATGAGACTGACAGGCCTGGGGTTGGTCAGGAAGCCCAAAGACATGTCCAGTGTAGTACTAGGCTTTATGAGGGAACTGCGATGTGTATATATGCATGTATGTATGTATGTATGTATGTATGTATGTATGTATGTATGCCTACACACATATTTTAAATGGAGTGAGCATTCCCCCTAAAAGGAAAAAAAATTATTAAATAAACAGGCCCTCATTAATGGGGATGTGAAAGGCAGAGGAAACATCCATAGCAGGCCATTTACCTGCCCCGCCTCGTGTACCACACCCCAAGAAATCACAAATGAAGGGATCCAGCTGGCCCAAGGGTTTGGGAATGGAATTTGGAACTTTGCAGCTTGGGTCATTGCTGCCAGTCTGGGCCAGACCAGGGATGGTGGGTGTGTTCTCTGGTGACAGGTGAAGTGACAGGTGGTGAGCTCCCTGCAGCTCTTAATGGAATCACATTTGCACCACCAGTAGCACAGTCACGGTTCCATGTTGTCAGCCCTTCTCCCAGGGGTCAGGGAGTAAGTGGGAACAGTGAGTGGAGGGACTCGCTGCTGTCTTCCTCCCTCCATGAAGCCCAACTGCCCTGGAGGTAAGACATTTGGCTATGGGGCTATCAAAAGAGCAAGGGGAAGAGGATCACTGGATCTGCCACTGACTGTAGAGCAGGTCCCTATGACATCCTTTCTTCTCTTCCCCTCCACCTCCCAGAATCCCTTGCTTCCTTCAAGGCTCACTTTGAAAGCCACCATTCCCAGAGGCCTTTCCTGATCCCTCCGGAGGCTAATGCCCCCTACCAATCTTGTTACCCTGTGTTTGAATTTATAAGAATCTGCATTATCTCACTCCAAGAGAATGGAGACTGCTTGGGAGCAGGACTTGGTGGGAGGGTTTTCCCTTCGTCCCAAGGGCCAAGCCCATGCTAGATGTCCAGTAAATGCGTATTGAATGAATGAACAGAACATCTCCATGTTTTTCATTTCCTTCATGGATCATTTCTGATCCTATGTATGTGGTGGTGGCTCCAAGTTATGGTGAGGGCTGAGGGGATGAAAAGAAGGCAGGCAGGCTCTATTTTTGCCTCTTCCTGCTCTGTCTCCTTCATTGTCCACATCCAGACATCTGGAAGTTGTATCTGTGCTCTCCACCGAGTCGCCCCATGACTGCCCTCATTCAGGTTTTCTCTACCTGGGGTGTTGTAACAATCTCTCAACTGATCTTACTGTCTGTCATCTCTCCCCTCTCCAATTCACTCTCCTTACAGTAACCATACTCATCTTCCTATGCACAAAAACAAAACAAAATGAACAAAAACAAAAAACAATCTTCAGTGGCAGCCCAGTACCCACTGAACCAAGTATAAACTTCTGGTGGCATTTCAGGTACAACCTGGTTCTAACCAACCTTTCTAGCTAGATTTCCTATTACTCCCTTTTATGCTGCAGCCAAACCAGAATACTCTCCACCCCCATTTTGACCCTTCCCTCTCCTGACTTAGAGCCTTTACTCAATTAGTTCTCTGTCCTCCATCTCCCCTCTGTTTCTTCCATTTCTTGAAATCCTATCTCTCCTTCATGATCCAGCTCAGGTGACACCTCTTCATGAAACCACCCAAGATTGAGCCCGTCTTCCTTTGAAATCTGCCCCTTTCCTTGTATCATTGTTTTTGGGATATTCACCTTTCCTGCTTGGCAGATACTGTCTTCTGGAGAGCTGGCCTCATGCCGTATCTACTGCCTAACATGTGTCTGACACGTCATCATAATTGCCACCCCTAGTGTGCCATAAGTCTGGGGGGCACCTTTGATGCCTCTGCCCTTTATCCCTCACAATACTGCACAAGTAGGGCAGCCCAGGCATTATTGTTCCCAGTTTACCAATGAAAAACTGAGGCCCAAAGAGCTTAACGGGCTGCATGGGGTCACACAGCTAGAAAGTTTCAGGCGGTAGGAATTGAACTCAGGGCTTCCCTCCAAATTCTGCACTCAAATTCTCCAATGGCTCAGTCATTTCTTTGTATGGAAGTCCCCTCCATCCTGTGCTATTCATGTCTGTGTCCTCCTGTAAATTTGCTACAGGGTGTCCACCCAATGGGGCAACTAGGTGGTTCAGTGAATAGAACACCAACCCTGGAGTCAGGAAGACTCATTTTCCTGAGTTCAAATCTGGCCTCAGACGCTTACTAATTGTGCGACCCTGGACAAGTCACTTACTCCTGTGTATCTCAGTGTCCTCATCTGTAAATGACCTAGAGAAGGAAATGGCAAACTAGGCCAGTATTTTTGCCAAGAAGACTTCAAATGGCATCATGAAGAGTTGGATGTGACTGAAACAACTGAACAGCAGTCTACCCAACATGCTAGATGTCTTCCTCTATTTCTCCTGATAGCATAAGTATATGAGTGGACCACTCTGGCTGTCCACTTCGCATCCCTCCTTCTTGCCACATGACTGGTCTGTCTTCTTTTCCTATCATATGATTGATTCCTTGATGATGGTATCTTTTACTCCTGTTTGTCTTACTAGCTGCCCATGATGCAGATGTGGTCCCCTGCTCATACCCTCCCTCTACCTTTCCTCTGTCCTTGTTAAAATAGCTATTTCTAGTGCAATGTTTCCTGACCATGCACAATACCAGGAATATGTTGGTATCCAAAAATAGGACTTTGCTTTCTCAGGAAACTTGGGGTCATGAAAGGAGCTTGGGCATTCCCTCACTGCAATCCAGCCTTTTTGCTCTTTGTGTCTGACTCCTGATCAGTTCCAAATATCCATACTGACTGACAAGCTCTACAGGGTGTCTAGAACCTGTTGTAATCAGGACAATCTACACTCTTCATCCACTTGGTCTTTCCCATATGTGTGGTCAATCCAAATTCCTTCTTTGTTTATGAATCCCTTCCAGGAGACAGTGTTATCCACTAGCCAGGGGTTCTTAGCCTGGGACCCAGGAACTTTGAAAAAAAAAAGAAACTATTTGGTAACTGCTTTTCAACAGTCTTTTGTAATTGTTAGGATTTTATTTTATGCATTTAAAAAATATAATTATGACAAGGGGTCTAGGGCCAAAGGGATCCATGAACCCATAAAAAGGTGAAGGTCCTGTAGCCTAAGCTACGCTCATGGAATAAATGCATGATTCTAAGAACATTTGAGGAGGAGAAGCCCCAAATGCAGAAAAATGTAGAATTTCATTAAGATCCCACAGAAATTTAATAGCTGACCAGAGGCAAAAACTTAAATGGAAGCTGTTCAGGCAGGAGCATGTGGTTAGCCCCTTTGGTGTGGCATAGTGGAGAGATCCATGGTTGGCCGTGGAGTTAGGAAGACCTGGGTTCACTGGCTGTAGGACCCTTGACAAGTCACTTAACTTCTTGAAGGCTCAGTTCCTCATCTATAAAATGGTCACAAGGACAGCCAGAGCCCTATGTCACAGGGCTGTGGTGAGGTTCAAATGGGATGAAGCACTTTGAGAGTGCTAAACAGTGAAGCGCTGGGGATACTGTTTGCTGATAGGTTTTGTGGGCCTGATTTCATTGCAGAGTCTCTGGAATGAGACCCACACACCCTCAACACAGCTTGGTCCTCAGTGGGGGTGGTGGAGGGAGCCAAGGAGCATTCTCCATGGTCCCGACTGTGACGTAGAGATGGATGGATGCTCCCTCGAGCTGGGCCATCGATATGTTCATTGTGGCCGGCAGTGAAAATGGACAGTGAGCTGGGCCCAGCATCGATCTGGAGGGGGAAGAGAGGGGGCTAGGTGGCCTCTGGGAAATTATGCCCCAGGCTTCCTCTGGAAACAAGAGAGCTGTTTTTCAGCACCATTTTTCTCCTGGTGATACCTCCAGATTGTGAGTTATAGAACATGACAGGCTCCGAAGGATTAAAAGTTGGGGGTCACCCAAAGGGCAATGGGGAGACATGTGGTGGGTGACTGCGTGCCCTCCCTCACTAACTACCGATTGCTTAAATTTTCCTTAAATACTTAGAGATGCTCATGTTGTCCCACCCAGTAGAGGATAACTTCCTAGATCAGGGAGTCTTCATTTTATCTTTATACCTTCCATTGTTTGCAATGTAGTAGGACCTCAATAATTGCTTGTTGATTGTTTGACCAGGCTCCCACATATATTACCAACTGCACCCCTTTCTCTAATGACTCCATGGAATCTTCTCTGTGGGTCACCGTCATAATGGCATATATATGTGTGTGTGTGTTTTTCCTTTTCAGTACATGCCTCTGCAAGAAAAAGCATTATCCCTACAGCCCTAGTCCAAGCTCCGTCTTTTTAGCGGTCCAAAAGGGGACTGTTTTTGCCTCTTCTTAAATCTCTGATGAACAGACCGACACAATGCTCATTATTAATCTTTGGGAAACTTGACCCTTCAATTAACTGTGTAATAATTGTGCTGTGGACTCTCAAGAACCTGCATTATTAATGAACACAGAAGGTCAATATTAGTTCGCTTCATTTTATTGTCCGCGATATTTATCACTTGTAATATGACTTCCCAGTTAATTATACAAAATCTTGTAGCATTCACTTTTGATTAATGTGGAAAGTTCATAAGACTTTGTTAAACAAACATTTATTATGTGTGATGCATTATAATAAAGTTTTTTTTCCCTGAGCTTTGTCCTATGTACATGTGTTTTCAATATTTGGAAAATTCTCCTGTACAGAGGAACTTCCTGAAGCTTGCAATTGAGCAAATTTAATAAATCATGTTCGCCACCTGCATGGCATGTGTTTTTGATTGTGATATGATCTTCTGGTGGGAAAGCTGGGGTCAGAACTTCTGCAAGATGCTAAATATATTGTGACTTGTAGGAAGTGCTAGGCAGTCATACTCTGGGCATTCCTTGGCTGGAGGGTACAGTGTGGGGCCCATCTCTTCCTTGACTAAAACTGTGGGGGTTCTGAGGATGCTCCTGAAAACAAAGGACCCCATTGTGTTGCCTTTCTAGGTAATTTGAAAGTCTCAATTATTCATTATTCAACGTATAGAAGAGAAAATCAGCTAGTTATGAGTTAATAACAGCAATAATGATGATAATAATAAATCAACTAACATTCAGCTAACATTTCTACGGTGCTTTCGGGTTTGCAAAGTGCTTTACAAATATTATCTCATTCCCCCTTACAATAACCCTGGGAAGTGAGGGCTTTTATTATCCCCATTTTACAGATGGGGAAACGGAGGCAGGCATAAGTGAAGTGACTTGCCCAGGGTCACATTCCTAGAACAAAGTTTGTTATGGCTCCTTGAAGATGCCGCACTTGAAGCTGGGAGGGGCAGCTGTCCAACTCAGGCCATTCCTTCAAGCATCGAGTGAATGCATGGCTCTGTGCTATGTGCTGAAATTACAGAGAGATGGAGCCATTACCCTCAAGGAACTTACATTTTACTGATCCAGGGCATTCAGTGTGGTCTAATCAATCAACCTATCAGTAAACATTTACTTATTTATTTTTTTGGTGAGGCAATTGGGGTTAAGTGACTTGCCCAGGGTCACACAGCTAGTAAGTATCATCTATCTGAGACTGTATTTGAACTCAGGTCCTTCTGACTCCAAGGCCAGAGCTCTATCCACTGTGCCACCTAGCTGCCCCTTCAATAAACATTTATTAAGCACATATTTAGTGCCAGGCACTGTGCTAAATGTTCAAGATACAAAAGAGAGCCCAAAACAGCCCCTAATTCCAAGGTACTTACATTCTAATGGGGGTGGGGCTCCATGCAAACAAATATATACAAAGCAAGTTCTATGCAGGATGAATAGGAAATGATTAAAAGAGGGAGAGCCCTGCAATTAAGAGAGGTTAGGGGAGGCTTCCTGTTCAAGGTGGGATTTTAGTTGGGACTTAAAGGAAGCTGGGAGGTCTGAAGAAAAGGAAGAGAATTCTAGGCATGCGGGATAGCCAGAGAAAATGAGCTGACAGCTGGAGGGCCTTGTTCATGGAACAGTATTGTACTGATTGCAAGGAGCCCAAGAATGTGACCTGACTTCTTCAAGGAGAGCCACGGCCTTTCAAGAAATAATCAGTCCGGTCATCCACATGAGGAGAACCACATGGATGAAGAATGTGTACCACTCCAGACTAAAACATGTAGTAGAATGAGCAATTGACACATGTAAGTTAGTGCACCAGTGTCTCAATCTCAGATGGTCTTTGCAGAAATATAGTGATTTGAGTCAGAATTGAATAGGAGAGCAAAACTGAACTGGATCACATTTTAGAAATGGTACAATGGTTTCAAAGATCCTGAGTTTCTTCCTGCCACAATAGGGCATACATTTAAATTGTCATTCTGTTACAGATGCTATACAATTGCCAATCATGGAATGCCTAAATCTAGAAGCACGGAAATTTCAAATTACATAAAGGATGATGGAATAATATGTAGCTATAGCGTGTTACCAAGGATAGTTTGTGAATAGGAAGTGGCATAAAGGGATTGTCAAGGATGTGTTGACTAAGAAAGGAGGTGGCTGAGTCAGATCTAATGAGTGAAGACTAATGGATGGATAGCCTAAATATGGCACTACCATTCATGAAATACTCAAGAAATCACAGAAATGTTCCTGGCATATGTAATGGGATCTCTGTGGAAGATTCATGGAAAGAGAGGTCCAGAAGTATGCAAAGGGAAAAAATGGAGTGATTATTATCAATATGGTTGGAGGGAGTGCAATGATTCATGAAAGCATTAACATTTATTAAAATTGGTCAGTTGTGTGTGACCCTGGACAAGTCAATGTCTCTCTGTCTCAGTTTCCTTATTTGCAATATGATGGGGTTGGACTTAGTGGTCTCTAAGGTTTGAAGATTTATTATCCTATCATCTTATGAGCCAACTTCATTATTGAATCATTCATTGGTTTCACTGGTCCATGATGCGGAACAGCATGCAATCTGAATGAAGAAGAAAAATGCCTTTTTGATGAATTGGGGGAGATGTACTTCTATTCCTAGGAGCCAGAACCTAGAAAACCTGAAGTGAGTACAGCATGGGAAGGGATTCGAACACTTGGAGTGATAGGACCTCCTGCTTATGTTATCTATTCAATAAACCATGCATAGCAAAAGTACGGATGCCCTTAGAATTCAGCTTTCCTTTCCAGGCGCTGCTCATTTTTTCTTTGAAAATCCAGTGCCTAGCACAATGGCTGACATGTAGTAGGTGCTTAATAGATGTTTGTTGTATCAGGAAAAGTCATGGAAACCTAATGAAAAAAGACAAGCCTGTCCTTTGTTCCCATCTGAGTAGACAAAAAATATTAAAGAGTAGTGGATCTTTCCTAAGTGGTTTTTTGAAGGCCTTGGCATGGTCTAGGGTCTTCCAAAAGGAGACTGGTGTCCTTGTCACACTGCTGCCAGCCTTCTTTGGGGAAGCAGGGAGTCTGCAGATTAGCACATTGTCAATGGTATGGTGGTGTTTTTGCATGGGTTGACACTAACCCTAAGTGGAGGAAAACCTGTCAGAGCGACTTCATGGAGAAGTCTGTCCAATAATCTGATTATAAAAACATTCAGCCACCTTCCTCTGGGTGACTTCGATCTAAAGTCCTGAACCCAAGAGGCTGGTGGCTAATTTCCTGAGCTATCTCACCAATGAAATATTCCATTATTTAAAATTTTTTTGATAAATGATCTGTCAACAGTGGATGAAGTTAACATTTCTTTTGGCCAATAAAGTAAATATTGAGGTTAGGGGCTAAAGATCACCCAAGTTTTCCGAAGCCAGCCCACAAATGGGGATGGGGATACTGCCATGCTCCTTCTTGTCCAGTGCGGCCCCTTTAACTAATTTCATTGGTGCTGTCCTGTTTTCATTCATAATACATGATAAGGTTGTATGACTTCCCTTGCTGTGTGTGAAACCTGTTTAATGTTAACATTCACAAATTGGAGCTTGTTATAAATAATGCACCATGCAGCAGGGAACAGGGTCAATGATTTCTTTGTGGCACACCTGTACCCTCACTGCCTTGCTGCAGATTTGATATTTGTAAATAGCTCCACCTGCTTGGACCCCAGTGCTTCCATCAAAGGGGTACTGCTCTTTTTCCCTCTTTATACAAATTGAGAACGTTAGTCCATTTGTTGTCAAAAAGAAAGGGGCAAGAAGCTTGCAGACAACATTTGTTGTGTATGTACATTAATGGGCCGCCATTTTTCCTGGAGGCTAGAATCCACTTTGAAATTCATGTTTGATAAATTCCCTGGCTTTCCTAGTAATTTAGCTGTCTATAGGGCTGTTGATCCTTTGAGTGAACGGCTGAACCTTGGGGACTTGAGCGCCATATCTGCATATCCAAGTTCAAATATATACTCAAGATTGGTTTAAATTTTAAGTTGTTGATCTTATTTCGGATAGATTTGTTAGATTGTCTCCCATTTCACTGTGAAAACCAGCTCCTAATCCCTAAATACTCCCTACTTAAATCTATCTTTCACCTCTGTTAAATTCACTGATTGAACTAGTCCAATGTACATTCAGAAGTCATTTTGTAGGCATGGTGTGAAATTAATATTCTTCTGTGTATTTATCTAAAGGCCAGCAGAAGTTCAGCAGTGGGACTGTCAATGAGAATGGCATATTTCTAGCAGTTTTACTCTGGTGCAAAATGGATAGGTTTCATAAATGACAAGATTTTTTGAAGCACCTATAAGATCTAGGTCAAGGTTATAAGAGATCTGGACTAGGAGTAAGACGATCTAAGTTCTAGGCATACCACTGGCACAGACTCCACTTGTGACCTTGGCCAAGTTACTCAGTAGTCCTCAAGTGTATTTCCTCTTATGTAAAAAAATATGGAGGTTGGACAGATTGTTTTTTCGAGGTTAGTTCTAGCTCAAGGCACCATGATTCTCTGTGATTACTATTATGGTTTTCTTTGAAGGTCATGGACAATAATAAAACTACCATGTCAAAATGGGATCTGCCAATGATCTCCATCTATTTAAATAATTTTTTTTGTGACATAAAATATCCACTTTCTCAGAGAAACAACAGTTTTCCAAAGAATAAGGGCATTGTGCCCCCCAAGATGTCCCACTGGTATCCTGGTTCTTTCTCCCTCCAACTTTGATGTCCTTCTAGATTTTCAGGTGACTTTCCAGAGAAGATATGAAGTAAATCAAAACCTTCTTGCCTGGAGCTCCTTTCACAAATCTCTTTCACCTCCTCTCAATAGATGAGCCAAGTTAACACAGTCTAGAAGTATTCCTACCCATTGTCTTTTTCCTTCCCAATGAGGGAACTAATCTAATGGGAAAAAAACTGCATCTTTGTGTCTGTGATCTTAACAGACCACTTCTAGTCTCTGCCTCATCTTCATCGTCTAGCCCAATCTGACCAATAGTGCAAGGATTCAAATTTAGTCTCTGGGGCAATATTTTAATAGAGTTTTTGCTGGTGTTAAAGCTTAACTCTAGTGTTATATTGAGATTCTACCATGGAGGTTTAACCACCCAATTTTATTAGCAGCCAAATAAAAGTATCAGGAAAATGAAATCTTTGTGTTTGTGTCATGGGATAGTGGATGTGTGCCCCCTTTTCCCAATGGTAATTTATATCTTCTTGGGTCAGGATGCACATAAACTTGGGGGGGGGGGGAAAGCTAAAAAAAAGCCATTTGAGAAAATTTTCTTAAATGAATTATGTGTGGAAAAAAGAATACCCAGTCTCTATTAGTTTTTCCATTTAAGGAAATAAGCCCTTGAAAGAGGGAGTATTCTACTCAAAGCAGTTGTGGACCCTAGACGAAGATTGCTTTAGTAGCAGAAATTAATATATCAGGCAAAGGGAAATGAGAATAATGGCTTGTTGCGTCTATCTTATTTTTCCCTTTGCTATTTTTATTCCAATTTTGGGGGTAAATCAAAGCAATTTTTCCCCAATGCTGCTTTTCTCCACCTTCTTCTCTCCATCTTGCTTTCCAGTGACCAAATTCCAATCTATTTTCCAGATTGCCTCAACTACACTGTTGAGAAGAGCAGAACTGCTGAATGAACTCAGTAACTGTCTTCATATGTTTAGGAGAAGAAGGAGTGAAGGCTGAATGGTTCCCAAAGTCACAGATCTAGAGGGTTTAGGATGGGAAGGGACAGCACAGAGTCTTCTAGCTGACACAGGAAACCCCCAGGATCATTGTGAGGATCAAAGGAAATACACATGCAACATGGAAGTGATGGAAAACTCTGGCTTTTTTAAAAATTAGTATTAACTTGACAATAGACAGCTAGCTCTCTATAAATAAGGTGAGGCTCATGGGTGCCTCTCCTCAAGATGTTGGCGTTGCTCACTGAAACAGAAGGATGACTTGGAAATTGGTTGGGAGAGATTAGCCCTACTTGACAACAGGGCAAATATGTAGGCTTGAGATTTTTTTGTCTATTTGTTTAATGGCATTTTATTTTTTTTCTAATCACATGTAAAGACAATTTTCAACATTTGTATTTTGAAAGATTTTGAGTTCCAAATTTTTATCGCTCTTTCCTTCCCCTTCCCCCTCCCCAAGACAGCAAGCAATCTGATAGAGGTTATGTATGTGCAGTTCTGCCAGGCATTAAGTTAGGTTCTAGGGCTACATATACAAAAATGAGACAGCCTCGGCCCTCAGGCAGCCTACATTCTAATCGGGGAAGGCAACACATGCAGGGTCTGGGGGCCAGGGAGGGGATGCTTGGTCTGAGAATCATGGGGAGGGTGAGTCGATATCTAGGGCAGTCCATTGACCACCCCTACACTTTCCATAATCAATAATCACATGACTTTGATTGTGGTGCCCAGAGGAAGGTGAGGAAAGGTATGGGGGTGGGGGAGGTAGCACTGAGCACGAGTCTATGACTAGAGTGAAGACTGTTGGGGTGAGAGAGGGAAAAGGTTTGGGGTGTCCAGGCTTGGGGGCCTCTCAGCAACCAGGGCAGCCTGGTCCCACAAGAAAGGCTCCACTCCTTCAGGGCAGCCCCGGGAGGCCCAGTTTGGAAGGTACAGCAGCAACAGGAATGGGATGGTGGCAGTGGTGGCATAGCCGGCTGATGACTAAGACAAATCTTCCAAATCAGCAAAATGGGGGAAAAGTCCCTGCCATACCCACTTCGCAGGGTAGCTACAAGGAAAGCATTTTGTAAACTTCCAAGTGCTATACTAACGTGAATCTATTTTTCTCTTCCCCCTCCCACATTTTACCAAAGAGACCCTTGCTCCAGTTCCCCATGGCTGGACATTAGCATGCTGGGCCATGAGCTCACCCTCTGGCTCAACACCTCCTGGGGCCCAGTTTCCTGCCCAGAGGATGCACTTAACAGCTTGCAGTTGAGGAATTGTAGAATTTGAATATTTTCCATAGATGTGAAGAGCCTTTTGAGGACCTTGTATTGAGAGGTTCCATGGGGTAGTGTACAGGACACTAGACTTGGAAAACCAGGGACAAGTCATGGATTCTCTCTGCACCTCAGTTTGCTTGTCTGTAAAATCAGTGGCTGGACTCAGTGACTTCTAAGGCCCCTTCCAGCTCTCAAGCGACAACCCCATGACTGGAGGCTGAAGAAGGGTAACCCTTCATTCACCCAGTTCTTCCTGGATTCTGAAACCTTGAGTACTGAGAGGCAGACAGGTGGTGCAGCAGATGAGGTGATGGGCTAGAGTCAGGGAGAGCCGAGTTCAGACATGGCCTCAGACATTTACTATCTCTGTGATCCTGGGTAAGTCACTTCCTCTTCCTGCCTCCATTTCCTTTTCTACAAAATGGGGTTAATAATAGCACCTACTTTCAGGGTTGTTGTGAAGATAAAAATGAGATATTAGTAAAATGCATTTCAAACCTTAAAATGCTATATAATGATAGCATAAGAACTATAAATAAAGCACCATATATCATATATTAATAATAATTCTTACTTAGCCCAGAGTTGTTGTTTGCTTCTCCATGCCTCCAAGGTTTCCCTCCATTATTCTGGTCTTTTCTCTTTACATATCTTAAGTAAGACAAAGTCAGTCCATCTTCACCTCAACAGATGAAGTTTCCATTGGATTAGTCCCCCATGTTTCTCCTCCTCTCAATCAGATTCATTTGAGCCAAGGCAAGTTTCTTACTGGTGCTTTCTTTCAACAGTGTATGGCCTTCTGATGCTTTTTAAGATTCCGCCTTCTCTGACAAGACTATTTTTAAGGTTTCCCAGGGGCTTGCTCGCTCTCTCTCTCTCTCTCTCTCTCTCTCTCTCTCTCTCTCTCTCTCTCTCTTTCTCCCTCCCTCTCTGTCTCTGTCTCTCTCTCCTGTCTCCCCTTACATCTCTTTCTTTTCCTCCATTTCTCTCTTCCTCTCTCTGTGCCCTCTGATGTTAAAGTATCTCTCTCAGATGCTGAACATTTTTGTTTCATTTTGTTGTAGGAATTATATAAATAGTGAAAGTTCACCCTCCCTGCTGGTGATGGATGGGGAGGCATATTTGGATCTATCGATTGGGATAAAAAATTAGTGGTTTGCAATAGGAAAGGCAAATTAGTCACCAGAAGTAGGTGCTTAGAGGGCTTGGAGAATTGCCTGATTAATCCTCCCCATGTAAGTCCCTTTGACAGTAAGTTTTATGTGTGGAGTGGTGGGAGGATGAAGCAGTGGGATCAAGGTGGGGAGAATTTCACTGTGGCTCCTGGCTGATTTATTCAGCCTCCCTCTTGGTGATATGAGGAGAGGGCAGCAAGGTGCTAGGAACATCTACCCTTGCCTTGGCCAGGATGCAGGCTTAGGGTCAGAGGCTTGAGACTAATCACACTGAAATTAATATTCAGGCTGGAACAGCTGCATTGAGGAAAATAAACCCCAACAGAAAGAGCCCCTTCTAAGCCACACATGTGTCATGGGCTGGCACCTGAAGAGTAACAGGTAATCAATTCTTTGATCATCTGAGGAGAGGGAGAAAAGCCTGATTTAATGGGGTTCTGATAACTAAGCAAATAATTATTATAATAATTTAATGAGGGATTTTTTTAACCATAACTAGCTGATTCCCTTCATTAGCATGATAGAGCAGTGGGTCTCAGAGAAACAGGCAGGCAGCACCTTCTTTCCTTCCTCGAAGACAGCCCAAGCCCTTCACTTCAGTCATTGGGCAGGGATTGCCTTCCAAAATTTATGTTGGTGTAAGGAATAGCTTCCTGATCAATACAGAAATCAGAGTTCTGGCAATGAAAAGATTTCCTTGACTCTTCTCTTCCGAGGAAATTCCCTGGATGAGTTCAGCTGGATGAGTTTACAGGGAAGGCAGCAAGCCTTTGTTTGCAACACTGGGTGAGCCCCTCGACAAAGAGAGCCTGGGCATGCCCACTAGCCCCATGGGGGGAGGATTGGAGGAGGAGAGATCAGGCAGGCAGGTCAAATAAGAGGCACTTTCCGTATTGGATAGCTCTGATCAGGGTTTGGTAGCCAAGACATAGAGAAAACTAACAAATATTTAAGACCAAAAGTCACTCCCCAATAGATAGGTAGTAAAAACGTATAAACAGGCAGTTATCAAAAGAAAAAAAAATGCAAGGTCTTAGTAACAATATGAAAGAATGCTCTAAGTCAATCAGAGACATTCAAATGCAAAGAGCTCCGAGGTTTCATCTTACACTGATCAAATTGGCAAAGATGATCCATGCTGGAAGGGTTGCTTGGAGGTGGGCACACTGATAGGCTGTTGATGGAGCTGTGAACCAGTACACCCATTTGGAAGACAATTTGGAATTAGGCAGATTTTTGGCCCGAAGATTCTCTTACTAGACTTCTACCCCAAAGACACCATAGATAAGAAGAGAGTCCCCATAAAAACCAAAATATTTTAGTAGCACCATTTGTGATAGCAAAGAGTTGAAAACAAAATTGATGCCCATTGATTGGGGGATGGCTCAACAAATTGTGATACATCAATGCAAGCAATTATTATTAAGCTGTAAGAAATGATGTGTGTGATGAATACAAAGGAGCCTGAAAAGACTTCCATGAACTGATGCAGAGCGAAGCAAACAGAGCCAAGAAAACAAGATGCATAATGACTACAAGAATGTAAATGGAAAGAACGAGAGTCCCAAAAGAATTAGAGGTGAGTAAAGAATTAAGATGGGCCTCAAAGAAGAAATCTTAGGAGACATCTCCACCTCTTTCCTTGGCAGGACACAGTTTGAAGTTTCATTTGCATTATCAACATTTTCCCCATCATTTCTTAAAGTGTAGACAATCAACAAAATAATAAATCAAGTCATGATTTTTTTTTAACATTTGCCAATTTCTCATGTGTAAATCTTTACACTAAAATTTTAATGACTGGCTCTCTCTAGCTGGATCCAGCATATTCGTTGTACAGGGAGAAAGGTAGGTGATGCAAAAACAAAAGATATCAATAAAAACAGTCTGTTGAAAAAACCCCAAACTTGTAAGGCAACATTTTTCATTTTGGGGAAACAGCATGGTTGCTCTGAAAGGAAATCTGCATTTCTTTGCTTTTCCTGACTGAGCAGAAATAGCCTGTAAAGTAAGGTATCCACAGTGTCATCAACAAGTTAGTCAAGAAATACTTATTGGGCACCAGGAACGTGCTGGGCACTGTGATAAGTACAAAGGATTAAATCCAAAGAATGAAGCAAGGAGCTTCCACTCAAATGCAGGGGATGAGGCTAGGAAGAAGCAGACATGGCCTGCATGTGGATAGAATGATAGAAACCTGTACTATGTCCTTCTTACGCAAGGGGATTGAGAGATACAGAGAGCAGTGGAGGTATATATGATATGTGTTATGTAGGATATAGATGTCAAATAAAACTTACAAGGTAATTTATATATTATATATATTCTTACAAATTATATAATGCATATTATGTAGGCTATATGTTATATATAAATGCATACAAGGTAATTTGTATACATATTTGTAATAGATTGCATATTATGTTAAGTATGTATTATAAAATATATAGAAGGTAGTTTATACACATATATAATTATGCAATAAATATTATGCAGGGCATATATAATATATGTTAACATATATGAATAACTTATGTGCACATATATAATTATACATTATAAAATATATATAATGTAGGGCACATATATTCTGTATGGTTATACAACAACATATATGTGAAATTATATATAGAGTAACATGCACAAATATTTTAAAATTAATTTGTATGTACATATAAAATTATAACATAATATGTTACATAGGGTATATAGTATATCAATATATACAACGTAATTTATGTGTACACACATACCTATAAATTATATATATATATATATATATATATATATATATAATGCATGGTAAATAGAGTATACACATATATAAGATAACTTATATGTGCATATAGAATTTTAAATAATGTAATATATTATGTAGGGCATATATAAACATATATGAATTATATTATATATATATGTATATATATAAATTATAAATAAAGTATCAGGTAATAGATCCTATACAAATATATTCAAATTAATATATAAATTATAAAACATACATTATATAGTGTATATATTATGTAAGTATACAAGACAATTTGTATATAATTATGAATTATATATCACATTATGCATAATATAAATACATTCAAGGTAATTTTATATACTTAAAAATTATATACATATAAAATATATATAAGGTCATTGATATGTAATTATAAATCATATTATATAGGATATATGTGATAAAAATATATAAAAAATAATTCACACATACCTATCAACTATGTAATGTATTTACTTATATATACATATATATATATATATATATATATATACAATTGTATGCAGGATAATTTGAGAGAGAGGGCACTACTTAGGGTACTCAGGGGTGGCTCCATGCAGAACATGGGGCCTTAGCTGTGTCTTCTGACAGAGTAGAAGATGGGTTTTAGGCCTTTTGGTCAGAGCTCTTTTTCCATATGAAGTCTGTTTCCCATTCCTTATCCTTCCTGACCTCTCTGACATAAGGTCTCGACTGTTTCCTCCTACATGATAATGCTGTCCATCTTTGTGCAATTGTTTGATCTCAATAGACTGTACATTCCTTGAGGACAGGGACTGTTTTATTTTTGGTTTTAGATTTATTCACAGGGCCTAGCTCAGTGCCTAGTAGATACTGAAAGTGAATGGAACCCCAATTCTGCAAACCCACCTAATGCGTTTGGATGGGCCATCTGCTTGAGTGGCATGCATTCAGCCACCTCGTGCCCCCCCTAGTTATTGCTAGGCGGGTCCCAAATGAAGCAGTGGCTTCCATTTCTCCTATCTCTGGTCTCAATGTGAATGGCCATTGTCTCTCTTCAGTATTAAACAAACGTATACATGGAATCCTCTCCATTGCTGAGTATGTAGCTCAGATGCAGAGTGGTTTTGTGGTTCCCAGCCCTTACAGCCTTGGAGGCACCAAGCAGAGGCTACTTTAGAATTTTCTAAGTGGGCACTGTGGTCACTTGCACAAAGGCAGTGAACTGCCAGCTTGATAGAGAAGTATTCCCGAGGAACTGGAGTCAGGCAGAGCTGCTGGCCACATAGAGGGCGTGGCCCCCAAGGCTGCACATGGAAAAGTCACCCAAACCACAGGGGAATTGTTTGAAAGCAGTTCATTACCATCTGCATGGTGGGTCCGCCCTTTCCCCGGGATAGTATAGAAGTGGGCCACCTTTTTCTAGGACTGCCCACCTGTCTCTCTCACCTCTGTTGTTGATTTGTTTTTTTCCCTGATGGCACACTAGACAAGTAGATGACCTGGAAGTCTTTAGAATGAGCTTTCCCAGAGGAATGATATGCTAAATCCTTGGACCTGTTCTCAATACCCTTCTAATTCCTCTCCTTTCCCCCAAAAAAGGATGAAAAAAGTAAGCCCTATGCCCAGCCCAAACAAAAACCTTGGCATTATGATAGCCTCTCCCACTCTCTCCTCCCTTTTCCCTTCAGTCCAGTCACATCAGAAATAGAGTGAGTGTTCACTGCACTTAGAGATGAGAGAAGAAGGATAAGTGCTCAGCTGCCTCTCAGTGCTCAGGACTTGGTCCACGTTGCTAAGCAACCTGTCTGGGACATGGCAATGTTGACATCATCATCAGAGGAGAGGAGATTCACCCCCGCCATTGGTGTGGTGAAATAAAATAGTTAACAAAGCCGGTAGGAGACAGCCACCCCAGCTCGGTGCTTCTATCCAGGGCCTCTTGGTACCCTAGAAGCACGGGTGTCACTTATCATCCCTCTTTATGAGGGAAGAAACAGGGAGGAGGCAACCATGGTGTCATTGTCACCATCCCTCAGGGGTAAATTTTTAGCTGCAGAATTTATGAGTTGCACATTTATTTGATTTGGCTTTTAGTTAATTTTTTTTCTCCCCTTGTCAACCTGACAATATGAGGGCAGACGGATGCTGGCCTTCTAGGAGTGGTCATAAATGGTCCTTTTGGAGGTTGTTTATGGAGGATTTCTAGCCAGGTTCCATTCTCTCTCTCTCTCTCTCTCTCTCTGTCTCTCTCCCCCCCCCCAACCAGTGGTGCCACATGACCCAGTGAACTGGATTCCTCCAACTCTAAATAAATAAATCTTCAAATAAATATGGACATGGGAACCTCATTAGCACGATCCATTGAATCCCTGAAGCCCAGGATCCCAAATGGCCCCTTGGGTCTCACAGTAATGTCTGGGAAGGCAAATAAAAGGTGATGATCAGTGGGTGTATTTGTGACCATCATTAGCAGGGTGAGGGTAAGGTTGGTGGTGAAGGAGTATGTTTCTATGTCAATCATTCTTTTTGACATGAACTTCAGGCTGGTGGTGTGCTAACTTACCTTAGTGGGAGAAAAGAGCTTTATGATACAGGTCAAGTAATGGTGTGCAGAGGATTGTTTTTAGCTTGGATTGTAAAGGGACATTATTTAGTCAAATGATTATTCTCCTGGGGAGGGGCTTAACTTATTATTTTATTTTTTTTTTTAACCATCCAATAGTGAAGATAGTGACCCACTTTTCAAAGTGGGGGGAGAAGTCAGAAAAAGAGGTAGGGGTGTTGGCGTCTAAAGCTCAGACTGTACTTTGTAGCAAGACTTTGTATTGGAACTCCTGGCAGGTTAGTTTTATGCCATTCTTCTGGCACTGGATTAACTTCTTTCTCTTGGGAGGTTCCATCTTTGGCATCTCCATTTCACCCAACTCTCACCTGTGGCTCCGAGAAGCTGTAGAGTGTGCAGCAGCCGCACTGGTAAAACTATCTCAGCAGACAGGTTAAATGAAGCTGTGGGTAGATGACAGACTTCAAGTCCACTAGTGAGTTAGGGGGATGTCTACCCCAAGCATGTGCCACCTTCCCCTGGCAGAGTGGGTACATGAAAACAGTTTGCTCCAATGGCCATGAAGGCAGATGGAGCACATACTGTGGAGAGCTCAGAGCTTGCTCAGAGGTGGATGATGCCATGGCCATCCATTGCATCTTAACCTTTGCCAGTTTTCCTGACTTTTGTCTCACCACTGGACTTTGATGACTGTAGAAGAGAGAGTGAGGCTGATGACTTGTACAGCAATGCTTCCCTTAAATCCAATTCACATGCAAGTCATGACATCATCCCATGATGTCATTGGTCTTTGAAAATGAAGGCTGAACAACAATAGTCACTTATTGGCAGGAGTCTTGGGGCTCCTGTTAGTCATGGTAAAGCCTGTGGGCAAAGAATTAATCCCATGTAATACAAGGGGGCTTCAGAGCCAAGGTGGAAGATTACAAGAAGCAACCCAGCTGAACTCTCCTAATGTTTTCCTTCAAATAACTTGAAAATAACTCCTCAAATCAAATTTTGGAGCAACAGAGCCAACAGAAGGTCAGGCTGAGACATTCTTCCAACGTAGGTAAAGAGGAAAGTGACACTGGGGCGGGGGATGGCTTAGAGCTTGGCAGCAGTACCAGTGGTAGGCTTTGGAGGCAGCTGCAATAATGGCAGCAGCAGTAGCTGCAGCTTCAGTAATTCTTAGCTCAGAGACAGTAAGGGAGTTGGACAGCTGTTCAGAAGAAGTTACAGGGATGGCACTGAGTGCAGCTGGTGGTTATTGGCAACTCTTTTGCCCATAAGCAATTCTTGGTCACAGTTCCAGGGCAGAGAGGAATCCTTGTATTAGGTCACAAAGGAACTGGGGCCCTGGTCACAGTTTCAAGGCAGAGAGGAGCACTAGTGCTTGTGGCTGCAGGGTAATTGGAGTTTTTCCTGGGTAAAAACCAGAGTGCAGACCAGGAAAGCAGTGACCACACCTCTCCCAGGATCACACTGCCTTGAAAGCACCAAAAACTTGCAGACCCCCCAGAACTAGCTCTGAAAACAGAAGTACAAAAATAGCTTAAAGCTTGAGACAGTGCCTCCCCACCTCCAGGTGAGCAGAGCCCAACTTTAATATAAAATTCAAAATCAAGAAATAGACTGGGAAAATGAGCAAACCACAAAAAAGAATGTGACCATAAAAGGCCACTATGGTGGAAGGGAAGACCAAGACATAAACTCAGAAGACAAGAGTGTGAAAACAGCTACAACCAAATCTTCAAAGAAAAGTGCTAATGAAATGCAACCACAATGAGAATTCCTGGGAGAGTTAAAGATAGAGATAAGAGTGGTAGAGGAAAATGTGAGAAAAGAAATGAGTGATGCAAGAAAATTATAAAAAGAGAATTAACAGGTTGGTAAAAGAGGCAAAAAATACTGAAGAAAATATCATCTTAAAACAAACAAACTGGAATGACCTAATTGTAAATGTGGCCCAAAAATAAACTGAAGAAAAGAACTACTTAAAAAGCAGAATTAACTAAATAGAAAAAGAGGTACAAAAGCTCGCTGAAGAAAATAATTCCTTAAAAATTAGGATGAGGCAAGTGGAAGCTAATGAATCCCTGAGACATCAAGAAATAATGAAACAAAGTCAAAAGAATGAAAAAAAAAAGAAAAAAATTGAGGACAGATAATTTAAGAATTATTGGATTACCTGAAAGCCATAAAAAAAACCCCAACCAAATAAAAAACTTTAGACGTCCTATTTTAAGAAATTATAAAGGAAAACTATTTTGATATCTTAGATCCAGAGGGAAAAATAGAAATTGAAAGAATCTACCAACTGCCTCCTAAAAGAGATCCCAAAATGAAAACTCCTAGGAATATTATAGCCAAGTTCCAGAGCTCCCAGGTCAAGGAGAAAATATTGCAAACAGCTAGAAAGAAGCAATGCAAAAGGTGTTCGGCCACAGTCAGGATCACACAAGATTTAACAGCTTCCATGTTAAAGGATCAGAGGGCTTGGAATATAATATTCTGGAAGGTGAAGGAGTTAGGATTAAAACCAAGAATCACCAACCCAGCAAAATGAGTACAATCCTTTGGGGCGTGAAATGGATATTTACTGAAATAGAGAACTTTCAAGTACTCTTGATGAAAAGAAAATAGAATAGAAAATTTGACATTCAAACATAAAACTGAAGAGAAGCATCAAAAAGGTAAATATGAAAGAAAAATCATGAGGGACTTAATATATTTAAACTATTTATATTCCTATGTGGGAAGATGACACTTATAACTTAAGAATTTTATCATTATTAGGGGTCTACATAGACAGAAGACATTAGTGTGAGTCAATTATGTTGGGATGATCTCCAAAACAAAAACAAAATTTAAAAAAAACCCAAAGGAGTGAGAAAGAAACATGCACCGGGAGAAGGGGAAAAGAAGAGGTAGAATGGGGGAACTTTTCTCACATAAAAGAGGTGTGCGAAGAACAGCTTTTGTAGTAGGGAGTAAATGGGGGGGTAGTGAGCAATGCTTTCACCTCATTCTCATTAGAATTGGTTCAAATAGGGAAGAAACACACACATACTCTTAGCTGGGTGTAGAAATCTATGTTACCCAACAGGGAAACAGGAGAGGAAGAAGATAAGAGGTATGAGAGGGGGGTGATGATAAAAGAGAGGGTGGATTAAGGAAGGCAGTAGTCAGAAGCAGAACAAACTTTTTAGGAGGGACAGGATAAAAAAAGAGAGAGAAGGATAAACAGATGAAAATAGGATTAAGACTGTGAATGTGAATGGGAGGTACTCACTCATAAAACTGAAATGGATAGGAAAATGGATTAGAGATCAGAACTCAATAATATGTTGTTTACAAGACACACATTTGCAACAGAAAGACATATGGAAAGTTACAATAAAGGGCTAGAGCTGAATCTATTATGTTTCAGCTGAAGTAAAAAAAAAACCGGGGTAACAATCATGATCTCAGACAAAGCAAAAGCAAAAATAGACCTAATTAAAAATATAATTAGAGAAACTACATTTTGCTGAAAGACGCCATAGACAAGGAGGTAATATTTTAAAACTACAAGTTTTTCTAATAAACGCCTCATATCTCAAATATATAGGGAACTGAGTCAACTTTATAAAATTAAGAACCATTCCCCAATTGATAAATGGTCAAAACACATGAACAGGCAGTTTTCTGAAGAAGAAATTAAAGCTGCCTATAGTCATATGAAAAATGCTCTAAATCACTATTGCTTAGAGAAATGCAAATTAAAACAATTCTGAGGTATTGCTTTACTCCCATCAGAAATGAAAAATGCTGGGGGGGGGATGAGGAGAAATAGGTACACTAAAAAAATGTTAGTGGAGTTGTGTCTGACCATTCCAGAGAACAATATGGAACTATGACAAATGAGCTATAAAACTGTGCATACCCTTTGACCCTGCAAATACCACTACCAGAGAGAATAAAGAAAAAGGAAAGGGACGTACATACATACATACACACATAGTATGTGTGTGTGTGTGTGTGTGTGTGTGTGTGTGTGTGTGTGCATGCACATGTATAATATTTATAATAATTCTCTATGTGCTAGTAAAGACTTGTATATTGAGGGGATGCCAATCAATTGAGGAATGATTGATTGAATTGTGGCATATGACTGTGATGGAGTACTATTGTGCCATAAGAAATGATGAAGGGGATTGTTTTAGAAAAAAACCCAACAATGCAATATCTATATGAATTGATACAAAGTGAAGTGATCTTTAAGTGATGTTGTAATGATGATCAACTGTGAAAGACTGGTTAAACTGATCAATACAATCCAAGTCAATTCCAAAGGATTCATACTGAAAAAATCCACCTCCAGAGAGAGAACTGAGAAATTCTGAGTGCAATTTGAATGCAATTTCCTTTATTTTTAATTTTTGTTTTGCTTTTTTTTGTGATATGGCCAATATGGAATTTTTTTTTGCATGATTTCATATGTATAACTGATGCTACTTTTCTTGCCTTCTCAGTGGGTAAGGAAATGGTAGGAGGGAGGGAAGGAGGGAGAGAATCTGGAGCTCAAAATTTGAAAGGAAAAGAATGTTAAAATAAATAAGTTATAAAGAAGAATAACAAATACAAGAGGACTTCTCTGATTGGGGGAATTTGAACAGTGGACTCATTCCCACTTCCCTCTTAATAGCCACTCAGGGTCAAATGACCAAAAGAAAGTGATTGTTTCACAGGACAACTGGATCACCAGCCTAGACAGGTGGCACATGGCAAATTGGGCATTGGAAGACACCCAATTCAACACCTTTCTGAGTTGAAGATACAATGTCTGAGGACACAGAGGGTAATGTGAGAAGATTTCTAAAAGAGGTACTGAGAAATGATGAGAAAAATGGCCTTTTCAAGGGAAATTTCACACCATAATGCAGAGGCATCTATAACCTCCTTCCTCCTCACTCTCTGGAAGCTTGTCATTTCACTCATCTCCCCTCAGGGTTGAAGGAAGATAGGAGCTGGAAGAGATGAAAAGAGGATAAAGAAGGCTAAAGAGAAAGGAAAGGGAGATGTAGAGAAGGTCAAGAACAGTGTATTAAGTGGAGTAGAAGTGATAATAACTCATGCTTATGGAACCCTGGTTATGTGTTCCGAGTGGAAATTGGGCCCTGTGTCTAGCCTGGTGCTTGGAGGAGACATGTCCTGTTTTTAGCTACTGGTTAGATAGGGCTTGAAAAAAGCTCAGAGACACAGGGTAGCACTGGGTCATCCTCTTTCTCTTTGAGTGGGCAATGAAAATGGCCATTCTGGATTAGGCCAGGAGCCCAATGAGGATAGCTGCCCCTAACTGACATGCAGGTGCTTCAGTCCCTCACCTCTGTTTGCAAGTTTGTGAGTCTGAATAAAGCTGGGCCACATTGTTTGGCTTGGAAGGAAAGCTGACCCGTGTTCCTTCTGGAAGGGCCCGGATTGTCGTGGTCAAATTTCCTCACATTTCAGAAAGTACAAAGACCCAGAACCACAGCTAATGTTCTCTTAATGTCTATTTCTTGCACCACTGATATAAACCCAACTTGGTAGAAATGCATGATATCTTTGGTAAATTGCTATAGTCTGTTTGACAAGATCTTATTTAAAAATTTGAATCTATATTCGTGAATGATATTAGCACATGTAATTCTCCCTCTGTACTCTATCCTCCTCTGGTCTGGATAGTAGTGCTATCCTGATTTCATCAAAGGGGTTTGGTAAAGTGATTTCTTTCTCAATTTTTGAGGAAAATTTGTGTAGAATTGGTATAGAATTGTTTTTTTTAAAGGTTGATAGAATTTTCCTGTAAATCTGTCAAGGTAAGGAATTTTTTATCCTTTAACTATTTCTTTGTAGCTAGCTCCATTTCCTTTTCTGTGATTGGATTATTTAAGATTTCTATTTGGTATTTTATTTTGTGAGGCAATTTTTCATTTCTTTTGTGTTCTGGTTTTGTTGTGATTCTATCTTGCTCATTGTTGTTGTGTCGATTTGGTTTTTCTGCTCTCCACTTTTTAATCAGGTTGGCTAAAGGTTTAGCAATTTCATTAGTTTTTTCAAAGAGCTTTTAGTTTTGTCAATTCTTTCTCTAGTCTTTTTGATTCTCAATATATCTATTTCTCCTTTAATTTTCAGTATTTCCTCTTTTGTGCTTTTTTGGGCTGGCATATAGGTGAGTTTCTAATTTTTTGAACCAAAGTTACTGTGATCATTCAGGTGTCAAATATGGCTCTTGATTTTAGGGCTGAGGGCTTCTAGGTAGCCTTAGAGCGAGGCTTTCAAACGCTTTCACTGTGAAATAGATTTCTACCACAGGATGCTTTCACTGTGTTCGTTTTCTACATCCTCTTTCCCCTTTCTTGCTATCATTCGTCCTAAAGCACTTCCAGTTTTCATCTAGCCATCCACTTCCTCTTCTTCCTTCAGTTATGGAAGAGGTGGGGTTGATCATGGATCCAGCAGGTGGATCATAGGATCACTGGGGCTGGAGGGGACCTTGGAAACCTGCTAGTCCAACTCTTTCATTTTACAGATAAGGAGACTGAGGCTGAAGAAGTCGAAAGGATTCACCCAAAGTTACTGGGTCGTCTAACTCCAGATCATAGACTTTTGAGTTGTAAGGACTCTCCAAAGGTCAACTAGTCCAATCCTTTTTACAGATGAGGAAAATGAGGCTCAGAGACATTACATGACTTGCTTACAGTCATGCATACTATATGTTAAAGGTGCCAGGTCAAACAAACCATCCACCATGCTCTGTACCTCCACTGCTTGATTTGAGTACAGAACATTTAGCTCTAGCAGTTTCTATAGCCTTGGGGAAGCCACCTGGCTTTTTCCCCCCTCAGTTTTCACTCTCACCTATAAGATGAGAATAACAATATTTGCACAACTCTTCTCACATGATAAGGCTCAAATCAGCTAATGTATCTGAAGGGTTCCATAAGCATGAGTTATTATCACTTCTACTCCCCTTAATACACTGTTCTTGCCTCTCTCTACACCTCCCTTTCCTTTCTCTTTAGCCTTTTTTTCTCCTCTTCTCATCTCTTCCAGCTCCTAGCGTTCCTTCAACCTTGAGTGGAGATAAGTGAAATGACAAGTTTACCTAGATTCCAGAGAGTGAGGAGGAAGGAGGTTACAGATGCCTCTGCATTATAGTGTGGAAGGTCAGGAGAGACTCCATTTTGCACCAGTCCACATGGCGGATTCTATGGGTAGAGACTAATTCCAGGCTTCCTCATTCTTCATTATCTTCCATTTGCCACGTTCCTACAGATGCATGGACAGGCAGAAGGAATGGAGGCATTCCATCCCAAGTCAATGCTCACTTGTTTCATCCTTTCATGTTCTGTTTGGGTTTCTCCCCCTTGTGGTTTACACGCAAACATAAACATCTGCCATATCATCAGAATAATGGTGGAGCACACCAGAGATATGAACTATTATGAGTATATTGGGTTTCAATCAGACCCGTGACTTTATCAGTGGAAGCAACTTTGGGTGAAATAAGTCCCTCTACCAGTGCAGCTCAGAACCCCTTTCTTTGTCACCTAGAGTCTTAGAAAATTGCCTAGGAACATGGAGAAGGGAAGGAACTTGCCCAGGGTCAGAGAGCCCAAGGGTGACTGAGGTGAGCTTCCTGCCCTGGAGGTTAGCTCTCTAAGCCCTATGCCCTCTCATTCCTAGTGTTCTGAATGGGTTCTGACTCCCCAAGTCACTAGCTGACACTCTCTCCCTATTGAAAGTTCCCTCTGCACATGCTTTGCATTCCCTTACAAAGCTCCTTGATTTCAAGGACTGCCTCATTTTCATACTTTATCCCAAACTCCTAGCACATAGGAAGACCTTACTCTATATTTGTTGAGTCAAATGTTGATTATCTTTATTATCATTGACAGACAAATTTGCATTGAAAGCATGCAAAAAACAACTCTGATTTAGGGTCAACAAGTAGTTAGATACCCATTTTACAGGCAAAGACTCAAGAGAAGGGAAGCCACTTGGCCATGGTCAGAGAACTACTCAAAGTCAGACAAATGATTTGAACCCAAGTCCTCCTGGTTCCCAGAGCCAGTGTTCTCTCCACTCTGCTGCCTTGTCTGGGAATAAATCCACTTTTTCAGGGAGAGCTTCTATGATACTACTAAGAACCAGTATTGGAGCTTTCTACTCTATGAATACGTCTCGTCTTCCTCGCTGGCCATTAAATCATCTCGTGGTCAGTTCCTGTGGGTCCCTGGGCCAGCAGCAGCTATTTAGACATCAGCTACATTTGTCAGTGAAGAGCGCATAAGTGATCTACTCTGTGCACTGCTTAATTATGTTATTTTACTGTTCCTGAAAACCTGACACAAGGCAAATTTACATTACTGTGCTCCTAATTAGCCAATAATCCTTAAGGATTTGAATGATACATACCCAAAGTAATTTCCTTGTTCACTAAATATGAATTTCCTTCCATCAGGTTGGAAGGGAGGCCTGTGCAGTGACAGAAGACAGCTTGGTGATGGCTGCCCTCCCTCCCGGGCCTGTCTCTGGAATCTTGTGGTAGGAAGGGCCCACCTTCCTGGGCCGACCAGAAGGGGAGGCTCGACAATCAATTGACACAATGCAGGGTCAGTAAAGGTGTGACAAGCACCCCTGGTGGCAGGCATAGACCACTTCCCTTCTAGGTCTCCATTAAAACTGCTAGGCTTATGCCCAGTGGCTCACAGATGGTATGGGGGCTGTGGAAGATCAGGAATTCTTAGCCCCCATGTGACAGGTCCATAAGGCTAGAGATTTAGAGCTGGGAATGACTTTCAAGGCCATTTGGATCTGTCCCTCATTCTACCCCTTCGACCTTCTTGTGGGATTCCCTCGACCTGCCCATAGATGGTGGCCTCTGAGGCTTCCATGGCCATAGAATCATAGCTTTAGAGCTGGAAGGGGTCTTGGGGGTCAGAGGATCATTAGATCCCAAACTGATGTTGGGGTGGCCACCTCTTCCAGCCCCTCATTTCATATTTTCAACCTTTGTCAGCCTATAAAGCTCATGAGATCCCAGATTTGTAGCTAGAAGGAGATTATTGAGTCCAGCCTTCCCATTCTGAAACATGTGGAGAGAGGAGAGAATGGCATGCCAGTCACATGGAGAGCTGCTCACAGGCTAAAGGGCTGGCTGAACATCATACACATAGCAAGTGGAAGAGCCAGGATTGAAACTCGGGTTATTGGCTCCAAGAGCTCCCACCACCCTTCCCTGGCCTCTTGTCCCTTCATGCCTCCCTGTAGAGTCCAGATTGAGGGTGTGCAGTAAATGTTCATTGCCAATTAGGCCACTGAAAAGATGGAATGCACTCCTTTGGGCTTTCTAGACTGTTCTAAAGGCGTACATTCAGAAAGAACTGTTTGGGAGTTATTTCATCTTTGTCATCTAGGTCAAAAGACATGGAATTTTGTTAGCCCATGGGGGAAGCAGAAGGGGTTGTCTTGCTGAGCTCAGTGTTAGGGAAACAGAGATGAAAAACAGCCCTGCCCTCAGGGAGTTTACAATCTACATGGCAGGGGGGAGTGAAGATGAAATTTTCACATGTAAGTAGGCTCCAAAGTAGAATGTGATGGGTTCAAGGACATTTTGAGGAGGGAGTGGGGGATCATTGTCAGCTTAGGCCAAGGTGAGATTGGGAACCAGAAAGAAATTAGATATGGTGATATCTAATTAGAATTAGAGTTAGATAGAGGTGACCATGGTTAAGCCCAGAAGGACAGGAAAGATTTCAGCAAGTGGAAATGCAATGAGCCATTCCTGTCATTGAGGGGGAGGGCATAGGGAAGGGCAGATGGAGAGAAGCTAGCTTGAGGATAAATGAACCCAGGTGAGGGAGAGGAATATGACATGAGGCTCCAAAGCTAGGCTGGATCTAGATGAGGAAGGGTCTTTAATGCTGGGCTAACAAGGTGGCCTTTTATCTTATACATGATAGGGGCCACCTACCATGAATAAGTATGGAAGTGCAATATGAAGAGTACTTAGAAGAGTGGAGAGAATGAAGGCAGGGCAACCAAACAGGAGGCTATTATCACAGTTAAGCTTAGAAGAGATGAGCTCTTGGACTAGGATGGTGACTCTGGGAGTGGAGAGGAGTTGAGAGATGCAGGAGGTGCTGTTGAGGTAGAATCAGCAAGATTTGGGTGGATGGAAGTTTGGGAGAAGGACAAGTCACAGGATCCTCTGAGATTTCAAACATGGCGGACTGGAAGGGTTGTGTGTGGCCTCCTCCACAGAAATGACAACTTGAAAATGGAGCAGCAACAGCAGCAATAACAGCAGTAATAATACTAATGATAATAGCCCATATTGATACAGGGATTTAAGGTTTATAAGACAATTCACGTATGTTAACTTATTTGGTCATGAAGACTTTTCAAGATATGGTGAAGAAGGAGGACTCTGTCTTGACAGGATGCTCAGGCTGATGGTCAATAAACCTACCACTCCCGTGCATTGCTTCCATATCCAGAGTGGCCCTTCCAGGAGCTGAGTCCAGAGCTCCTGGGCTGGTCACTCGATTCCACTTCCTCTGGTCTTGAATTTTGGATGTATCTGTGAAATGTTTGGCAGATTCATAAAATCATTCAGGGAAGAAAAATATGAACTAAATATGTGATTATTAAACTCAGAGAGTTTGGATGGAGACAAAGTATGTGAAAGCATCATTCTACCCCTACACTTTACCCCTTGCCACTGATCTTTGTTTGGCTGAAGTGTCACCAACACAGAGATTTTCGGCTTCTCACATTGGCCTGAACTCTGTCTACAACCATGGTTGGTGCTCCAAGTCTCTCTAAGTCAGCTGTGGCCACAGAGGCAATGGTACCTCCAGTCAGTGCAGCATCTGCCTTCAAGTAGAGCATAAGTGATGAAATCCAGGGGAAAGATCTGGAATAGCCGCAATGGGGATAACCTACTTATTTGTAAACTTCCCTCTAGGCTAGTCAGGTAGCTGCAAGTATCCATTTCATGGACATGACTGAGAAAGGATAGAGTGTGGTGCTATGGGGGAGGGGTAATAGAGGGGTGGGGGGAAGTCTATTCTAGAGGAAGAGAAGGGAGTTTTTAGCAATAAAAAGAGAAAGACTTGGGTGTCAGAAGGTAGGAAGAGGAAAATGGGCCATTCAACAAAAGTCATCCACCTGCCCATATTTATGTGACAAAGACAAGGAATGTGCTTTCAGAAAAGGACTCCCATGCTCTTGCGTTCCTGGAATTTTTATGTTCAGACCTGAGGTGCTGACAGAGATCATTGCTGGAGCAGGGTAGGGTTGTGTGGATGTCAGGATCAGGGAGGCAGCTAGCTGTCTTCATTTCAGGATGGAGTTAATTAGCAGCCAGGGATTGGTCGGGAACAGTAGCCCCTGGAATGGCTTGCTGCCTCCTTCCTGAGGAGAGGAGAAGATGCTGCTGCCCCAGAGGATGGGTCAGACCCTCCCAAACCATCAATTCCCCACTTATATTGCAACAGTGAGAGACCATTGATTTCTGAGATGCCTTTGATATCCAGATGTCCTGAAACTAGATATTTCTGGCTTGTTGTTTGAAGTCCAGTTGATCAGTCAATAAACATTTTGTATATGTGTATGTATAAATACATGTATGTATATACATATATAATATACATACACATTCATATACATATATATGTATATAGGTACATGTAAATATGTACATATATGGAAAGTTATATATGATTTTATTATATTCTAGTACACAGACCTTAAGAATTCTAGTCAAAGACTTTATGCTGTGTTTGGCTAATGGTATTCTCAGGTCCATTTATATGTGTATTTATATATATATATGTATGTATGTGTGTGTGTGTGTCTGTGTGTATTATATATATATGTATATATATGTGTGTGTATATATATATATGTCATGTAGTGTATTTCAGATCAGTGCTGAACTTTATTCTCCACAGTCTGGCTTCATGGAGCCCATCATCCCACTGAATCTACTCTCTTAAATGTGATCCATGATTTCTTAATCATCACTTCTAATGGTCTTTTCTGGATCTTCATCCTTGACCTCTGCAGCCTTTGACACCATTGACCACTCTCTTCTCTTTGATACTCCCTAGGTTTCTGTGACATTCCTCTTCCCCTAAGTCATGCCCACTAACTATGGGGATCCCCCAAGGCTTTGTCCTGGGCCCCTTCTCCCTCAATGCTATTTTGTTTGGTGATCTCATCAGCTTCCATGGTTTCAGTGATCATCTCTATGTTGATGACTATCAGATAGACTTATCCAGCCTAACTTCTCTCCTGCCTTCCAGTCTGATGTCTCTGGCTCCCTATTAGCCATCTTCACCTTGATATTCTATAGCCATCTTAAACTCAAAATTAAACTCGTTATCTTTCTTCCCAAATTCTCCTCTTTTACTAACTTGCCTATTACTATGGAGGATACCACTATCCATGGATGGCATTAGATGCCTCCATTAGGGGCAGCTGGATAGTGAAGTGGATAAAATACTGGGCCTGGAGTTAGGAAGACCTGAGTTCAAATCCAGTCTCTGATGCTTACAAACTGTGTGACCCTGGGCAAGTCAATTAACCTCTGTTTGCCTCAGTTTCTTCAACTGTAAGATGAGCATGATAACAGCACCTACCTCTTGAGACTATAGTGAGGTTCAAATGAAATAGTAGTTGTTAAGCCGTTAGCACATTGCCTGGCATATAGAAGGTGTTGGAGAAATGCTTATTTTCCCCTGCCCCTTCCTTTCCCTTATCCTCTAGTCACCCAGGCTCAGGACCTAGGGGTTATTCTTGAGTCCTCACTCTTTGTTTCTCCTCCTTCCCACTATCCAATCTGTTATCAAAGTCTGTCAACGTTGCTTTTGTAACATATATCCCTTTCCTCTCCTCTAACACTTGTGCCATCTTGGTACAGGTCTTCGTCCCATCATGCCTGGACTATTGTGATGGGGTGCTGGTGGGTTTGCTGGGGAACACTGGGTATTGAGGGTTTCTGCCCACCCAGTGATAAGTGCAGAAGGACTGGGGTCCCAGTCAGCCCGAGTTCTTGTTAGTAACCTGCACTCTGTTTCTGGAATAGTTCTCAGAGTTTCAAAGTGATGATGGTGCAGTAGCTAATGACGGTGGAACTTTGCCAAGGGCAGTCCAGCCCCAGCCTGGGAAGAAGCTCCCAGAATTAAAGTCAGCCCAAGCAATCGTCATTGACCAAAAGGGAAACTGGGTTAGCATTCAGAACATTATTCCCCAGTGAGCCGATTTACTTAGACGAGGAAGTCGGCTTCCAAGGGTGTTCAGAGGTGTTGGAAAATTGTCCAATGGAATTTGGTGAGACATTTGAGGATACCCTGGTCCCTCGGCCTGAGAGTTCCATAGAGGACCTGATCCATGTAAACAGCAGCATCTATGTCTCGTAACTATAGAGACCTGGCCCCGAGCAGGGTGAGGAGGTTCCCATCTCAGGAGTCCAATCAGGGCAGGCAATTCACAAGAAATATACACAGTGTTAGCCTGAACCTGTGTGTGAAAATTATCATTTTTCATTTCAAACTAAGGCAGACAGAAGGCAAAATGTAATCGCTTTCCAGCCCTCGTGTTCTGTAGACGCATATTAACGGTGCATGCCGACGGTAATCATATTGTGAACTCACAACCACCCTAATTAAACTGTCTGCATCCCCCAGCATTTTCCGATAATGATGGCAAGCCGGGTAGCAATTAGTTGCCCCTCTATGAATGTAAACACTGTTTGTAAGTCATATAAATTTAACCTGGTTTGCTTATTGAAAATCTCCTCAAAAGGAATTAATTAGCATTGTGGGTTTTGGACTCTCAAGTTTTGCTGCACCCTTTTGGAACGCTCACTTGATAAATGCTGGGGGTAGATTCCCTGTCCTTTGACTGGCGGATGCTGACTGAGGGCCGGAGCATTAAGGGAAATGTTTTCTCCATCAGCTGTTCTGAAAGTACTCAGAGGTGTGGGACATGGTGGAGAGGACAACTTTGTCTTTGGATCTTTTGGGTTTAATTTATGATGGATGCATAGTAGAGAAAGCACTAAACCTGGAATCAGGAAGATCTGAGTTCAAATCTAGACTGAGACACTAGTTGTGTAACCCAGGCAAATCATTTAATCTGTCTACCTCAGTTTCCTCATCTGTAAAATAGGGATGATAATAATAATAGCATTTGCCTTACAGAGTTGTGAGGATCAAATGTGATAATGTTTGTAAAGTGCTTTGAAAACCTTCAGGTGCTGGATGTTAGCTATTAAAATTATTCATTTGTCTTCACATCATTGCCTCCTCCAGCTGTCTGAGGGCTATCTCCTCATTTGAATGGGGCTGGGGGGGGGGGCTGGCTGGCCTTGAGCGTTTCACTGGCCTCTCCTTGGTGGGTGGCTGGCTCATCAGTCTCCAAAGGGATGGGCCTCAAACCCTGTACCTCGGGCACCTGAGAATTCAGGGCCCCTGAACAAGGATAAGAGCTTGAGTCTTGGCCAAAGAACCAGAGTAAACAAGACAAGTGCTCTCATTCTCACTCGACAATGAATGGTGGGCACACAGGAAGAAAAGTTGCCAGTTTGAAAACGGAGCTGCCTTTGTTACCTTCCCTTCCCCGAAGGCCCGGGATGCTGGTGGGAGATGGTTTACCTGACCACATTTATGGTTATTGTATTTTACAGGTTGATAGATTTTTATATTCTGTCCAAGCCCGCATCTTACACCACCTGGTTTATTATTTAGTAATTTACGGTGCAGCCAGCCATGTTTGGTTTAATGTAGGATAAACTTATAAATCCATTGTTCCTCCAGTTGCCGGGGCTGGTGTGCAATGAAGTACAGACGATGCGTCCATACATCCCGGCTCGCCTTATTTTCTTTGATAGGGAAGCAGGCAATAGATAATGCGGTGACAGTCGCCTCCCTGGGGATGGCAAAATGTGAGAGCAACACGCCGTCAGGTGAGTAGGTCATTACGCTGGGAGCGGCGCCCCATTAATTGACTACTGTACCCACCTCAATCTGTGTCCGATTACAGCTCTTGGCAGTTGGATGGGGAGCTAATAGCTAACTTTGCTTCCTCCTTCGCTAGCATCTTATTAGGCCCTCTGATACAAATGTGTGCAGGTAGGAAGCCATAGGAGGCCTCTTTGGGATAAAGGCAAGATCTCAGTTAAAATGATGTCTCCCCTCTGTAAATAATGCCAGTACGCTAATTTCTCACCAGGGCTCTCCAAGGGGCTAGCTTTGCTCCTTAGTCAAACATTTTGGGGGCTTTATAAAACACAGAGGCAAAGGTGTGATATTTATTGATGAGAACAGCCCAGGAGCTGCAAATACCTGAGAATCTGTGTTTTATTAGAGAATTTGTCATTCAGATGAAGATGAATGAGGATGAGGGAGGAGGGCTTAGGGGGGCAAAATCCCAAGATATAGGGCAAGAGACCCCGACATCATTCTTAGTTCCTGGGAAATCAACTCTACCCTTCTGGAAATAATACCAGGTGTGTTATCATATGGGTTTCATGTAAAACTTTCTTATTATTGGTCAGATAAATACCATGCTGAGGCAGCCCTGTTGTTTCTGTGTGAGGAAGACTCTAGCTTTGGAAAACCAGAGAGTTTGCCGAGTGTTTGAGCCACATATTCGTATCTTTCTGCCACCTTTTGGAGAGATGAAAGTCGCCGCAAGGTCATGTTTTGGGGTGCAGTTGCCTCTTTCTCTGCACTGAGATAACTCATGGATCCAAACCCGCATGTGGGAAAGGTTCAGAAGCAAAGCGATCCATCCACTCATTCACCGAGAAACTAGCGCGTCAGCTGTTCTTCTTGTTGTTGGTTTTTGGTGAGGCAATCGGGGTTAAGTGACTTGTCCAGGGTCACACAGCTAGTGACTGTTACGTGTCTGAGGCCGCATTTGAACTCAGGTCCTCCTGACTCCAAGGCTGGTGCTCTCTCCACCACGCCACCTCGCTGCCCCCACATCGGGTGTCACTGGCAGAAGAGAGAAAGACTTTGAGCAGATCTTGCCAGGGAGTCCTACGATGAGAAACTCTTTGTGTTCATTTTTCAGCAGAGTGCCCAATAGATGATAGTGAGGAAGGAAGCAATGTATCCCTTTCTTTTTTCCCTTCTCTTTCAGGAGAGAAGAAAAAATGCAGTTGAGTCCTTCCCTCAAGGAAAGTATCCTGAAATTGGCCTACTAATGACAACACTTCAGGGTAGAAAACTTTAATGGGAACTCTGTGAGCTGCTAATGACCTCAGATGATGTGGACAGAAGGGTCCACTTTTAACTAGATAAGAGTAAAATGGATCATCAAGGTTGATGGTCCAAGCAAAGAGAATGGGAGATCCAGTCTTCTCCAGCCCCAGATTTTGACCCAGCACAGGGGCCCCAACTCTCTTGTTAATTAAAGAGGTGGGAAAGTGCCAGAGAAAGGCCAGCCCAGGGGCTCCAAGGGCCTGTCCCCCAGCTGGCTGGTCATCACTGCCTTCTCAGAAGGAGGGGCACCGTGGCTGCTGCAGGGGACTAGGATATGTGCCCATTGGGATTTCCTGAGGGAGCCATGGTCTCCGGACTCGGATGGCTGGGCCTGTTGGTGTTTGATGGTCCTCTTAGAAGTCATGCTCTTCTTTAATGAAGTCTGTGCATCACCATGTCAAGCCCTGGGCGCCTTTGCGTGAGTTTCTAATGCCTCTGTTGATTGTGGGAGGAATTCCCCTCCCGAAATTTTCTTCCAACAAGCCCCCATAGAGGAAGCTTTGGTTGTTGGTGATGGTGATGGTGGAGAGAGGAAATTGAGCGTTCCAGAGCCCTGGTTCTGAAGACATTCGAAGAGCAGGACTGCTCCTAGGCAGGGGATTGGTCCACCTGGGGACAATGGGGAGTTTTTGCTCCCGTCCTGTCCTGGGGCTTCATTGTGAGTTTGGGCATATGACATGGCACACTTTGGCGCTCTGCAGCGTCTGAAGCCTCATCCAAACCCAGGCATTAAAAAACCCTCGGCCCCAGTGTTTGCTCAACTAATCAATCAACCGACAAGTATCGAGCAAGTTCCAGGCACTATGCGAGGTCCATGTGAGGACAAACAGAATCAGCGAAACTCGCCTTATCACAAGCAACTTAACGAGGGAGACGAGAAGGATTGCACGTGTGTACAGGCTTTAAGCCAAAAGTCTTTTGTTAAAAACCACTGAGCTAAGTGGTCAATATGATCTCATTTAATCCTTATAGTAGTCTTGAGACATAGATGCCGTTAGCATACCCATTTTACGGTTGAGGAAACTGAGGCAAACAGGTTAAGTGACTTGCCGAGAGTCGCAGAGCTGATGAGTATCTGAGGCTGGATTGGAACTCGGTCTTCCTGACTCCAGGCTCAGTGCTCTACTCACCTTGGTACCCCCTAGCTCGCTGAACAAATAGAAAGCACGTCAATGAAACGAGTGCCAGATGGTCCAATGCTTGGATGGGGATGAGAGGGCATGAGTAGTCGGGACCAGCCTCGGCTTCATGCCAGTGGTGCTAGGTTGCCAATGATGACGGGGTTTTGGGCAAAGGTGTCCAATGTGGTGGCCAGGAGCTCCACCCACGTATGAAATAAAAAACATGGAGCTCTTCTCTCTCCATCCTCCCCACCAGAAAAAAAGTGTTAGAAAATTTCTCTTAAAGTTTAGAGCTGCCATGTGGGAGCACCAATCGTACCCTTACTGGGAGAGTCGATCCGGGCTGAGCCTTTGGTGGGTTCCACGCTGGACAGGCGCACAGCCCCCTCTTAGCAGTCTATCGTCTGGACTCAGTCTCACGTTCTTTCAGCTGTTTTTGCCAGGACGTGGTTTCCAGGTCCCAGACACACCGTTCTTGGCGGACTCCCATTTCTCATGGTCTTTATTAAAAGGAGAAAAGTGGATTTGGGAGTCCACAGAGAGCCAGCCTTGGAGCTAGGGAGAACCCAGTGGGGTTCAAGTTCCTTCTCACATGTCCTGGCTGAATGACCCCAGGCAAGTCATTGAACTCCTCAGGACCCCCAGAGAAGATGCTAGTCTGCACTGGTGGAGAGAGTTTCTTCACCTGGGAGTCCCCATCCCACCCCCTCCTTAAAATGGGGCTTCTAGGGTTGAACAGAACACTGTTTGTGGTCTGACCTGCCCTGAATGCCATGGGAGGGGGTTCCTCCTGTGAGAGAGACTCGGCCCCAGAATGCACAAAATTTTCTTTCCTAGCAGCTGTTATGACACTTTTTGCCTCATGTGGAGTTGACACTCAGTTAAAAAAACCCCTCCAAACTTCGGCCTGTATCTTTCACCTGACTAGCTGCTCAGACCCGCCCCCCCTTCTGCAGTCGTCCAGTTGAGTTTTGGAACCTGAGTGGACGACTTGATGCATACCTGTCATTGCTAAGGAGAGCACAGGGGCACCTGAACCAGACGTGGGCCTCTCTGTGAAGGCCACACCCTTTCCAACAGGGAGAATGGGCCCTAGCTCTGGTGCCAAGAAGCCACCTGGGAGGCTCCTGTGCCCTGGGCTAGGTACCATCTTTTTGGCTCCTGAGCTTGGCAAGGCCATTTTGAATCCTGATACGCTCCGCCTCTGCATTTGCTACCCAAAGCTTGTGGCTTTATGTTTATTGTCTGAAAATTTAATGATTGGACCTTCTTCATCTTCATCCAAGTGAATGACCAAAATAACAAGAAGCAGGCTTGCAGACTCACAGTGATTCACTAAACAGAACTTCTGGGCTGTGTTCATTCCACCAGCTGGGAGTAAAGTCCACATTTTGCTACCTCATCCATAAGGAGGTAATAAAATACTTTATTATGAGTTGTTAAAATTAAACAATACTATATTTACAACATTCTCCCCACCTACCACTCTAACAGCAGTGTTTTAAATGTGGTGATTAATGAGTGTTTCATTCATTTATGACGATTAAAAAAAGGAGGTGAGTTTTATTGAAAATAACATTCTTCGGCTACGTAGAGCAACAGTGCGCTGAATGCTGTGGGCCTGGAGATGGGAAGACCTGAGGCAGGCGGAGGATGCTGAGGGCAAACGGCTGCCCTTCACTCAGGAAATGGGAAGGAAAAACCTGTTCCTCCCCCCCTTTTTCTCAGATCCAGAACTCAGGCTACTAGTGTTAATAACCTAACCAAGGGATGCATGACTTGTAGAAGGTTTGGTGGGCTAGCCAGGGAAGCTATCACCATTCTAACATTGTTTCCATGGGAGAACGTGTTCTGAGCTCAAATAACCCAACTTGAATAGCCTTGCAGAATCCAACTTGCTTGTCATTGGGGGCTCCCCGAGTTGACCTGGTGTAGTGCTCAGCACACAGTAGGCCCTTAATAAATGCTTGTTGAATGTTGTAGGAAGAATTGCTAGGCAAGAATCTGAATCAATGAAGTGTTCATGAATTCCAAGGATGGTTCCTTCTATCACTTTGTTCTCCATCCATCCAACAGTTAGGAGGCATTTGTTGTGTTCCAGGTGTGAGGGGAAGGGGGCACAAAGTCCTGCTCTCATGGTGCTAGCTCACAGTCTCCTAGGACAGATGGACATGAGCCCAGGTAATCGATGCATAGCATTAGCCGGTTAGGGCATCGGAAGGGGATAAACCCAGTGCTCTGGGAGCCCCCTCTTACCTCAGGGAGAAAGGTCCTCCTCACCCCCCACCCCCGCCTCCCAGCCCACCAGCAGCATCAGGAACTTCAGGGCTTCCTGGAGGAGACTTGTGTGGAGCATATGCAGATATTCCCGAAGGAAAAGTCTCCAGCCCATTGGCCTCAGCACGCTAGGGGGGTTTGCTAGTTAAAGGAGCCCGGGGGGAATCTATTTTTTGTTCAACAGCCAGTCTCCATTGTACACACTGGTAAAAGAAGGCAGGCTGCCCTATATAGAATTTGCTTCAAGCGGGTGTTCTTCACCTTTTTCTGTGTCTTGAGCCTCTTTGCCTATGTCTGGTGAAGTCCATGAAACCCTTTTCAGGATTCGGTTTTTTAAAAGCACAAAGAAAATACAAGGAAACCAATTGTATTGAAATACAATTATCAGAATGTTTTTTAAAAATTCGTGGTGCCCATGTAAAGAAGCCTTGACTGGCAGGCAGTAGGCGCTTAATAAAGGCTTGTTCCTCACGCACCACAGGCTCTCCCCCTGCTTTGAAGGGAGACACAGCAGTCTGAATTCAGATAACACAGAGTTCTACGGCATCCTAAGCCCCACAGCTGAGGCCAGGGCTTTTCAGCCCTCCTCTAAAAGCATCCCCCCCCACCACCATGGTGCAGACCCCTGCTGGTGCTTGCTGAAGGACACTCACTCTCCTTCTTAAGAAATGATTCCCTGCTCTCGCTGTGTAGCCCTCCCTCCTGACCTTTAAACAGAAGCTTCAAGCCAGCGGGCCGAGTAGCTGGCCTCTGTCATCACCTTCCACGACCTCCCTCTCAACGCTCTGCCATGGCTCCGTGGTCTTCTCCAGCCATAGTCCGTGTTCCCATTGATTACTTGTTGGCCTCTTGGCTCCGATGACAAGCTCCTGCAAGGGAGGTGCTCCATGGGCTGTGCCTGCTCTCAGATGCAGTGGGCAGCCTGAGGGCCGGACACACTGCCTTGCCTCCTGCTGTCTGACCCACCATTGGAACAGAAGCAGACAGAAACATGAAGTGTACAGGATTTCTTTGTCTTTGCCAAGGGAATCAATGCCTTCTGAGTGCAGACAGTGCTGCCCGATCAGCCCTTGTGAGCTGGCTCATCATGAGAACCTCTGTAGAGGGCACAAAGCAGCTAGTGGGACGGGCATTCTGAGCGCATCCAAATGATCTTTGAAGGAAATAACTGGTCTTTTATATGTGAACTTTTTTTTTGTGTGTACAATGATAAGTCCTCAGTTCAGACCCTTCAGTCAGCCTGCTATCCCTTCCTTCTGAAAGCTGGGAACCCATCAGTAATTCCTTCCAGCCAAATGGGAACGACTTTTCCCTAAAAGAGAGAAACAAGGGCATTATCAAGCTCCACTACATTCAGCTAGTGTGCAAAGGCAGCAAGAAAAACTGTGCAAGGTGTTTTATTTCCCTTTTTGCACTACCACCACCACCACCATCACCATCTTCTTCTTCTTCCTCTTTCTCTTTCACTTCCTCCTCCTTCCTTCCTTCCTTCCTTCCTTCCTTCCTTCCTTCCTTCCTTCCTTCCTTCCTTCCTTCCTTCCTTCTTCTTCCTCCTCCTCCTCCTCCTCCTCCTCCTCCTCCTCCTCCTCCTCCTCCTTCTTTCACAAAAATTGATTTGTTTTCCTCAGCTCAGCTGGCAAGTGCACTTTGGGGGATAGAGGCTATATTTTACCTATGGGTTACATGAGCTTTTCTTATGTGTTTTCATTCAAAATAAACTGCCAAGCTGTTGTTAATGTGCAATTGTACAGCATTTTGGTGGGAACGTTTCAGGACAAATGTGGGTTTTCTCTTGATTATTTTCCCAGATCCTTCAGGATAATATCCAATCGTAGGGATGTTCCCTTAGGAAAATATGTTTGATTTAGAAACTTTTCTTTTTTCCTCATAAAGAAAACAATTTTGGCCTAGCAGACTATTTTTGGCAAACCACATGGGCTGAATTCTCTGAAATGATGCTAGCACACTATCTGTTCATAGAAAAATCTGGGCTTCCAGAATGCTGGAGCCCAATGATGGTTACTTGAGACTTGGGCTGGAAGCCAACAGGAGGGTGAGTCAAGCAAGCCTCTCTGGGTCTACGGTATAACTCTACTGAAATCTCCAAGTTGTTCAGATGGAGAATATAATCTATCAAGATACATAAAGTTGCAATGAGCATCGTCTAATAGCTTTTTTCCTGCCCGCAAGAGATACCAAAAGACATAAATATAGATAAATGATCAAAAAGGAGTAATTGGCCTAACAGCCTTCTCTATTGCAGTATTTAACATATATTCTTTGGACTCCCAGTCCACGTGGTTTGAGAAGGTAAAAAGTAATTGCATCTTCCATTCTTCCTCCCTCTTCAATATACAAGCACCTCTAGAAACCTACTTGTAGAATATTATGTAGGTTTCTCTGCTTCATTTAGCTCCTTTTCTCTTAGGAAAACACATTATGACTTTGTACAAGCCTTGATCGATTTCTTAAGAGGCCTTATCTGATTGCTTTTATATTCTATTGATTTTTCTGAATTAAGTTTTATGGCCCTCAATTATTTTCTTGTATGATTGTTCACATCTACGTCTGGTGCGCCATATAATTACACAGTGGCGCGATTATGTTCTAGTTGATAATCCCATTTTAATATATGACACTCTCCCTTTTTATGGAGATTATCTTCCATATGCAGACCGATCTGTTGAATTCCGGGCAATGAAGATAAACCCGAATAGCAGGCATCCTAGCTGACGGTGGAGGCGGCCACGATCACGCATTTGTGACATCTTGACAGAAGCGTTTATTGCCAAGTGTTGTGATCATCAGCTTCATTAGGAAAGCGTTTAACAATCATCGGAGATGATTTTTATAAACCTGCTGTTCGGCTGACTGGGGGATAGCACTATCACAGCACAATTAAGTTTCAAATGGGTTTTGAACACTGATGGCTAATATAATTCAGCACCAGCGGTAGACTGTTGCATTATACAATCATTTATCATTTGAGGGGGAATTCTGACAGTCCTCAAACGGCGAGGCCTCGATTAAACTGTCTTCCTCTCCCCGAGTCTTCTGGAAACGAGTGCCCGTCCATCTCCTCCAGGTGATGGCTGAGGGAGAAGTTAAGACAAAAACAAGGGGTGCCAGAGAAGTTTAATCAATTTATTAAACAAGTCGAGGGCTCGGAGATATTTTTCTTATATAGTACATGCCTATCAAAGCTGTCATAAGTGACACACCAGGCGGCGGCAGCGACGAGATCGCCCCTACCATTGTTCTGGGCTTTTTGAACCTTTTATGAATATAAATGTCGAGTGGGAAGCCTTCACGGGATCTGTTTGCCCTCCTAAAATAATTTATATTCCGTGCAGCACACGCCTGACTGATTTCCTCCTAACATTACAAAGTGGTAGTGTTATTTCATATTGCAGAAATTTGTATTATTATTTTTTACATAAGAGAAGTCTTTTGATCTGCATTTATTAAGGGGAAAGAGATGCAGATGCTTAACCCAGCCTGACAGAAATGCTGCAATATGTTCATTTTCTCCCACTACAAATCCAATACATTCATATTCAGAACCCTTTATCTAATAGTGCTTATTAGATTGTTTTGGCTACAGCTGCAAAGCAATATATCACGGGAAAATAATAGGTATGTCTTTTGCCGACCATGATGTGATTTGCTTTCGCTACGCGAGCATGAAAATCTGTCCCATTTATTAATAAAAGACTCCGTTAGATGAACTAACCTGCTTGACAGTCCCGAGAACAAAAGAGCTAATTTTTCTTTTGTTTGTTAGGAACACTTGGGCCCTGTAATAGGGTGACGGCGGGTCAGAGAGCTCAGGAGATGCTTGCCGGCAAGAACTGTCGGGTGCTTAACGGTTTGTTTTACAACACCCAATGAATTCTCCGAAATGCATCAACATATTCCTGATGAAGACTCCGAGAAGACGCACACAGATGATCTCTGTTTTAACATGGGATCCCGTTGGCTTACGGAGTCGATAAAGCCAGTCTCACCCGGGCGCCTCCCCACTTCCCTTCCCCGGCCCCCACCCCCTTTTGGTAAGGGATGAAAGGTGAAAGGCACCACTCTGGCAGAGGAGCCTAAAGGCCTTGGAGCAGCCAGAGGCTCCAGTCTAGACAAATGGTTCCAGTGCTCTACTTCCATTGTTGAAGCATCAGGATGACTTGTGTGGAAGGTTGAATACTTGCACTACTTGAGCAAAAAGAGCTTTGGCTTTCGTTGTCCACAACATAACCTGCTCGGGAGGGACTCAGCAACACAGCCAGACAAGGACTTTTTTCCTGGCCTGGGAAGATGGCGTACACTTCCTCTTCCAAAGCACCGCTCATGGACATGTTCTTCCTTTCTTCTTTTTTCACCACTGGTGAAAGTGTTCCAGAAGGCATTAGAAGACAGCCCTGATATGGGGTGATTTCAGGGCCCAGAAGAAATCCAGTGCTTTCCTTTTGGGCATCATTTTATGACCACAGAGCTAGAAAAGACCTTAGATGTCCCAGAGTCCAACTCCATTTTACAGATGAGAAAACTGAGGTTACACGGTACACATGGCAGAGTGCACATTTGAATCTAGATCTTTAAATTCCAAGTCTCAAGCTCTTTCCCTGTCCTCAGGTTGTCTGTTTCTCATTGTCATGGGCACTCTGCCCTCCATGCCTCAATCCTGTGTTTATTGTAAGGAACCATCATTAAAGATTTTTCTCTATAGAGTGCTTGGACTTGCAGGTGGTTGCCTTTTGGGAAGCTGAATCGAAGCTTTTCACCAGGGTGGTCCTATCTGCTACCTGCAAAGACCTTTTTCATGCAGGAGAAGTTTCATAGAATGTTGAGTTGGCAAAGCTCAGATATCCAAAATCACTAATTCTCAATATTGTTGAATTGAAAGTGTGAGTCCTCACAATAGAAATTCCTTCCCAGGTCAGGCTTGGAATCCAGACCTGGCATATCCTAGCTATGCCCCAGGATTTGTACAGCAAAGGACCAGTCAGAGAGATAGCAAATACTGTCGTTGAATCAAGACACTGATTCCGAGACAGAATGTAACTGTAACGTCTAGGAACTGCAGCTGGTAGCATTAAAATAATTACCCCCAAGAAGAGTGATAGGAAGTGATGCATTGCAGGGAGCAGAAACAGGAGAATGATTTATTCAATAACAACAACATTGTAAAGACGGACTGCCTTGAACACGTAAGGACTTGGATCGATGTCATTGCCATCGGTCCAGAGGAACGGTGAGGACGTGGGTGACCCCTCTCCATACAGAGGGGTGAGTGACGTATGGAGCAGGGGACATAGATTTTTTTGGATGTGGCTAATGTAGACATTTGTTTTGCTTGACTGGACATTTTTGTTACAAGGGTTTTGTTTACTTTTTCTTTCAAGGTGAAGGGGGTTTGTGGGGTGGAAAGAAAAGCTGATCTTTTGTTAATTGAAAAAAATTAATTAAAAAACAACCCCCAAATCCACCAAACTACATACCTAAAAGCAGCGAGCTCCTTTTCACGATGTTAGCCCCAGGCCTAAGGCTGGAGAAGCCTCCGTGCTTGGTCTGGCTCAGAGGGCATATTGGGGAGCAGTATGCCAGTGAGCCCACTGGGCATCAGTACTTCCCACCAAAGACCCAATTTCCTCACTTACTTCACTGACACAGTGAAGTGTGGATGGAGCCACGTCATCCCTCCTCCCCATAAGGTGGGAGCACTCTCCTTGTTCCCTCAGTATACGAGGGAACTTCTTTGGCTCTCACTCCCTTTATCCCTTTTGCCAATGTACCTGAAGGGCACCCTGTGAAGGGGCCATTGCAGGGCCCATCCCTGCCCCTGGCTGCCACTGCTGCAGCTTCTTTTCATTGTTTTCTCCCTATAGTGGATGCATGAGGAACTCTGGCAGGGACTGCGGATGTCCCCCATCTCCTTCGATTTCTCCTACCCCATGTACTCAGGAAACAGAGGCAGACAGAATACCCAAGTTCTGGCACGGGCCAGTCTCCTGACCCCAGATGTCATTCCTTTCATGGGGAGATTTTTGATTGAAGAAAGCACATAATCATGGCCTCCCAGTGGTATCTGAAGAATAATGGCCCACTCTTTTTCTGTCCATGGTATGTAGGAAATGGTTGTTGCTTTGGTTCTCTTTTCCCCAAGAGAGTCTTGAAATTCAGACTTGGGGGGGTGAGTAGCTACACCTAAAAAGATAAATCAAACTCCCAGTCAATCAGCCGGGGATTGGTCTGGACAGCGCCCTCAGACAGGCTGGTCTCTAATCATCTGCTTCTAATGAAAAGATTTATGGAAGAGGATGGAGGACAGAAGGAAGGAAAGGTTGAGTGCCTGCCACAGATTGCCTCTTCAATTAGGGCATAGGGCAGGGTGGGAGGAGCAAAATGGGTTTTTTCTAATAGACAATGATTTGTTTCTTGTGCAAGAAAAGGGATTATGTTCAATAAGGTTTTGAAGGAAGAAATTTGTGCAATGTGTAATGTGGCTCTCAGATGTTGATGGTGGTTGGTTTTCCTGAAATAGGACACATGACAAAACACATGATATGAAACCCTGAAACCTGGCAGTGGAGAAAGCTCACAGAGTTGGTCACTCTTTCTTCTTGTGTGATTATGGCTTCTGAGATCCCACTGAAGTCCTGTCGCAATGGCCTAGAAGTGACTCTGGGCTCGCAAAGGCCATGTTAACAGATTGTGTCCTTCACAGCATCCTGACAAGATTGAATGTGAGGAGTCAGAAACTCTGGGTTCAAATCCCATTTAGGATCTTTGAGCCCTGCACAATGAAAGGGTTAAAAAAATGGTGACTGAGGCCCTTTGCAATGATCTAAGGATCAGCCTGGAGCTAGATGGGGCCATAGCACGTAGTGTGCCAGGCTTGGAGTCAAAAAGACTCATCTTCATGAGTTCAAATCTGGCCTCGGGCACTTACTAGCTATGTGAGCAAGGGTGAGTCATTTAACCCTGTTTGCCTCAGTTTCTTCATCTGTAAAATGAGCTGGAGAAGGAAACGGCAAACCACTCTAGTATCTCTGTCAAGAAAATCCCAAATGGGGCCACAACAAATCAGACAAAATTGAAAGGATTGAACAATTATGGCGACAGCAAGGACCAGCTGAGCCAAATGTGGGGAGGCTCATCACTAGAAGGTTTTACCTGGGGAGGAAGAAGCAGCCTGGAGAAGAGAAGGCTTGGGGGAACTGGCAAGTCATTGTCAAGTATCTGAAGGGTGATCATGGGGAAGAGGCATTAGTTTGGTTCTTCTTGGCCCCAGAACAAGAAGCAATGGAGGATATGGGGAGAGGGGGATGCAAAGAGGTAAACTGAGGCTAGATGTCAGGAAAAGCTGCATAAAAAGAAGAGTTGTCTCTGTGTAGAAGGGGCTTCTTCAGGAGGAAGTGGGCTCTCCTTCCTTGGAGTTTCTTCAAGTAGTGTCTGAATAATGAACTTTGGATATGCTGAAGAATGTAGGCTCCTTGAAGGCCTGGATTATTGTCTTACTGCTCCTGGTCCAGGGCCTGGAATAGAGCAGGTGGTTAATATATAATAATTCTTGCTCAAGTATGGGTTAGACCCCTTAGTCACTGAGAATCCTTTGTACATTGAGATTTGGTGATCTGGTGATCTGTAAAGAGATGGGGGGGGGAATCTTCACTGCCAATCTTTTGAAATAATGATGTATACATACATGTACATTTACATAAATATATGTATGTAAGAACTAGGCGAATATTGGCCTCATCTAATCCTATGAAGCAGATTTCTGTGGAGCCTGATTCTGCAAAGCCTGAGGGTATGGGAGCTTCATGCAAGAATGAACGGGCCAGAGAAAAGGACACGTGGGAGGTGAGATATTGGCTATGACAGATCCCATGGTGGGCACTAAGCCTGTCTGGTTCACAGTTAACTCATTTGTAAAACAGAGATACACCAAACATATCTGGATGCTGAATGTGGCCAAAGGAAGCTCTGCTGGCAGTGGTGCCTTCCCCAAGTGCAGAGAGCAGACAGCCCTTCTCCAGCCTGCCAGCAACTTGGTGCAGTTGTCTCTTCTGCCTTCTTCCCCCCTCCTCTCCCCTCCCCCCTCCTCTCCTCCTCTCCCCTCCCCCCTCCTCTCCTCCTCTCCCTCTTCCCCTCCCATTTAAGTGTACCAGGCCCTCTACTCAGAGCTGAGGATTCAAAAAGAGGCAAAAAACAGTTCCTGCTTTCAAGGAGCTCCATGTTAGATGGGAGAATGGCGTGCAGACAGCTGTGTACAAACTAGCTATAGACAGGTCCATGAAGGAATGCCAATAGAGGAGGGCAGTAACATCAGCGGGATCAACAAGGGTGTCCTGTGGAGGGAGGGATTGTAGCTGGGAAATGAAGAAAGCTAGGGAAGGCAGGAGGTGGAGGCAAGGAGGAAGAGACTTGGTGGGGGGAGGGGTGGCCAGAGCAAAAGCCTAGAGATGGTTGAAGGAGCTTAGGGAGGGCACCCTGGAATTCCCTTTAGCCCCGGAGCCTTCTTACCTTGGACCATTGCTCTGCCACTCTGGCCCCCTTCTGCCATTGGCGGTCTCCTTCTGGAGCCACCACAGAGGGCCATCCTCATTTCTCTCATGGCTGGATGTCATCTCAATTCTCCCACTCAGATAACTTCTCCTGAGGCAGCCCGTTCCACTTTTCAATGACGCCAGTTCATAGAATGTTTTTCCTTATCATAAGCCTAAACTTAGTCTCTGCGCATCTTCTACTAGTTACTGATAGTTCTGTCCTCAGGAGCCAAGTGGAATAATTTGAATTACTGCCCCTCCCCCAACAGTGCTTCAAATACTTGAAGGAAGATCTCCTGATCCCTCATGGTGCTTAATAAATATGTATTGATGACTGATGCTGTCATTGTATCAAGGATTTGGAACTCTCTATCACAGACTTGGTGCTGAGGAGCCAAAGAGAACAGTGAAACATTCCCTGTCTTTAGGAAGCTTCAATCCTGCCTTTTTTTTTGGGAGGGGCGGTGTTAAGTGACTTGCCCGAGGTGACACAGCTAGTAAGAGGAAGCTTCAATTCTACTTGAATGGACCAAGATGACCAGCTTGGATTCCTTATTTGGAGAATTGTTTCTTTGCAGTGACCCTTTCTGACTATTCAAAAGGAATCAGCATTTGGGAAAATTGGCAAGCCTACAAGCTTCCAGTGGGAAGAGGCTGGATTTGGAACCTGAAGCCTTGGGTTTGAATTCTTGCTCTGATGATGACGGCCTATATACCCCTTGGGGAAAGTCCCTAACCTGCTGGACCTTCGTTTCCTCATTTTTACAATGTAGGAGTGGGACTAGATCAGCTCTATCTACGGTTCCTGTGAATTCTAAATCTGCCATCACTAAAGAGATAGTGTCACCCAGTGTTTTGGTGTCTGTCCCTAGCCTTTGCTTGTACAGTGTTTACTAAACATCTGCTGAATTAGGCTGAATGGAATTGTGGCTAGGTGCCTGTGCTAAGAATCTTAGACCAGGAGGCCTTAACATTGTTGTGTCAGGCAGTCTGGGGAGCCCCATGAACCCTCACCTCAGAATAATGTTTTTAAATGAATAAAAAAAAATTCTGGATTACAAAGGTAACCAATGGTTAGTGAAAATAAAGATATGTGAGGTTTCTTTTTTGTTTTTTCCCCCATCCAAGTTCACAGACTCCCCTGAAACCTATCCATGGAGACCAGCTTATGGACCCTATGAGCGTGGGAAAGGAGAAGGGAACAGAAGCAAAGGGGGTGACTTATTGGCACATGATTCCCCTCCCACCATGCATAGTCACTGCTGTATTTCTTCCACTTCAACCTGGCCTGGAGGCCTCCCTGGGCTCTCAAAGGCCGTGAATTCCCAGCAGAGGGTGAGGTCAGGCCGTATGGCCCAGGCAGGGGAAGCTTTGAGTGCAAAACTCCCGCAGGACTGGCCCCTGGTCCAGGGACACTCATAGTTGGTTGGCCCTTAGCATGAAGTCTTTGGCTATGATGACCTAGGAAGCCTTCTGGAGCCTCTTCCTCTTCTGCTATGATGGTCGCAGGAATGGGGGGTAAGGGGCTACCAGGCACTCGTCTCTTTGGTTCCACTGCTATTCAGCATTAGCGTGGTGAACTTCGGTCAGAATGACCTGGAATGTGGCTGCCTGTATCAGCATCATGACACAGAAGGGCCAACAAGCCAAATGATCGTCCTGTGAAGCCGCACACTCATCTCCATGAGCGTTTTAGAGGGAGGACATGAGGATGGTGCTTCTGCCCACAGCTCCTCCCTCCCTATCACAAACCTTGAGAGGGAACAAAACGAGTTTGCTGAGTGTTTGTAACAGCCTGGGAAACCAGTGCATGCTTGAAATCTGCCCATGATCTATAGCCCACATTTTTCTCAGAGGCACAGATATGTCTTATAATAGGACAAATGTTTACATATATGTGGATTTATAAGACAGAAATAGAAAGGAATTGCAAAACTCAGGCACACGTAAAAATTCCGGTCTGGCTGGATGTGTTTAGCAAGGGTGTATTGCCAGGTCAGTCACAGAAAACCCCATACTCTTTGCCATCATCCCAAAGAGAAGATGCAATGAGATCGTGTGTGTAAAGAGCTTTTCAAATGTTAACTCACCACATAACGTTATCTATCATTGCTTTTATCATTAATATTGGTGCTTGTTATTGTGATTATTAAAGTCTTCCTGTGTGACCCTTGGGTTTCAGTTTCTCATGTATTAAGTCCCTTCCTACTTTGAATCTTAAGGATTATGGAGCACAGGGTGTGTCTGTTCTGGAAAAAGTGATTGAAACAGAACATTTTCCATCTATTTCATTTGTAGCTATGACACATGAACAAACACCACATTTATGAGAAATAATATAATTTGTTTGGGTTTACTTTTAGGCAATAACACAATATTCAATCAAAACTTTTGAGCCCTACTGTGCAGTTACTATTCTCAAATGGAATAGTCACCTACAAATAAAATATCTGGAGTTGTGTTAACAAGGATGGGGAAGCTTCAGAGGATCTGGAAATCCATCCCTGTGGTCATACTCTCCATTAGTGCAGAGCGCAGTCCCTCCATGCCCTCTCAGCCAGGGAGTTCTCCTCCCCAAAGACTCTGTCCCGTCTAGATGGGCAGCTGAGAAGGCCTTCCTTTGGGCCTGTCCTTCCATTATTCTTGGCTTCATTACGTAATAATGATGAGGAGGATGGTGATGACAGAGCCAGCATTGAGGTGATGCTTTAAGGTTCATCTCCCATGATTCTCACAAGCCTGAGGGGAAGGTGCTATTATTATCCACATCTCATTGCTTTTGTTGAGTCATTTTTCAGTCATGTCTGACTCTTCTTGACCCTTTTTGGGGTTTTCTTGCCAAAGATGCTAGAAAGGTTTGCCATTTCCTTTTCCAGCTCATTTTATAGGTGAGGAAACTGAGCTAAACAGGGTCAAATGATTTGCCCAAGGTCACACAGCCATGGAGTGTCTGAGGCCAGATTGGAACTCAGGTCCTCCTGACTCCAGGGCCAACCCTCTATCCACTGTGCCACCTAGCTGCCCCCATTTTACAGATGAGGAACCTGAAGTTGACTAGGTTGAGTGACTTGCCCAGGATCACACTGCTAGGGAATGTCTGAGGCAGATTTAGAGCTCAGGTATTTCTGATACCCACTCCTATGCATTATGCTGTTGTTGTTGTCTGCCCTTCATTCTGGAAGAGGACCATGGCATCAGGAAGGTGATGGCATGACTTGCAAGTGAACTGGATTTAAGTGAGGGAGGGCTGTGCAAAGTCACCAGCCTCACTCTGTCCTCCAGAGCCTTCTGGGTGGTGAGATATAGATTAGGACAACTAGAGATAGCCCAGGGTGCAGTGGGAGTCCTTGGCTTTTTTAAGCTAAGGTCTTTAACAGGTCTGTTTGACTGAGGCAGGGCCCATTCGGTGATTAAAGATAGGTAAGAAATGAGGCAGAGAATGTCCTCTTTACCTCGTTAAAAAAAAATCAATCTGGGAGAGGCAGACCCCTCTGCCAGGAACAGAAACAGCTGCTATTTACATTATGCTACCTGGCTGCCTAACGACAGACCCACCTACTCTCTCTCCTCATCTTGGCCAGCTGGCTTCTTTCCTGTCTCAGGGAGAGTTCCATCAAAAATGCCTCCCTGACTCCCCTTAATTCTAGTGTCTTCCCTCTGAGATTATCTCCAGTGAATCTTGTCTCTACTGGCTTTGTATGCAGTCATCTGCATATTTTCTTCTCCTGAGGGCAGGGACTGATTTTGTGCCTTCCCTGGAGCACAGTAAGCACTAAATGAATGCTTCTTGACTTGACTCCTCCATTTCCTTAACAGTATCTCTTAGGTCACTGCTTGTGTGAAGACCATCTTTGGGAATATTCCGCAGCCTCCTCAGGGAATGATATTGGAGAGTAAGGAGTATCCCAACTCACCCATACTGATCAGGGAATAGGGTGTTAGTGCTATTGGTGAACATTCAGTGAGGGATAGAAAGGGTGGCCAGGGAGGCCACTGTCTCTTCAGTGAACTCTGACTTCTTTGGACATTGTGATGATCCAAGATTCCTGTGCCCTTCAGCATCTCTAGGATGGCTTGATGTCATAAAGATGGGCTTAGGGGTGAGGAAACAGACTGGAATCATAGAAAACACCACCATTTCTCAAACACAATCCACCCTTGTCTCTTCCTCATGTTTAATACTGGGTCCAACTTTTTTGTCTATCTGCAGTGCCTGGTCCAAGTATATGCACTGATGTTCTAACTCCCTGGACTGGATGTCCAACATTATGTCATACTTGGATGGTTGGTGTTTTTATCCATTTAGTTTTTCCTGCTTGGCTGATGAGGTTAATCTCTGTCCTAATCATAGATCTCGTTGGGGAGGCCTTGTAATGTTTTGGCTGTAGATCTGATCAGAAAAATACCATCCTCTAACGGGAACCTCTGAGGGACCTTAACATCCCTAATGAATACCCCTCCCCTGAATCCTTTCTGGATCCTATATATGTGATCCTCGAAGAGAGCACCGGAAGCCCTTGGTGAGCACCTCTCTCAGTTTTATGCCTCATTTGACATTAATAATCAGAAGCTCCTTGGCAGGTTTATCTCTGCAGTTAAATTTATCAAGGAATTTTGTGTGATCTTGATATGTGTGCCTGTGCCTGTCTGAGAGAGCTTCCTGGCCTCCCTGAGAAGCCCTTCCATTGTGCTCCTTGCCCCAGCCCTCTCTCTCTCTTCCTCTTTCCCCCTACTTTCACTACTTGACACCCTGGGACAACTCCACCTCCAGGCTGAATCTTTATGGACAATGGTGACCCTCTTGAACCCCTTTCTCAAAGAGTAAAATACTCTTACTTCATCATTCTTGCCCTATCTTAGTAATTCACAACCCTTCCTCCCCCAGCTGCCATTGTTCAAACTCTCTTCTCAGCCCCCCCCACTGACAACTCCCTTATTCCTACCCTCTTCAATGTCCCACTCTAAAACTACCCATCCAGCCTGCTGTGCTCTCTGGAAAGCCTACTCCATAGCTAACAAAACAGCTTTTAAAGTAACTGTTTCCCTTTTAACTCCCACCATCCTCTTATACTCACTAAGTCTTGATTCCTTCCAAACGACAGCTTCCCTGGCCACCTTTTCCAGCACTGTCCGTACTTTCACTCATACCCCATTCCCTGGTCATTGTGGGGGTGTTAGAGTACTCTTTGGTCTCCAATCTCAATTCTAGCTTATCCACCATTCAGTAACCTCCTTCCTTTGAAGGTCATTCAATCCCTATTTATTACCCACTCAAGATTCTGGTGACTGTTGTCTACCTATCTCCAGAAGACTCTCATTTTCTTGAGTTCAGTACCTGGCTCACAGTTCTTATTTTCTCCTCAAGGTTTGCCCTTATACTAGACGACTTCAACATACATATTGATGCTCCCTCAAATCCTCTAACCGCTCAGTTCCTCAGCTTACTGATTTCCCATGACCTACTCTGCCACCTGACCTCAGCTACATGGATCACATCCTTGATCTTGCCATCACAAATGTACCACTTCCATGGTCATGAATTATGAAATTCCTTTATCTGATTTCAATCTGGACAGAACTCTGCCTTCTGTCTTATAACAAAAAACTGTTCTTTCTCTTCATTGGAACTTCTAATCTCACTACCCCTCAGTTCTTTCCCAGGCCCTCATTCCTGTACTGGTTACACTATTTCCCTGTAACAAATGGACCCTTTGGTGAAAGGAGGTTTTTGGTTTCATGATGAAAGAGAATATTGCTCTGCCTTTCTTTCCTTTTCCAAAGAAAACCTGCGTGTTTATCTATTTAGCTATAACTTTGTGGTATCTTCTGGTTTCATTGAAAAAACTGCAGTTGGGATATGGTTGAGTTCCTTGGTATCTAGTTGTTGGCCATTGGACAACAACAGATATATTCCTGCTTGTTGCTCTTCTAGGAAACATATGATGCCCAGAATCCTCTGGCCACTGTCCTCTGTTGTGCAGTAATCATTGCAGAAGTGGAGCGTTGGCCTTTGAGTCATTTGTGGCTGGTCAGGCCCATCTTCAAAGCCTTTCCAGCTTGGTAGAAGCTTCAAGAGCTCCATCTGTGTTGGTAGAACCCAAAGTCAACTGTCTGCCACTGAGCATCACTGAACTGGGGCATTAGTGGTCTTCATTGTGTCAATGACAGAGATAATTAGCCATTTATATGAATAAGCTTTTGCATAGATTGGGGTAACAACTGGACAGCCCTTGGGAAGTAAACAGAATGGGAGGAAATCCTAGCATTTGGGGCAGACACTGCCAGCGTCGAACCCATGGGAAGGCAGGACAAAGGGGGGCATGACAAAATCATTGTGGTTTGGTTGCAGACTATATCCACTAAGAGCTAGAGTGTTTTTATTTTACTTTATTGATGATCGTACATTTAAAATAATACCTACAGAATGATGACTGTTTAAAGAAAACCATGTAAAGTATGTGGAAGGAAGATGGAGTTAGTGAATGAGCTGACACTTGGCATTCCTAAAGCAGGAAGGTCCTGATATGTGCTTCCTTCCCATCGAGAGCTTGGGATTTCATCATTTGTGGCCTCTCTGCAGAAGATTCTTGACTTGTCACTCAGAGTCACATAGATTCTCTCATTAGGAAATGATTGCTATCAAGTCTTCTCTCAGGCTCCATTTGCTTGCCTGCTTTATTCCTTTTTTCTTTCTGGTGCCTTTGATCACGGTATGTCATTTGCTCTGGGATGCGCAGACATTCTGTTAGCTCAGACCACTGCGTGTTGCAAGGACAGAGTTGTGTGGACAGCGGGGCCTGGCCTCCCCCACCTCGTCAGCTTTGGATCTGCCTTTTCTGTGAGCAGCCTTCACCGATGAGTGCTGGATCAGAAAATTGCAGTAATGACTTCTCAAGGTTGAGCCTGTTGATGGCCGCCATCTTTCCTTTGGTACTGTTCTCTGTAGCTTCAGAACTCCAGCTAAATGGGCAGAATTATCCAAATTCTCTGTTGACATTTTCCTTTACAATACTTTTTGACATCTCCATTTATAAATTTCTTTTTTGCTAAAGCTATGTTGGAAAAGTGAATTCCTGAGCAAGCCCTGCCAGGTTTGAAGCCTGAGGGGTGATATTCAGCCTGTTTAATTGGAAAGCATCTAATCTAGTTATCTTCCATCACGGAAAACAATCCCAATGCTTTATGAATCCCAAACCCACTTTTTTGGTACTGATGGCATATCCTCTAGGAAGTCTTCAGCATCCATTTTTCTCTCTGCTGGATTTTTGCTGGATGCAAGAAGAAGTCACTTGTATTAATCCTCCTTACTCTTCAGTTACTGACATATGCTCCTCAGGTTTGCTCTATGCCCAGCCTCCTTCTTACATTATTCATTTCTATATGCAAGGCAGACCATGGAAACACCTTTGTTTTCATTGACTATATGATACAAGTCACTGTGATACTGCAGCAATCCAGGTATCAATCTCTTCCACTGTATAATGAGGTGGTTGGGATGAGTGACATCTAAGGTCTACAATTCTTCTAAATTTCTTTCTAGTAAATCAAATTCAAGGCTTTCTTCCTTTACCCTGGCAATGGGCTTGCTGTAATTTCAGTCTTTTAGGAGCTCTGTTGGCAGTGCATATACACATCATGGATAGCATGTCACAAAGCAAGAGCCTTAGAATCACCAGTCCTGGGCCAGTGGTTCTGTATGGACAATCAGGATCACAGATTTAAAGACTATAATGGCATCTAATCTATCTAACCCTCATTTTTCAGATGAGGAAACAGACCCGGAGAGTTTAACTGATTTGCTCAAGGATGGAGAATAAATATCAAAACAGGAATTTGAACTCAGGTTGTTCTCAGACTCCAGTTAGAGAGTTCTTTCCACTGTCCCATACTTTGGAGAAATTCTTTCACTCTTTAGCGTTCCATTTCCTAATATGCAAAATGGAATATTTGGATTAGACAGTGGAAGGGACACTGACAGGGAGTCAAAGGAGGGAATTTCAATTGCATCTCTTAAATTTACCATCTGGGTGACATTGGGCAAATTATTTATCACCAACTCATTGGGTCTTTGTTTCCTCATCTGTAAAGTGAGGGCATCTTTTGTCTCTTTGGAGAACTCTTCTGATAATCCCCAAAGAAGAGTCCCCAAGCTGTTTTCATCAAGGATATCCTCACTGGAATAAGTGATAAGTCTCTAGCTATTCTGGAGTATTGCTTTGACAGCCACACTCTTGGAGGTACATCTGCCAATGGCACATTTATTTACACAATTACTCATCACACTTAATTGTTACACCTTGGGAAAAAGGAAGTTGTATTTATCTAGAAGGAAAGACTTACCAGGGACCCACTTTCACAAGGGGAATCTTTCATGAAACTCTTGTTAGAATTCTCCAAGCTGGAAACCTCAGACTGTCATCTTGTGACCAGGGGACAGTTAACAAGGGCAGTAGTGGGTTTATTGGGATCCTTAACAATTCTACTTCTTCAAATAATCAAGTGTTTCTCAGATGCCACCAGGCCAGAACTCTTGCAGTTTTGAGGCAGTCTTAGGGGTGGTAGGAACCCGGAAATGCAAGGGTATAGGGTGGGTCTGCCTCGAAAGAATTTGACCACTCAAGCCTTCTTTCAGTCCAAATGGTGAATTATTAAGAAGCTGTTTGGTTGGGCAAGATTCCTAGTGAGTCTGAGCTTAATGCAGGTGAGAATAAAACTTTTCTATAGAAAAAGGGAAAAGGGGTCAGTGAAAAGATCTTGATGGAATTAAGGAGTGGCAAGTAGCCTGGGATGGTCTGGCAGAAACAAAGAATGAAGGGCTGGGCTAGATGGGGTGGGGCACAACAAAAGGATGGTTGAAAGGATTATACTGGGATCAGCCTGATGCCTCAGCAGAACCCCAGGGATCTGGGTTGCTAAAATTGGTGGGAAAATTCAAGGACCCTTTTTTAGGGGTCCCATTGCTCCATCAGCCCCACCAGTTTGACCTCAAGGAATCATTGAGATGATGCCCTTTGAATAAATAAACATTGATGGAGCACCATTTTGTGCTGGGCACTTTTTCAGGTGCTAGTGAGGCAAAGATCAAAATAACCACCAGCCCTCTCCTCCGAGCTTACATTCTTCTGGCACAGCCCGTGCCACATAGTAGTCAGTAAAATTAAAATAAGGATAAGGGTTGGCACTTGACCTGTGGAAACTTCCTCATGAAGAAGTTCCCATTATTAGAGCAGGTCAGCACCTTCTATGTAGCTGATGGTCTACAGAGAGTTACTTCAGGCATTGGGAGGTTAAGGGATTACCTGGGGTCACAAAGCCAGTAAGAGTCAGAAGGAGGATTACAGTAGGAATGAAAAAGCTTAAGAGGGAGTGGTCTGCTTGGACTTCAGTCAGGTTCCCTACTAAGCTCTGCAAATAGGAAGACAAAGAAATAGTCTTTGTCTTAAGGGAGCTTACATTCTCCTGAATGTATGGAAAAGGTCATTAATGAAGTTCCTTGAAAAACAAACTAAAATGACAAAGAAAGAAAGAAAGAAAGAGAGAAAGAAAGAGAAAGAAAGATGCACACCATATTATTTGGTTGTGGAAAGCAGAAGTGATGAAAAGACTATGGGCATAACTTCAGTGTTTCAAAGTCATCTTAACCTAGCAAAGAGATCTGTGAAAGGAGAGGAGGTATTAGACCCAGGTAATCTTGCTTTTCATTATAGAAGTACTCTACACAAATCTTAGAATCTTCGGGAATTTCTAATGCTGCCTTTGAGTCTAGCTGCTCTGTACAGGGAAATTTCATCATTCACCTTAAAATTCTTTGTTGGACCCCTTACTTTGTCTAAGTGGATAGAAGGAGACATTTGTGGGTCTAGACAACCCTCACGATGACTGGTCTGAAGCATCCTGGGAAAGTCAAGAGCTCACTTTGGGCCCACATTGGGGGATTTGTTTTTTAAATGCTATTTTGATGACCATTTGATAAAGACAAAAAAATTCAATACTCCTCCAGTGGAGAAAACCTCAATCTTAGCCTTAATGCCTATAGTTGGAGTTGAGGGAAGATTGTTTCAGAATAAACCCCGTCGCTGCCTCTCAGGAAGCATCTCCTTTACCTGGATCTATACTATTATTAATGCAAAAATGGGCCATCCGATCATCAGGTGGGGTAGGTATGAACATGTGGTGAGTGCTGGTCTGTCTTCTGCTAGTGAACATTGCTGGGAATGCCCCCCTCTCTTTACCTAAGTTTCAGTCATTTCAATGAAAGGTAGGTGGTCTGCTCCTAGGGCCCACAGCTTGGACCCTTTCTGCTTCTTTCTGGAAATGGCTCCAGCAGAGATCTCTGCCTGATTTCACCCAGCTCTTTGCCTTCCTGACTGTTTCTGGTAAGAGTTTAATGAACTTGGAGCAGCAGTGTTTCACTGGGAAGTTCTGTCGACACATTCTTGAGCTAGGAACTACCAGCACTTCATTCTTGAATGCAGAAAATCATGCTTTAAATTGTACTTTGGATATGATGTCCACTTTTCTAGCTTAACAAACAAACCAGAGATTGTTTTTCACTTTCTGCTCCAGCATTAAGAAAGTTTTGCTTAAACTCCTTGGAGACTTGCTGAAAGAGATTTATTTATGTACATTCAGAGGGGCATGCCAAAATCCTGCTGCTTCGTTTTTTTCAAGATTTCTCTAAATTAAAAAAAGGAGGTGGGGGTGAGAGAGAGAGGGAGAGAGAGAGAGAGGGAAAATGTTGATTTGGGTTTTGTCTTTTTCCAGAGCTATCTGTCCTATGGAGGAGCAGAGTGATGACAGGGGGTTGGGGGGGGCACTGTCCAATGCCTTCTCCCAGTTTAGATGAAATCATTGAGTGGATTGTTTTCTCTCAAAGTCACGTTTCCCCTTAATGAGGAATTATGAGATGTGCATGGAAATCTATTGACCTCAGAGGTCCCTTGAAATTTTGTATGTGGTTCCCTATCAGCCAATTTGTTAAAAAAAAAATGGATTGGCGTATGATAAACAGTAAGAAGACTTTTGGGGGAAGCAAGTTTCAGGCATTTTGTGGCAGATCTCACTAACCCTGTTGGGTAGTAAAAAAAATGACTTTGCAGACCCCCAGACAATGAAAACTCCCCCGCTCTCTTGCCTGGAAGGATGCTGTCACTTTTTTGTTCTTCCTCCCTTTTTAAAACTTTTAATATAAACCCATAATATAGCATGCAGACTTTAACAGGCTTGGTTTACTGTTTGTGATGCTATTCACATTATGCCACAGATTGGCCTCGATCATCCCAATGGGCTTCTGGAGCTAAAAGCATGTTTGTATAAATCATTGTCACAACATAGAGCAGCTGCTAGCCTCTGGGTGAGATCTGCCAAAGGGAGGAGCAGCTCTCTTGGCTCGTGGGGCCATGGTGGGTCTACAGCAGGTCTATGGTGGGTCTGTGACTTGGGAAGGCTTCCCAAGGGTTCTGGTCCCTAGAGGCCTTGACTGGCTGGGTGGGGCCCACTTCCCTGCCCGGGTCACACATTGGACAGTCCTTAGGCTCACAGACGCAGAGCTACAAAGGACCTCAGTGGCCATCCCATCTAATGGTCTCATTTCACAGATGAGGAAACTAAGGCCTGGAGGGGGCGATGCATGCCCAAAGTCACACAGGCAGCAAATGAGAGACTGAGAGATGGGGATATGATCAACCTTCTAATTAGGATCCTCTATTTGCATGGACTCACAAATACACATCACACCAAAATGAAGTGGGTGGAGAGAAAATTGACATTGGGAAGAGAAAAGATTCCTTCGTGCTCATTTTTTGTTCTCTCTCTTGGTACGCACTGGACAGGGGTGCTATTCCCCTCACAGCCACACTTTATCCATCCAAAGGAGGGCCCCATATCCTTCTAATCTGCCTTGCATATGTCTCCCAACTTGAGGCCAATCAAGCGATCAGTCAGTCAACATTTACTAAATGCCCGCTATGTACCAAGCACAATGCTGTGTGCTGAGGATACAAAAAGAGGCAAAATTCAATTTAGTACTTACTGTGTGCCAGGCACTATGCCAAGTGTTGGGGATACAAAAAGAGGCAAAAGACAGTCCCTGCCCTCAAGGAGCTTACAATTTAGTACTCCATCCTATACACTGCTGCCATAGTGTTTTTCCTTAAGGCCAGATCCAACCATTTAACTCCCTGACTCAGTCAATACCATTGGCTTCCTATTGCCTCTAGTATAAACTGTAACACGGCCATCTCCAGTCTTCCAGATCTATATCGGACCATTGGACCCAGATGGCTCTGGAGGAGAAAGTGAGGCTGGTGACCTTGCACAGCCCTCCCTCCCTCAAATCAAAGTCAACTGCAATCATGTCATCACCTCCCTGACTCCCTGATGGCATGGTCCTCTTCAAGAATGAAGGGCAAACCCAACAAACAAATCTTCCTGTTTGGCTTTTAAAGCCCTACCAACCTGTCCCCAACCTGCCTTTGCAGGCTGCCTGGACAGCCCTCTTCCACCGATGCTGTGGGCTCCAGCCAGCCTCCTCCTCTCTGTTCCTTAGTCAGGACCCTCCCTCTGTCACCTGTCTGTGCACTGGCTGCCCCCCACTCCTGCCATGCCCTCCCTCTTTACCTCCGCCTCAGAGGACACCTCTCTTCTTTGAAGATGGAGCTCTATCTTCTGCATGGACCTTTTGAGATCTCCCCTAGCTGCTCAAGCCTTCCTTCCCAAACTGCCTTGGATGTGACAAACTACTTTGTATATATTTGAATGCATTCACTTTCCATTGGTGCTACACATATGTCTATATGCCCTTGTTGTCCCTCCATTAGAATATATGCCCTTTGTGAGGAAGGATTGTTTTCATTTTTGTGCTGTAGCCCCCACTGACTTGCACAGTGTCTAAGTACCTACTAAGGGCTTAATTAATAAGTGTCGATTGTGGATAGATTGCACCAGAAATTAGTTAGCAGTAAAATAAGGCCAAAAGACTATAGGATGCTTCAGCTGTCAAACTGACTGAGATGGGGGTGGGAGGTGGGGGAGATGAATGAACTTTTAAAAGATGTCCAACCTTCTCGATAATGCACATCACAACACCCACAATTGTGTCTTGAATGCCTTCCTGGTGCCCAGAACTGTGCCAGTTGCTTTGAAGTCCAAGATGGTGGGGACATGAATGGTGGGATGGAGAGGGGTAGGCCCCAATTTGTGTTTCTATTATGCTCTCACTCCACCCTACAAAAACATTATCAAAGAAGATTCGGATGGCGGTTTTGGGGCAGTTTCCCAAGGCTGGGGCCTTCCACCCTCTGATTTCTGGTTGGAGATGGAAGGGTGAGACTTAATTTCTTCTGCTGTTAAGCAGGAGGGATCAGGGAAAGGTTGTGCAAGTTTGGCTGGCCTGTACCTAATGGAATTTGCAATTCAAAACAGCACAGATAAAGCCCCCAAGGGAAGTGTCCAGGGTCCTGTGGCTGTGGTGGGAGACCCCCCACGACATGCTGTCAGTGTGGGGGTATGGGAGGGCACCATGGAGCAGGTGGCCCTTGGATGATGGGATCATAGACTGAAGAGAGGAGAAGACCCTGAAGGTCATTTTACAGAGGAAAATGCAGCCCAGAGAAATGAAATGATTTGCCCATGGAATGTGGCCACCTACTATGTGCCAGGCACATATCAGGCACAAAATCAGCATTTTACAATTGTCACATTTGAGCCTCACAACAATCCAGGTAGGCAGGTGCTATTATTATTCATATTTTACAGTTAATGAAACTGAGGCAAGCAGAGGTAAAGTGACTCACACAGCTAGTGTCTGAAACAGAATCTGAACGGAGTCCTCCTCACTTCGTGATTCCAGGCTTGATGCTCTGCTGCACAGCCTTGGGCCATGGAAGAACTCATGAGCTCCCAGAACCCCAGATCTGGTGGCCTGAGGGTGCAGCCTGTCTCACCCAGGCCTAGAAGGAGAAAGCGAGCATGGCATTCAGAGCAGGAAGGCACCCAGGGAGAGGCCAGCCAGCCAGATGAAGACACGGAAAACCAAACAAGGCTCACAGGATCGTCCATCCGAGCCCAGAAGAGGCCTCAGAGGCCATGAGGCCTAACCTCCTGTTTGGGAGATGGACAAGTGGAGGCTCAGGGCCCTGCCCCAGGTCACTCCTATAGCAAAGGTCAGGGGTGGAATTCAAACCCAGGGCCTCTGCTTGAGTAGCAGGTCGGTACCCAACAGGCGAAGCCAAGGAGGGAGAACAGAGTTAGAGATGGTGAAGATGTGAGAAGGCACATAGTGCGTCTGGGGACAGATGGCTGTCACCAGGCCCTGATGATGGAAGAAGGGTACCAGGGGGAAGGGGGACATTTCTGTGGCTCTGGGTCTGCAGATACTTCCTGGGGAGCACAAAAAGTGTGGGGGGGAGGTCATGTATAGGAGCTCCAGAGGAATAGAATGAAGACCAGCTTCACAACTTGACTTCTCCCTTTCTCCTGAGTGGCCTGGAGACAGAAGGAGGAGATGGCTGGGTGGACGGCCCTGGGTGCTGGCTGCTGGGACTGCCCTGTTCACATGGCTCAGGACCCCCTCTCCAAATGGTTCCAGCCCAACACCTACCAGCCCAGGTCCTACCAGGGTCTCTCATTCCCATTGGTCATAGACTCAGGTCCTACTAGGTCCCAAGTTGCAGGATAGATGTGGCTGCTCACACCCGTTTGATAAGAAGGGAGTCACCACCTACAATCTTTCCATTAAGATGGAGGACAATTAGGCCTCACCATCTGTTCTGTTTCTGTCGCATATTGTCTTAACCTTTAGAATATGAGTTCTTCGGCAGGGACGGCATCTTTGCCTTTCTTTGTATCCCCAGCACTTACCACAGTGCCTGCTCAAAATAATGCTAATTGACTTGACTTGTAAATTGCCGGCTGATCTCCAACCATCCCCTAAGCATCCCTGGGAATTGATGTCACCCTTACATCATCAGCCTTAGAAGCCCAGTCATTGCATCTGTCTTGTCAGCAAACTCTTCCATGTGTATCTTCTCCCTCACTTAGAATGTAAGCTTCCTGAGGGTATGGCTGTCTTGCTTTTCCCCATTTGCATCCCCAGATATAAACACAGAGCTTGGCACATAGTAATAATGAAAGAGTTCCCACTCCACTCCCATTCCATTCCATTCATGCTGAATGGAAATCAGCAACTCCTACACCTAGCCAATCTTGGGGAGTGGCCCTGATAATTCCTTTGTTATATGACTAAAAAGGGTCATATGAAGGGAAGCTAATGTTGGTCCCATGGCCTACTGACCCTTCTGAAACAAGCAAAAGCCAGTGTTTGCCAGAAAATGGCAGATCCATTATTCATGAACCACACATTACCCAGGAACCTTGAGCTTCCTTGCATTTACAATTGCAATTCTACATTTTATAGGCAATCACCTTCAATCACCACAGTGTTCTCTGACATTGAAACATGTACCCTCTGATTCCTGCCTGTAAGGAGCATATAGTCTAGTTCTGAAGACTCTCATCATGCACAGGAAGTCATAAAAAGAAAATTAGGTACATTGAATGCATTTGTTCAACAAGTGCCTCGGGAGTCCAGCTGGTCACGGCTTGAATGGCTTGAAATCTGGCCATTTCTGAAAATTCTGAATTTGATTTCCCTTCCCATCAGCCCCTGGTTTTCTTGGTCCAGCTTCTGCCTTTTAATCCAACCTCCACAAAGCTGCTCGATGAACATTCCCAAAGCCCAAGTCTGCGTGCGTTTTTCCTGTGCTCAGGAAGCTGCTGAGGCTCCCTATTATTTCCAGGATCAACTAGAAACCTTTCTTTGATGTTTAAAGCCCCACTGAGAGGCTCTGGCCTCCTCCCTCGACTGTCCTTCACACACTTGACACATCCCCTTGAATGAACACTGCCCTCAGACCTCTGTCCCTGAACCCTTATCTCCCTTCAGCCAAACCCTCTGTCCCCTAAGATGTGTAGCTGTTTTGGGTGTAGGACACGATGTCCCAAATCTCCAACCCAGCATGTAATCTGTGCCCATCCTCAGAGGCGGTGAGCTCCCCGAGTCCCAGGATTTCACCACTGGCCCCTTCCCGCTCTCTGGTCTGATCTAGCTACCGTGGTCTCCTCACAGCTGCCCCTGAACCTCCCACCTCCTCGCCTTTGCCTCAGCTGCCCGCTGTGCCTGGAATGCTCTCCCTTCTTCCTTCACATGACACAGCTCAAATACCCCCCTTTTCTGGGCCCTTGGAAGGTTTGAGATGACCTTCTATTTACTCTTTCCAGATCTTATTTGACATTTGAATATTGTCTCTGCCATTAGAATATGAGCTTCTTGAGGGCAGGGATGGCTTTTGCTTTTTATTTGTAGCCCCACATTTAGCACAGTGCCTGCGCATACAGTAGGGAATTAATAAGTGCTTATTGATCGAATGAGTGACCTCAGTGGCCATCTTGTCCACTCCCTCTTCAAAGGAAGTCCCTCCTCCAGCAAGTGATCAGCCAGTCATGTGAAAGCCTTTGGATGACAGCCCGGTCTTTTCCCAACACACACACACACACACACACACACACACACACATCTACACACACACATCCCCACCCACACCCACACATACACACACCACATACATACACACTGCACCCTCCCCACACCACACCAACCCCCCACACCACAAACACCCACCCACCAACATACACACACATACACACACAACACATACATACACACCACACACACACACCACGCCACCCCCCCACCACAAACACACACCTACCCCACCACTACAAATACCAACCCACCCACACTAACCACATGACACCCCCCCACACCCCATACACACATGCACATGAACACACATACACACATACCACACCCATGCACACACCTACACTCCCCCACCCCCCCACCTCCCCCACATACACCCCCCCTACACCCATACCCACATACCACCCACACACCACCCACTCTCCACCTCCCCCCCGCACACCACACTCAGCACACCACACACACATACCACACATACCACACACACGCACGCACATGTATACCCCACCCCCCCCATGCACATGTACACACATACACACACATACCACCCACTCCCTCCCACCACACCACATACACACATACCACACATACCACACACACACACACACACACACATGCCCATGTACACACATACACACACACCACACATACACACCACCCACACACCGCACCCATGCACACACCCCCACACAGCCTCATTTGTGGTACCTGCTAGTGAGCGGTCCAGGAGGCCCTTTACCCTTCATTCAGAGGTGGACCAGCTGAAGTTGGTGGTTTGCTTTACCCAGGATGTGGAGGCATTTTATTATCTCTCCACTAATGCACTCTAGACAATGGAATCAGAAGAGAGGAGTCATTGGAATGTGAAGTCGAATAATTTGCACTTTCAATTGGTATTAAACAAAAGGCTTAATTTGACTTAAGAACTAACAATAATAGTTCATTTCTCATGTCCAATGAGGTAAGCTTTTTTCCTTTTTCTTAAAAGCCCCCACTTTTCCCGTTTTTCCTTTGAGCACACTGACTGCTTTAACAGGCATATCTGGGAATCCTTTGTCTCTCTGGTCAACACTGCTACAGGAAGTATTGATGAAAATTAAAACTAGAAACAATTACCAATAACCTAATTAGTTAGTAGCTATTGAGGGTCTCCAGACACTCTCACCAGCCCAGGCTGTGACGTCCAGGTAGGATTTTCCAGGCAACCAGACAAAAGACTCACCTCAGTAGTGTCCACATCCTGGGCCGATTGCCTGGTGGGAGAGAGTCCTGAGAACCACGCTCGCTCGCCTTGGTCAGTGCATGTCAGGGTGGGGCCTGTTGGAGAAGAAGGCAGAAAGGAAACGCTAGGGGAGTGTCAATCCATCACACGTGGCAGTGGCCCCTGCTCATGCTCCAAGCTTCCTGCATCTCCATCATGAGCCTCTTTCAGATTTATAATTCAGCCATGAAAGCCCATTTCACTCGGTATATAAAGCTTTGTTCTGAAATATTATTTTATTGACATCTTTTATTTTAGGTAAGTCCTTTTCATGGTGTTCAAATGTCCAGCATCCTCCCTTCACAGGCTCAGGAGAAGTTTGCTGGTCTGGGGGATGACTTACTGACTCAGAAACCAAGCCTGGCCCCTGGTAAAGATCTCCCTTCCCTGGCCTTATCCGTCACTTTTGGTGAACTCTTCCTTTACTCCTACTCCGTGGTATCTGCCTGAACAATCACATTGTAGAATCTTATCTTCAGACTTCAGTCTGGAAGAGACCTTATGGAAAATCTAATCCAGGTCCTTTACTTTATGGATGAGGAAACTGAGGCACAGAAGGGATTTGGCTGAGGTAACAGAACTAGGGATGGCAGAAGCCAATGCTAGAACTTGGGTCCCTGGAATTCAGTTAAGTTCGAATCAATTCAATAAGCTTTGATCAAGCACTGCATAGGTCCTGGACCTGCCTGGTATGAGGCCTTGAAGATAGCAAGGCGAATGACTCATCCAGTTCTGTCATGGTGGCTAGCCAGGCACTACTTGGCTGAGGTTGCAGGGGCTGGGGGCCTGGGCCCCCACCTGCCCTGAGGTTACCTGTCTTCTCCATTAGTCTGCTCAGTGTTCAGATCCATTGGCTTCTCACCTCCAAGCTGGCCACAGTTCTATTCTTTGGCTCTGGTCTTCATATGTCTGCCTCTCCTTCTAAGAGGGAGGTAAAGAGGGTGCCCACTAGGAAACAAATCATGCACACAAGGGTACTCTGTTCCCACACAGAAAAGTGAAGGTTGCCCATTAAGGGTGCAGAATGCTCCAGCCAGGTAGGCTGATGTTCAAGCCTTGCTTTGCAAGGCTGCTAGCTGGTGGCTTCACTGAGCCCTCAAGCCCGACAGGTATTATGTGTCTGGGCCCCTGTCTCCAATGCTGATGATTTTCTTATCACAAGCCTGGTCCTGCCGGTCCTGTTGTTGCTGGCACCCAAAGGCTGCCCAAGGCCATTGGAGGGTCATGAGGCTGGTGCTGGAGGAAAGGGAACTTACCAGGAGAGGCCTCTGGGGTGGGTCTGGCTGCTTCTCTGCTTTGGGCTACAAGGCCCATGAAGGGCACTGGCCATCAGGCCAGGATAGAGGAAGGCAAATCCTTCCTCCCTCCTTGACCGGAGATGAATCTTGTCTTCCCAATAGCTGCTTCCAAGAGGCTGGGTGGCTGGAAGCCCTCTTCTCTTCTACACTGCTGTGACATCCTGTGTCACCTGCTTTTCTGACTCAGTAGCCGATCAGAGCTACTTGCTTGAGATGTGAGTGATATTGTTTAGAAGCAGCATTGACAGGGAGAAGGGGTATCCATGCCCTGGGCAGAAATGCCTAAAGAGGGGGTGCCTTCAGGAGGCACAGAGATTCAGGGCTTCTCTGCCCTGGCTGGAGTCCTTCCCTGAGGTCTCTAGACCCCCTTCCCATCACTCCAAAGCAGCTGTCCTTTCCCCCTCCCTGATCCACCTTGAAACTGCACATTCACAGCTATTTACACCTAGAAAGATGAATTTCCATGTAGGAGACTTTACAAACAGTTTATCATTTACCCAGTCCTCTTCCATTCTCTGTTCATTCATCTCCATATTTCTGCCTAGGATTTTGTTTTACATAGAGGTCATATGCTTTTCTTCTGTTTCGAGTTTTTTTCCGCTCTCACATGACTTCATTCACATAGGAGATGCATGACTTGCTATCCTTTGAGTTAGGGAAGGCTAGCTTTAAATCCTGACTCAGATACTAGCTGTCCTGTCCTGGGCTATGGACCCTGACTTTCTCCGGATCTCCTAAGGTGTTTGTGAGTACCAAATGAGGTCATGCATGTGAGTGTTAATATTTTGTAAAAGCCCAATTTTAATTATTTTGTTGTTGTTCAGCTGCTTTAGTTGTGGCTGACACTTTGTGACCCCCTTTGGGGTTTTCTTTGTTTGATTGTTGATAGCAAAAATGAACCTACATATACACATATATACACACACACTCATAGATGCATCTTTGTTACTTTATGGTTGCACAATCACACAATGATCATTGAATAGGTTCATTTTTGTGACCCTCGAGTGCTGTCAAGGTTGCCTTCCAGGAAGATTCTATGAATTTTCGACTTCACCAGCCACGTATGAGTGTACGAAACTTGAGCGGGCTAACTTTAGGATGACCAGAAGGGAGCACTACTTCACAGTAAAGCTAATATAGCTTATGAAAACATTTCCATAATAATAATGATAATAATGATTTTATTTAGCGTTTACAGGAATGGAATGTAAATGTCTCAGAAAAGGTCGGGGCAAATGTGTGAATGGAAGAATCACAAGTGACTAGCAAGAGAAGCCAGGGCCTAATTGGTCTCCAAGGTTAGTAAGGCACAGGGCATGGGGACACTGCCTTCCTGGGGTTTTTCCTTTGGACTTTCCATTGGCTACAGAGTCCTGGGACAGATGCCTAGGAGTCCACTGCAGGTAGATCCCTGAGCTTGGAGCCCAGTGTCTGTTTTCTGATTGCAGATCATTATAGCATTTTCAACATGATAGCAATGCATAGCACTAACACTGCCCCAGGCACCATAGACAGTGGCTGGATGGGAAGGGGAGAGTCTGCGATCAGGCTGCTGGCCCTCCTCTGGGCTCGTTCAGGTGCAGAAGACCCGTCCACTGACTGATTTCTCCAAACCCCCTCCTCGGTGTTCAGTGTGCTGATGCCATCACAGATGAGTGCTTGTTGAGTCATCCAGTGACTGTGAGCAGCCAGCATCCCAGTTCAGAGAGGTCTGAGGAGAAGAGGTGCTTCCTAACTCAGGAAGGAGCATATTGTTTCCTTGCTCTGAAGCCACTAGCCTTGGGCCAGTCTGCAGGTGACATGAGAGAGAATGAGTTTGTAAACCATCTATGCTTCTTAACAGATGCTTTGATGCTCTTTGAATGGGTCAAGTTAGGTCATTGGCCTCCAGGCACCCAGCCAAGTGACACTTGGGGAGGCTTTGTCTTCCTTCCAATCATGGTCCCAGAAGGTGTTTCAATGAAGATGTCAGGTCCTTCTCCTGTGGCCTCTGTAAAGTATAATTTGACACCCTGTTTCTGAAGAGCAGCCTCCTTGTTTGACCTAGATTGACTGGTTCACATGGGAGAGATTTCAGCACCCATGGTTCTTAAAATCTTTGGGGCTCCCAAAGAAGACACTGAATGAATATTAGTTGGTTTTCCTCTTAAATTTCATTAATATTCCAATAAATTTCTCCTCTGATGTTTCTTGTGGTATGGAGGTGACAGTAGTCTCTGGAGGGCCATTCACAGTCAAACATAAGCTCTGTCAGGTTCCAGCCAGGTGGCAAGACTTTGGGAAACCACCAGTGCTGGTCTGTGTGTCTGCTGACCAGTCTGGCTAAGATTGGATGGCCACTTCACCAGGTGGACCACAAGGTCATGAAGTTTTTTGAATTTTCATCTCTAATATCATCTTCTGAGGCAAGGATGGTTTGGGATCTGTCATGATGGAGACCATGTCCACACTAATGAAAGAACCAATCTAGAGTATTTCCTGAAGAAAGCTGAGATCTACAAGCCACATTCACCAGAGTAAGATGATAAGTTATGGATAACATTTTCTCCAGCAGGACCTGGCTCTCACCATCCATCTGCAGGCCACTAACCTCACTTTTGCAGAATTGCCCACACTCCTCCCTTACGATCAGACTTCTCGGAGCCTGGCGAGATTACCTGGCTCTTCTTACCACCATTTTTCAGCAGTTCACCCGATTTGTTCTTGAGCAATCTGGACATCAGTCCATGTTTGCAAAGAAAATATTCCAAGGCAAAATCTCCTGAGATCTCTCCAGTGCATGACCATGTCATGATAAAATGGGGAATTGGCCATTAAGGATTCATGCATTTCTTTCTTTGGCACCTGGGTAATTTCTTGCAATACCACTTTCCACATTGGTAATAGGGGGTGGGGCGCACAGGGTAGTTCAGCAGAGCAAGGGCTTCACTCTAAGCTTTTTGACCACCCGATAAAGTTCCCCACAATAAGAGGAAACAATGCCTCCTCCTCCTTATGCTGCTGGGCAGGGAGTCCCTTTAAGACAGGGGCCCTAAATGGTTCTTAATCCCAGGATGCCCTGATTGTGCTAATGTGAGTGAGGCAGCTCTCCCTCCCGTTATAAAATCATTGCAAATATGAGCAGAATAAAAAATGGGCCCAAGATCTTGTTACAAATTCTGCTTATTCCACCAGGGTTTGGGGGAAAGCAAATAGGCAGTGATTCTGTCTGGGACTTGTTTCTGAAAGATTCCTTTTTATGAAGGTGAGTCAGGAGGTTAAAGGAGGAAACCATTTAAATACAGCCTGTTTGGGGTATTTTTCTGCGTTTGGACTTAACTGCTTCTGAACATCATAAAAACAACACCAACCTGCAGGACCTATTGCAGAGGTGGCGGGGGAGGTGCTCTCAGAAATAAATGCTGTAAAATGTTATCTCAGGCCCGCCTATAAAATGCCACTTTGATTTTGGGGCTGCAGGGCAGAAATTACAATGAATTGTGCACTATCCACTGGTGATTACTTCCATCTAGTGATGTGGATGGACTCTGCTGCACAGCATTCCGAAGCCAGGATATGGGAATATTGGGAAAGGGGAGAGTGATGCCTGACTTTCTTGGGGTCCCTTGCAGAGACCAGTGTTGCCACAATTATTGGTTTTCTGAAATATGTCCCTATGCATTATTCTGATCAGATTGCCTGCACTGCACAGGTCTCTGGTGGCCAACAGGACAAGGGCACAAAATAAATCTCGCTCTGAAATTTAATCTCCATGTCACTTGCTTGGTAAGGAGAGCATCAACAGACCTCGAGGAAGAAGGTCTATATTTTCCCCAACCGTGGTAGATTTGTGTTTCTTAATTATTGATAACAGAAATCCGTAAACAAGCAAATGTTGGTGGTGCTGACGTTTCGACAAGGATTGGGGTGTTGACAGGTGGCTAAATATTCTCTCCTCGGCTCTGTTTGATGAAACTTTAATTTCTTCAGTAAAAATGCAGCTGGAGAGTGGTTTGAGGAGGTGTGAACCTTTAACCTTGGATAGGTTCCCAGAAAAATTCTCAGAGGGATCTCCCTCCTCAATGAGTGGGGGTCGAGCTGCGCAGGCTTGTCTCATAATTTTGCACCCTTCCCACCAAGCTTCTGGGAGCGCTAATGCTGGAAGGGAAGACCTTGCTTGTTAGGGCAATGTTTCTCTCAAAGCATGACTGGTGCCTAGAGCAGGAAAATACAAAGAAACTGGATAGAAAGGTGACCTCAGGCTCTTGTTCCTTGAACTGTGGAAGCATAGCAGAGTCACTTTAAAAAAATAGAGAAGGAAGCTCTTGTGGTACCCTGTGGAAATGTGCCCCAGTCTACAGTCCTTGAGCAGGCTGGGTATTCCAAGTAGGCATCACCAAGCCAACCTCATAAATCTGGGAAGAAATGGCAAACAGATGCCAGCCTCTTTGTCTCCCTATCACCTCCTGCACACTTGCTTTCAGTCTGGCTTTTCAGTTGTGAATGATTCTCAAATAGCATCAAACTCTTTGGTGATCCTCCCTCCCCCTCCCAACTCCCTTTTCTTCCTAGAAACCACTTTAGGGAACCAGAGCTTCAGCACTGTATGTAAGCCTCTGAGAACAGACCCTTATCCTTGGAAAGTCTCACAGAAAGCTTTGGATGGTTTACCCATACTGGTGTCTTGGGAGAAGGACATCTCCCTTCATACTGGATGAGTGGCCTGCCCTCCACTGATATTTTCCATCAATTCAAAAACCACTACTCCCCCCCCCAATAACTGGTGTCTGTATGTCAAATGGGGCTCCTGGTGGTCCCTGAGGGGAAGGATTAGATGGGGAGGGCAAACTCCAATAGAAGCAGGGACCACTAATCCATACCTAATAACACATGCGTGGGCCACATAATGACAAAGTTCTGAAATGTAATATCTATGTTTTATTGTATTTTTTTATTTAAGAAGAATATCTCCCCCATTTTACTTTAATCTGGTTGGGGGGCACTAGGAAGTGTTGCAGGCAGTGGGGTTTGATACCTCTGGACTGAATGATGGCCAGCTTTTCATAGTCCGGTTATCTCACTTGAAGAGGTATATTATTGAGGGAGGAGAAGGAAGGGAGTGGAGGAATGAGGTCACGGCCTGAAGTGACTTTTATGGCATCTGCTCCAGAACATCAGAATTGGATCCAAGAACTTCTGGAGGAAAAGCATTCCTCTGGTGTTAGATCCTCTGATGTTGATGCACCTGGGATCAACAGAAGCAAAGATGAGCAGAATATAGTACCGATGATGGGTTCTTGTCACCCCTCAGTGGTGGGCACGTTGTTCTGAAAGCATCCTGAATAATTTACTTTAACACCCTGTGCATGTGCAAAGTGAAGAGAGCATACCAAGGCTACAAGGATAGGTGAAGAGCATCTCTGCCCCTTATGAGCTGTGTCCCCTTGGCTAAGTCACTTACCCTGCGCACAAGGTTGGACTCCATGGCCTCTCTGGTCTCTTTCTGCTCAAATTGTTGATGCTGTGATTATTCAGCTCCTCCATTTTTAATAGACTCTCCATTCTAGCATTTAGAATAGTTTTCCTTTTTTGCCCCCTGTTCACACTGCATCAGTCTCTCTCCTTCAGTGTGTGCCGAGACTGTTGATGGCACCCAGCAAAGACTGAAGACTGGCCATGACTCCCTAACTCCAGAGTGCCCTGTTGCAGCCACCATGACTCCATGACTCCAGAGGGCCCTGTTGAAGCTGCCATGGCTCTGTGACTCTGGAGGGCCCTGTTGGAGCCACCAAGACTCCATGACTCCGGAGGGCCCTGTTGGAGCCACCATGACTCCATGACTCTAGAGGGCCCTGTTGGAGCTGCCATGACTCCTTAATTCCTGAGGGCCCTGTTGGAGCCGCCATGACTCCATGCCTCCAGAGGGCCCTGTTGGAGTTGGTTCCATTAATACTTGTGTGGGTGACATTCTTCTGCATTCATGCCCAGCTGGAATAAAGGTCTCCCATTTTGTCCACAATCATATGCACCCCTGCTGCACCACAGGAGGCTGGAAAACCTCGGTGAAAGAGAATAGTTGAGCAGAGCTTCGAACAGCCATCAAAGCCAGCTGGGTGCCACAAGCTATGGTGAGGATGAGGAATACAAAGAAATATGGAAAGTATGCCATAACAACAGTAACTACTTATTTGGGCCCACAGGGATCACAAAGCACTTTACATCTCTCATGTCATGTGATCTCAACAACCCTCTGATGAGGAAACCGAGTCTGGGAAGGGTTAAGTGGCTTGCCTATCATCATATGGCTACCAAGTATCTGAGGCAGAATTTGCACTCAAGTTCTTCCTTTGCCCAGGGCTCTCTCCACTATGTCCCTTTGGCTGCCATGCTGATTCAATTTCATTTGGCTCAATAATTCATGATTCTAGGTGCTATGGATTTTAATAAAGGCAAAACCAAAGGTGGACCCCCTTAAGGATCTCATAGTCTATTGGGGGAAAGTTATGCATCAAGAAATAGGACAATTATGTGGGCTGAACCTTGGATTTCATAGGTATATGGAGCCTTTAGGTGAGGAAACGCCTTAGACCAATGCAGGTTGTTGACATTTTCTATACAATTTAGAGTCTTTGAGCATTGCCTAAAGCAGCAAGAGGTAAGTGACTGCAGCTGGGTGGGGGTGGGTCAGAGGCAGGCCTGATTTGAACTTCTGGCTTTAAGGTCAGCTCCTATCTGTTAGGCCATGCTGCCTCAGTGAAGAAAGAGGATTTTACATCAGTGTGCCCCTCACTGTCTTCTGACTTTGAGATAGACACCCTCCCTACCCCACCTGCATTCACTGAGCTGCCAAGTCCTGGCCATCTGGCCTTCCTCATGCTCTTCTGTCTACCCTTCTCTCCACTCAAGCAGCTGGCAGGCTCCCCCTGGTTTTCCTGATTAAGCACCTAATGAGCGCTAGTGCTGTGGGGAGCGTCGAGGATGGAAGAAGGCGATCCAGACCCTCTGGGAAGATGGTGCACAAAAGGGAGAATGTGGCCGTGATTGAGAAAGTCCTGCTGAGAGGAGTCGGCAGCAGCCTGGAGGGGAAGGAAGATGGGTTCTTAGGCATCATCTTGTTTGACTCCATTTTGCAGATAACAAAACTGAGGCCCAGAGAGAAGTTTCCGAGTTTCCCTCCTTTAATAAGTCCCAGTCAGGACTCAGACCTGGATCCCTTCATTGTAAATCCAGAGTCCTGGGTGACAAGGTAAGAAGGCAAAGGAACCAACCCAAAGGCCCCTCCACGGCTCCTGGGAGGGGAAGGAGAGGGGCCCAGGGTGGAAAGGCCCTGTGTCTTCCAGGACATTCGGACTAGAGGCTTTGAGCTGTCTGGGGGGGCACTGGCAGGATGTGTTGTGTAGCCGGAGTCATGGATAGGGGAGGACAAAAGCAGGGGCGTCTGAAGATGAACTGTTGGCCTGTGCTGTGGTTTTGCCAGGAGCTGGCCCTATGGAGGTGGTGAAACTTCTCTGGCCAACCCTGGAGGGGCCTGGCATGGGTCTAAGAGCCTGGTGCCTGGGCCCTGATGCCAGTTTCCTGGGTAGTCCTGGGTAAACACCATCGCCCCCTTAGAGTTCTTGCTCCTGACAGCAGCAGGGTGCTCGAGCTTGAAATCGGGGCTCGCTCCCTGGGATTGCTCTGAACCTGGAGCAATTCTGGCAGAACGCTGGTAAAAGGAAGCAGGAAATTGTCAGTGAAGGGCTAAATCACCGAGCCTGCACATTGCAAATGGCCTTGATTTATAAATGATGAAGGCAGGCTTATGCTGTGGCTTGAAGAAGGCTTTGTTTTGTTGTGTTTTTCTTGCCTAGGCCAGAGAACCTGCAGAGAGCTCACCTCTGGTGCAGATAACCTGGGGCTGCCATGCAAGCCTGCTCATTAAAATGGTTAGTTAGCAGGAGAATCCTGGGACCATTCTCACCATCGCCTTGGATAGGGCAACACGGAGACCCACCACGGGAATCCAACCAATGGGAAGCTCTTTGTCAGTTTCAGGAAGTCCAGGCATCTGTTGGCCATGGGCTTCTTAGGCATTACACTGGCCGCTTTTTACCTCTTTAAAAGTCAATATTTTGATGTTCTCAAAAACGTTTGCCACTCCGAAAGCCAACGGGCAAGAGAAACATGCTTCCTAGCGAGTCTCAGTCTGCTGGAGCCTTGTTTGTCTGCAGTGTTTGGCATTTCTTTGGCTGCCAAGATTTACCCCCACAACGCTCAAAACTAACTGTACCTCTAGGGTAGAAGAAAGGAGAGCTGTAGCCCAATCTGAGGGGGGTGCTTGGGTCAGTAGAGGAAGGGAGGGCTAGCTTCCTCCAGGGCTACATGGTGCAAAGGGCAGGGGCAGAAAGGAGGCTTGTTTCTCGCTCCCCATCCCAAGTTCCCTTTTGGGGGCAGCCAGGTCCTTGCTGAGTGACCTCTTCTCAGTGATAGCGGCTTCCTGTCCTGCATGCCTTGGTCTAGATGGTCTCAACAGCCCCCTTCCCATGCTCTGATTCTGTGATTTGGTGGATGAGATAGGACTAACATATATTAGACAATTATTGAATAATCAAAGAAAGAATCTGGAATCATTTTGGGGGATAAGGCTTGGTGATTCCTAGAAGACTCCTTTAAAAACTGCCTGTATAATACTCAGTGGGGATCACTCCTGAGCTCATTTTTAGCTATTCACTCCCATAATGACATGATCTTGGATCAATGGATCAGACAAGCTGGAAATGTGGGTGTGTTCCCTCCTGCCTACCCCCCAACAATTCAGTCTCAACCAAATTGCATTATTCTTACCTCCCAGAACAGGCTATGTGCTCCTCCAGCTCTACGTCTTTCTTTGGGCTGCCTGTAACACTCCCCTATCTCCTTTTCCTATTAATCCTGCCCACCCTTTAAACCCAATACCAATGGAAACCTTCCATGACATGTTCACTGACTCTTCAGGACACAGGGTGGTAGATTCAGAGCTAGCAGGGACCTAGACATTCTCCTGTCTGAACCTCTTATTTTACAAACTAACAGGCTGAGGCCCAGGAAGTCTGGGACTTGCCCACAGTCACACAGGCAATAATCAGTGTCTAAGGAAGGATGTGAGGCTCTGTCCACCATATGTCCTGTCCTAGATTTGAGCAACACCTTCTTTTGTAGTTTTGCTGTGTTAAATTATGTCATTATTTATTTTCAGCGTTTTTTGTCTTTTCTCGTGTCTAGTCCGTGAGTTCCTCAAGGTGGGGACTGTGTCTTACCTAAACTTTGTATCTCCTTGGTTGTTGAGCAGTAAGCTGTATCCATAGCAACTGCCTAAAAAATGATTGTTGAATGAGTAGTTAGTTGGGCATTGGTGAAGAGGTCTGTCTGCACTGGAGAGCCCCTTGCCACAGGACCCCTGGCAACTTGGGAATGACAGAATCTTATCATTGTTTTTAGAGTTGGAAGGCACCTTAATGGCTATCTAGCCTCATCCATAACAAAAAAGAAATGCCCACCATAATAACAAACCCGTCAAGTGGTTTGCCGTTCTCAGCCTGAAGAACTCCAGTGGGGGTGGAGGGTGGGCGGCATTCCTTCTGAGCTGGTGAGTTCACCCAGTCCACTTGGGGACAGCTCTAAATGGCAGAAGCCCACATTGGACTCATTGCACCTTTCCCCTCATTGCTTCTGGTTCTGCCCTTAGGGACCAGGCAGAACAAGGTTAATTCTTCCTGCACAGTCTGGCCTTTCATGTCCTTGAAGATGGCTCTCACAGTCCCCAGAATCTTCTCTTCTCCAGGCTAAATATCCCCATTTCCTTTGCTGATCCTCCTATTATGTGACCCTTCTCTATCATGCTGGCTTCCCCTGGATGCTCTCCAATTTATCAATATTCTTCCAACTCTAGGGCACCCAAACTGAACAGAGCACTCCAATGAGGCCAGGAGAGGGTGGGAAAGATCAGTTGTAGGGGAAAATGCCCCATTAGCTTACTGTTGACCTGATTAGAAAATTCAGAGTCTATGGAGTAGCCTGAAACCAGATGTGAATAGCCAGGAGGGAAGAAACATATATTTAGAACCTTAGAAATAAGCCCAGGCTCTGGGCAGTGCCTTTTATTTTATTTTTCAAACTAAATTAGACACAAGGCCCATCAATCCCCATTTGAATCCCCAAGTTCTTGGGACAATGCTATGTGTTACAAAAGCCATTATCATAACTCAGCATGACTGGTTGCCTCTGCTCAGGGAGGGATTGGGCATAAATGGCACATGCTGGCACATCTTTTCCAGTAAGTTAGAGTGGAGGCTCCATTGGTCCTGGGGACAGAAATGCTCATGGTCCCCAGGTAGGACATTTGGATTTCTTTTGCTACTGTCCCCATCAATTGCAGAGAAAAAAGCAACTCTGATCCGCTGTGATGCTAGTCCCTTCTCTGTGGGAGTACAAAACCAACGTTTCTAGCTGAGATTGTGGATATAGTATATGGATTTATTTATAAAAATTCTGGAGTTTTGGGGAGAGAGGAGAAGGGAGGGGAAGGGGGAGACAGAGAGACAGAGACAGAGACAACACATTTCTTTATTTCAGGTGGCACAGTAAAAAGTAATAACTTCTTTTCCCAGTCACTGTCAGGCTTAGTGTTAGATAGGGTGATTTCACACACACACACACACACACACACACACACACACACACACACACACACACTCACATACCCATGGACATACACATTAACACACACACATGCACAGATACATAAGCACACAAAAATCATGGAATCTCAAGATCTCCCAGTTGTAAGGCATCCCAAAGGTGTTCAGACTAACCCCATTAGAATTCCCTCCCCGGCTATGCAGAAGCAGCATGGCAGGGATGGGGGTGTGGAGCTAATTGGCCGAACTTGCCATCAGGAAGGCCTGGGTTAAAGTCTAGTGTTTGGGAGACCATAGGCAAGTCATGACTTCCTTGACCCTGTTTCCATTTTAGAACTGAGAACATTCAGGCCTTTAGCGCCCGAATCCCTGGGTCGCATGAGATGGTGCACGTAAAGCATCTGAGAAGCCTTGGTTCCTTAGGTGCTGTCCTTTGTTCTGGAACAGGACCAAAAGGCATCCCTGTGCTAGAGTCAAGTTATGGTGAATTCACCGTGGCTGATCAAACCGACGCAAGCTGGAACGTTCTACCACAGGGCGAGCATGTGGCAATCTTTGGGGTGGATTCTCTAAATTTGTGCATCTTGTCCTTCTTTTGAGCTCCTTCATTTCTGTTTTGCTTGTAGAGCACATCACCTTACTGTTCTATGCAAGGGTCAGCTGGGATTAGTGTCTTCAATGAATGGTCATTCCATGGTGAGGGGGAAGCACTGCCTCCCTGCAGAGGCAGCCCGCTCCTTCTCCACTTGAGGACAGCTCCCAGACTGGGGCATTCCATTCAACAACCACTTTTACAAAGGATCTGCTATGTGAGAGGCATTTAGGGGAGTGCTGGGCCCTGAGCCTGCCTGCTCTTAGGAGGCTGCTTCCTTCTGAGGATATTGCGGCATGTCCACAGCTAAGTGAATACAGACCGAACAACAGAAGAGTGAGGGGAGTGGTACTAGCTGAAGGCTGGGGTGGGAAGAGGAAAGGTGGAGGAGAGAGATCAGCACCTTTACTACAAGGTGATGATTACAAAATCAACTTCTAGTCACATTATATAAAGACTAGAGGAATAAACATATTCTCTCTTCCTTCAGGAATAACTCATTTCAATATTAACATTTTTTATTTAGAAAGTCAAAGAACTGACATCTCAGGCTCTCACTGCACCCAGGGGAAAATCTATAGATCTTGACAATGAGATCATCCTTTGGTTTTCTTCTCTTTTAAGAATTTCATCTAAAATATTAGGGAACAAGATCCCTTAGTGGCCTAAGTATTGGGCACAGGGGATCCTGAGGCCATTCACTAACTCTCCTGCTGTGTGAGATCTGCAAGCTTATTTAACCTCTCTGTTCTTCAGCTTTCCCATCAATAAAATCAGAAGGGTGATAGAAGTGGACAGATGTGGATGGTTAAAGCAAACATCATCTAAAGGACAAGCTTGGCTCTAAAGAAGAGGTATGAGAACCACCCCTTTTTTTTTTTGTTTGTTTGTTTTTGTTTGCAGAGGTGGGGGCCCCCAGGTGTGAAACTGCATATGTTGCCAGGGTTCATTTATTTGTTTTAAATGTGATGATTGGCTTTGCTGATTTTTTTTTCTCTTCTTTTTTAAGAAAAAAAAATTCCTTGATATAAAAGAAGGCTCTCTGGGATGGAGTAGGGAAAACAATGTAAGGGAAAACAAAACCAAAATATACTGATAAAATTTATTTTTAAAATGCCCATCATCTGAAAACTTTTTGCAGATATGTTTTAGCACCAAATGAACTCCCTTGCTCTTACATAAGACGTATCTGTCCTTTGCTTTCTATAGAGTATGTGCCTTGAAGCCTACCTAAATGGGTCACAAAAGCAGGGGAAAGTTGAAACTCTGGGCCTATTGTCAGAATACATGAACGTAGGCCTTAAAAGGCAACATGGGCCAGTTGTTTACCTCTCTCTGCTTTGGCTTCCTTCTTTAATTAGTGGGAGTGCCTTCCCTTCCTGTCCTTGTCCACGAACAGTGGCCTTTATTTTCATCACAGAGGATAGAATCAACATGACCCTCAACTGAGGGAAACTCTTGAGCCCCTTGAAACCTGGAGGTCAGAAGCTGTTCCCTGAGTAAATAATAATAAAAATAGTAACAGGGAGCATTGTCTTCTGAGCTGGCATTTAATGTACCTTTAATACTTACAAAGCACTGTGTAAAGGGTTGGGATCTAGAGCCAGAAGGAACCTCAGAGGACATCTAGTTTAATCATATTACTTTACAGATGAGTAAACTGAAGCCAGGGAAGGGAAGCGATTTTTCTGAAAGCACCCAGGTGATATAAACATCACAGTCGGGCACAATTTGAACTCGTGTCCTCTTCCTTCAGAGCCAGGGGTCTTTGCACCACATCTCTTATAAGAGCCTCCTAATTGGTCCCTGTACCTCACGGCTTCTTCCACTCCAACTTGTCCTTTGATTTTCTTCCAGTCAAAGTCTGATTCTATCCCCGCTCTACCCTGTCCCGCTCTACCCTGTCGTCCCCACTGGCTGTCTGTTACTTGTCTTCTGAAACAGAAACTCCTCTGCTTGGCATTCAAAGAGCTTCACAATCAGCATATATATACACACACACTTAGGTATGTACATGCATGCACATGCATACACACACACATCCACACACATTTATAGACATGCACATGCATGTGCATATGTACACACATTTACATGCACGTGTGTATGTGTATATATACATGTGTATATGTATGCACAATACACGTACTTACAGCACACATTTATATTCATACAAATCTATATGTACATACATGTATATGTATACACATACGCATGCATATATGTATATATGTGTATGCTTGTATGTATGTCTGTATATCTAACTGTTATTTTCCATTGTAATGTAAGATCCCTGAGAACAGGGAGCTTTTCACTGTCATCTTTTAATCTCCAGTGGTGCCTGGCATACAGTAGGTGCTCATTTAGTAATTGCTAGATTATTTTACTGCCTCCCACATGATTTCATTCGATCCTTGAGTCAACCCTGAGAAGCCGGGGGATTCTTATCTCTGTTTACAGATGTGTAAATTAAGGCTCAGAGAGCTTGACATTCATCCTGGATTCTCTAGGCAGCACATATGATCAAGGATTCAAACCCAGGACTTGTGGTTCCCAGTCTGCTGCAGCTCACTGATTTCAGATGGGGCCTGTGTTCTGAGTGGTTTACATATTCCCTCATGCTCACTGAGTGTATTTGGGAGGGAGGCCATCCCCACTGAGTGAAGCTTTCTCTTCCCTGTGGCCCAGGACTGGGGTCTAAATGGATGGACTTCTCCCCAGGCCTTCCCTTCAGGGAGATACATCGAGGTGGTCAGTGTCTCAGGCACTTCAGGACTCTGTACTGAAGAGCCCCCAAGGTGTCCAGATAGGGTCCGCCCAGTTTGCCTTGAGCCTCCCTCTATAGGTGGACTGAAGGCTGCAGTCCAGAGGGGTCACAGGCCAAGGGGACATTTACTTATTCCAGGTAGAACTGGAAGATCCCAGAGCCAGGAAGACACTCCAGAAGGAGTCTAGCCCCAGCTCCTCATTAAAGAGGGGAGGAAAAGTTAAAGAGGGGAGGAAACAGAGCCCCAGAGAAGTCATAGGGTTGGAGGGCGGGAGGATTAGAGCTAAATGAGGTCATCTTCACCCCCTCCTCATTCTACATCTGAGAGAACTGAGGCCCAGAGAGGAGAGAATCGCTTGCCCAAGGGCATAGTGGTAGGATTTGAACGGCAGGTCCTCTGACCCTGAATTCAATATCCTTTCCACTGAACCACACTGCTTCCACTTTTCCTCAGTTAGTCTAAATCAAGGCCACCCCTCGGGGGGGCAGCCTTTCCCTCCCTACCCTTCTCCAACAAGCCCACAGGAGGGTGAGCTGGGAGATGTCCTGCCACTTCTCCTGTGACCAGCGTGAGAGTCATGAGCTCAGCAGGGCCTCGGTGCCCCTCGTGAGCTGCGCAGGGAGGACCCTTCTCTCTCCCCAAGGCTTCCCTCAGCCCGTCTCCAAGGAGTGGGACCCCTGGAGCTTCTTTGTTTGGGGAAGGGAGCCTTCCTCCCACTGCCTGGCTCCGGAGGCCTTCGGGGAATTGTGCCTCTCCAAAGGACGACCAGAGCCGTGGCTCAGTCCAGGCGAAGCTTTAGCGCTTTGTAATAGAAAAGGATTCTGCAGTGCATCCCATCAAAATATTCATGGCTTTTTGCTGACTCTTTTGTCTTAGGTGCCTGGATCTCTTTGCCCTGAAGATCTTCTGCTTGGCTGGAGGGATACCTTGTTGGACTTTGCAAAGCCAGCACAATTTGAAAGTGTCAGGGACTCGGCCACCTTTGGTCGGTGGTCAGGAGAGTGACTCCAGATCCAGGCACCAGGCACTTCTCTCCATTTCGATTGGTGGGCCCACGGCAAAGGCCCTGAACAAAGCCAGGGTCTGTTTGTTGAGATTCTCAGCTGTGCGCATGAGCACCGTTAGGCAGGTGGGGCAGGTGAGCAGGGGCAGAGGGGGTGTTTGCATGTGTGCTTACTCTCCCCCACCCCACCATGCTTCCACTCAATCCATTGGGAGGAGGGGGAGGACTCAATTCAAACCCAGGTGGCATTAAGACAGGCATAGAATTAGGCAGAGTCCCACTGTCTTTAGCCCTGGTCAGATCCCACTGCAACACTGAGCTCAGTTCTGGCTGCCTGAGTGTACAAATAGCCAAGTGTTTTAGAAATACCCTGAAGCTAAGTGAGTTAGGTCAGTAAACTGAAAAGAGTGCAGAAGAGAGTGACTGGGATGTGAGAAGCCGGGGGACGGCATCATATGAGGGTTGTCACAATCTCATGGTACTAGAGCCAGCAGGGATCTGAAAGATGCATAGTACAATGCTCTCACTCCGCCGATGAAGAGCTGAGGCCGAGGTAGGCGAGTCACAGAGGTCACTGACAAAGTACATAGGAGAGACAAGACTGAGTCCCAGGCCTCTGATTCCATGTACACCACTCCCCCTGTGTCCCTGTGATTGGGATGGCTTTGTCATGTGGGGTAGAAAAAGGGGCCCCTAAAACCACCTTTTTCCATGTCCGTGAGAATGAACTTCAATGACCCTGCCCCCTGGCTAGAAGGATCCATGTTGGTTCTTTAAGCGTGTAGAAGAGTCTTTTCTTTCAACTATAGCAAAGAATGTTGTAGGTTGTGATGGCATACAAATGCTATCAGAGAAATGTCAGCACCTCAGGGAGGGTGGTCCGATGCCAAGACAAGAGGGGCAGAGAGAGATCACAGGCTGCCCTGGGTGCCTTGGACATCCAAACAGAGCGAGGAATGGCCCAGCATGGTGGGTGAGCCTCTTTGGTGAACGTAGGGGAGGCTGTGGACGAGTCACAGAGGCCGGGCTGGCTCGGATGGGCTATGAGCTTTGGCATAGAAGGCAGCACCATCAGTGCTGATGAGATCACAGGCCACTGGTCATAGGTCTAGGTCTGGAAGGGGCCAAAGAGCTGAATATTTGAGTATTGATGAGGGCTGGCAAGAGAGTTGGTATGTACATTTCCTGACAGAGACTTCTCCCCAAATGGGGGTCTTATTTCCTTGGCTCCTGGCTTCATCACTGAGCCCCTAGAAGGTGGCTTGACAAGCAGCTTCCCTGCAAAGAAACAGGTCTGCTTCGTGGAGGCTTTCCCTGAGTCGATCCCCAGCAGGCAATGTTTTCTTGAAGGCAGGTAGCTCAGGAAAGACAGTCCAGGCCTTGCTGAAGATTGTGTTCATCTGGGCCTGATGCTTTGAATAAACTGTGCATTTGTGAATGGAACTCATGGAGCTCCTTCCAGGAAATTCCAGGTCCCTGTCGCGCTGTTGAGTTTCAGGAAGATTTCAGGAAGATTGTGGCGGCTACATCTCTGAGTGCTTGGACCCCAATCTGCAGCTCTCACCCACCCAGCCTGGGGCTGTCTCTCTCAATTCAGTATCAGGCCCCACCCTGCATCGCCACCTCTTTTCTCTTCCCTCTCACTGCCCCATAGGCAACCCACTGTCCATGGGTCCTGGCCCACCATGAGCATCTTCTCCCTAGGATGCAGGCTTCTTCTCCCTTCTCACCTCCATCAGGCACATTCTCATCTAGCTGGCCAAGTTCTGAGGGTCACAGAAGTAGAGCTGTAAGCATCTATAAAGGACCCATCTCCTCATTGTAAACACAAGACACTGAGGCCTAGCAGTTGAGGGGACCAGCTCAGGTCACACAGATTCAGTGGCGCCAGAGCCAGGACTGGATCCCAGGTCCTCTGCCTCCAATGCCAGTGCTGCTCCTGCTACACCATGCCTCCTTCCAAGCTCAGTGGGGACTCTGCTATTCAGTTCACTGGCTTGTTTTATGAACAGTAATAGCTAGCATTTAAATAGCGCTTTAAGTACTCAAAATACTTTACCAATATCAGCTTACTTTTCTCTCTCACCACAACCCTGGGAGATAGGTGCTGTTGTTGTCTTCATTTCTTGGATGAGGAAACTGAGGCAGACAGAAGGCAAATGACTTGCCTAGGATCACACAGCTAGGAAGCGTCTGAAGCTGAGTTGAAACGGAAGTCTTCCTGAATTCAGATCTGGTGCTCTACCTATTGAGCTACCTGTCTGTCTCAGTAAAAGGAAAGATTGGTTGTTGTTTTCTTCCCATCTTTTGAGTGGGATTCTGGTGGAAGCAGTGCTGGGACAGGCCACCCTCCTACCATGCTGTGTTTTCAATGCTCAGTAGATGATTGAGACAGAAGAGTGTGGTTCAGGCTCCTGCACAGGCACAGGTGGAATGACGGGGCCTACACGGTGCTGATTTCTCCCCCTAGATCTCTACATGCTGTGTGTTCTTCATTCCATGGACCTGGAGATTAGGAGCCTTTGAGATGGCGACTAACCAAAGTGCTTCATCGCCCTTGAAGCACCCTAGACGTGCTAGCCATCATCATCCCCGTCACCCTTATTTATATTATCCTTACATCATTGTGGTGCTTGTGGCTATTCTAAACCTTTCACGGTTCCACATGGTCCTTGGGCAACGTTGGGGTCTCTAGTAATGATCTCGTCCCAAAGTGGTTTATGTGTCAAAGTCCTGAGGGTGTTTTCAGGTTAGTATGTGTAGTATAGGATTTGTCTGTTGGTTTAGAAGGACAGGTTCATAGCTCTGACTACTGGGGTATTCAGCAGGTGCTAACTTTTCCCACCCTGCAGTAAGCAGTGTGTTGCATGGCTTTTAGCCACTTGAAAATGAAGACGACTTCATGGCATTAGGCTGAGGTTAACCATGTACTCCCACCACCATCTTTAGACATCCTTAGACGTTTGCAAGTGGCAAACCATGGGTGCTGTTTTTGGCAAATACAACCTATGAGGGAAAAAGAAGGAGCAGAGTGATACTTAATAGATCAGACTACAGCGTCCATCCAGGCAGTTTAACCCCTGGGTCATCCTGTTTGTATTTCACTTATTGGATTGTTAATAGATTTTCTTCCTTTGTGCGAGACACTGTGAAGGATGTGCTGAGGCTCCCTATTACTTCAGCGGCCAGCCGGCTGGCCGGCCGGCGGTCCACCTGTAAGAGGATGCGTGAAAAGCTGCTGGAGCTCTTACCTCTTGACAACATCCCAGCTGCAGACGAGCAATCCCAATCCTCCAGTGGCAGTTTTAATTATCGGGCCCGCCGATACCATCAGTAAGTGTGTAATTATGTGTCAGTTTCCTGGCTGTTGGGTATGAAAAGTGGAACCAGCAAGATGATGATTGTGGAAGCTGTAGACTCATATTTAAACAATTCAAAATGTGTAACCGGCAGTGTCATTTAACAGAGAGCGTCTGACCCCAGCTGTCAGTTACTTTTCCTTATGCAGATTCTTCCATGCTGTCTGTCAAGAGAACTCCATGGGCTGAGGTGGGCCAGAGACAGAGGCAGAATCCTGGGAGCTGGAGAGGGTGGCTTCCTCCACTCCACTCCCACTGAGGTGCTCTTTTAGCCTAAATAAATACTGCCACAGAGATGGTAAATAAATCCAGCACATTACAGGAAATTATATAGACTTTTGCTGATGAATAAACAAAGAATATCAAACAGACATCTTACCCTTCCAAAAATATGAATAAAACTTGCCTGATTATCATGAGCCCAAAGAACAAGAGTTATGCTAATTTGGAGTATTCATTTTTAAAGACAAAGATGAACTGGCTTCATTGTCTTAGTTTTAGATTCCAATTGGGGTCCAGGAGAGGGAAAGCGGAGCTTATTAAAACTAGCATGTGTTCTCAGGAACAATGAGTCATGTCATTGAGTAGGAAATCTGGCCTGGGTCTGAACTTCAGTGGGGCTGATGCTAGAAGGTGGAGGGTCCCCAAATATTCCAGCTCCCACTTGGGAAAACAGACAAATATATGCTAAATAAATGAAGATAGAAATAGACACGCGAGCAGCTTTCTAACTGGGGGAGGTGAAAAGTGAGGAGGTACTCTAGATTCTGCAAACACAATTAGATAGATACTTCTGTGAGATGACAACGGTGAACTCTCCCGAGCCCAGAGAAACGCTGCTTCGCCCTCCCCAGCGGCCACTTAAGAGACCATTCTGGGCAGCGGAGAGTTAAATCTGGATGCATGCAAAGACAGATGAAAGAGGACTTTAGAAAATGAACTGGAGAGGTTAAGTGTGGAGGTTAAACTAACAGAATGAACTGTGAACACAAAGACCCATGTTCCTTTAATTTTTAAAATGTTTTCATTTCTCATAATAAACTGAACTCGCCCGTTGCATACAAACAGCGTTATTTCATACCCCGAAGACACGGTAATTTAAAGCTTCTAGGAGGAATCATGGAAACTCCAGAGAAGCTTTGGGGTTTGTGACCTTCCAAAGGCGTCACATCACACCTCGGGTAGCACATTTAGAGCAAGAAAGGAAAGGAAAAAAGAGGCAGGTGGTGGGGAGGGGAAAGCCCTCATTCTGTGCTGCCTTCTTGTTTCCAAAGCAGTGAGACTGATCTCCTCGCGCACAGTGCAGGCTGTATTAATTGCCATGGGTCTTTCATATTTGAAGGTAATAAATAGGCACATATGAAATCCTCTAAGGATTAATTTGTATTTTATCAGCTGTGAAAAGGCCAAGTTTTTACATATCCAGGCTGAAGAGGTAGCCCTATTAGGCCTCCATTGGAAAACAAACTCTGCATATATTTGCAGTATAGGTTTTTCTTCTTTCTTTCTTTCTTTCTTTCTTTCTTTCTTTCTTTCTTTCTTTCTTTCTTTCTTTCTTTCTTTCTTTCTTTCTTTCTTTCTTTCTTTCTTTCTTTCTTTCTTTCTTTCTCTTTCTCTCTTTCTTTCTTCCTTCCTTCCTTTATTGTCTTCCTTCCTTCTTCCCTCCCTCCATCCTTTCCTTCCTCCCTCCCTTCCTTTATGTCTTTTCTTTCTCTCTTCCTTCTTCCTCCCTCCATCTTTTCCTTCCTCCTTTCTTCTCTTTCTTCCTCCTTCCTTTCCTTCCTTCCTCCCTCCCCCTCCCTCCCTCCCTCCCTCCCTCCCTTCCTTCCTTCCTTCCTTCCTTCCTTCCTTCCTTCCTTCCTTCCTTCCTTCCTTCCTTCTACCTTTCTTTCTTTTTCACTCTTCTCTCTCCAAAAATGGTAATTGAGAAAGCTATGGGGGAAGCAAGGACCCCATGTAGAAAACTGAGATATAGACTGGGAAGTTTCCAGCTTGTAATTTTTTTTTTTCAGACTAGAGAGGGGAAGGAAATAATGTGGTCCACTTCTCTCCTAGGATTAGAACTGCTGGGTAATAGTTTAGGCCACCTGCTTTCCTTGAGAAAGTGTAAGGCTATAGTTTCACAACTCTTTTCTAGTTATTCATGACAACCAGCTTCTGGCTAGCTGGAACACATGTTTACACATACATGCACAAGTACATACAGACATGAAAGCCTGTGGTTGTCACAGGATTTGGCATTTAGAAGAAGCTAGTTATTATATCCGTGCCAAAGAGTCCTTGCTTTTTCATTGTCATCCTTAGAAGAGTCTGAGGGGTTGACAACTGGGCTTCTGCCCTGCCTGCATCCTGGGTAAGAGAGAGTGACAGGAGAGGAAGAGAAAGGGAAGGAGAAGACAGGACAAGAGAGAGAGAGAGAAAGAGATGAGAGGAGAGGAGAAGAAAAGAGCCTATGCCTTTTGTGCTTGTTTGGGAGCGTAACAAGGAACCCACGAGCTGCATATTGGTTTTATTCTTAGGACAAAGGAGGCATCTGGGTACAGTAGAAAAAATACTGATTTTAGTTAAAGGACCTGCTTTCAGAATCTTGCCTTTGGTGTGCTCAAGATGTGTGAACTTGGCCAAGTCACCCAGGCTCTCTGTGCCTCAGCTAATGACCAGATGACCTGTGTCTAAAGTCACTTACATCTCTGCATCTATTGTCCCACAAATTAACTTTTGCAGACCTCAGTTTCCCCAGATGTCATCTATAAAATGAAAAGGTTGAACCCGATGGCCTCTGATCAGTACCACATAAAATTAGTGGAATAGACCATTATTTCTGAAACAAAGAAGCAATGGAGGCGCTAAAACTGAGGTCTACAGTTAGCTTCTAGGTAAGGAGTTGGGGGGAATGGTCATGCATGCTTCTTTTTAAAAAAATATTTTGTTTCATTAGCTATTTCTCAATTATATGTAAAAGAATTTTTAACAATCACTTAAAATTTTTTGGGTTCCAAATTCTTTCCTTCTCACCTGCCCCTTCCCCCTTCTTGAGAAGGCAAGCACTTTGATTTCAAATCTCCATGTGAGGTCAGGCCAACCATATTTCCATATCAGCCGTGATGCAAAACAACAACAGCAGCAACCAACACCACCACCACCACCACCATCACCAAACCAAAACAAAAACTACAAGAAAATCTTAAAAAGTCGGCTTCAGTCTGCATTCAGATGACACTAGTTCTCCCTCTGGAGGTGGATGGCATTTTTCACCATACTTCCTTTGTAATTGTCTTGATCAGAGCAGCTAAATCTTTTGCAATTGATCATCCTTACAATGTTGCTGTTCCTATGTGCAATGTTCTCCTGATTCCATTCACTTCACTTTGCCTGAGTTCGTATAACTCTTCCCAGGTTTTTCTGAAACCTACTCATCATTTCCTTTTTGTTTTCTTTTTAGATATAAAATAAGAAAAAGACAAAAGATAATATCATGTGCCCAGTAGAACATAGGAGAGGATTCAAATTGTACAGCAATAACTTGTCTTTTCAAGAAAGCCTGTACATTAAATACTGTTCATTATGTTGAAAGCTGTCCATCTTTTCTTTGCTTCCTTGTAGGGTTTCTTTTGTTCTCTGCTGTACACTTCTTTGTTCTTTTTTCCCCTCCCTCCCCTTACCCACCACTCCAAGGCTACAGTTGAGCATTGGATATATTTATACATAGGTATTGATATATACATACACTTACACATATATAGTTACATTACATACATACATATATACACACATATTCTGTCTCTAAGAAATTCTTCTGCTAATCTTTGTTTTTATGTTTGTGCATATCTCTTTATTTTTCCCATCTCTCTTAACTCCTCTACTTCTATCTGCTATCTTACTCTCCTATTACTTAACCTGACTCCACTCCAGCAATCCCTCCCTTATCCTCCATTCCCCTAAATCTAAACTCCTTCTATATCCCCCTTTTATCCTATTCCCATACCCTCTTCTCTAATGATCCCTCCTTTTTCCTTTCCCCCCTCCCTATCCTCTTAGAGTTTTATTTTTTTTCCTGGATTTAGAAGACTTTTATACTCTTCTAAATATGTATGTATTTTCCCCTCTTAAATCCATTTCTGATGAGAGTAGGTTTCCAGAACTAAGAGCCCCCTCCCCCATCTAATTCCTCTGTGTTGATGCTTCCTCTTGCACCTCATTTGTAAAAGATAATTATTCTTTCAATTGTCCTTGAATGGTTTTACTTTTTGAAGTCAGATCATACTCAAGTCTACCCCAACCTTCTTTATAAGTTACCTAATTACCAGTAACAATCTTCGACATAGGTTTTACATTTTTCATGCATAAAAGGTAAACATCCTTTCCTTATTTAGTCCCTTGTAATTGGTCATTGGCATGTACCTTACATTTCTCTTGGCTCTTGTATGTTAAATCTTCAATTGAGTTTAGGGTTTTGTTTTTTTTTTATGAAGACTTGAAAGTCTGACAATTAATCAAATGTCCATTTTTTTTTCCTTCAGAAATATGCTTAGCTTTGCTAGGTAAGATATTTTCAGCTGGAAACCTAGTTCTTTTGCTCTTCAATATACAATGTTCCAAGACCTGTGATCTTTTAGTTTTGCAACTGCTAGGTCTTGTGTGATTCTAATTGTGGTACCACTGTATGTAAATTGTTTTTTTCTTGTTGCTCATAAAATTTTGTCCTTGATTTGAGGATTTCAAAATTTGACTATAATAGTCCTGGGAATTTTTCTCATAGGATCTCTTTCAGTGGATTTTTTTTTCTATTTCTACTTTCCCCTCTTGTTCTAGTGATTCAGAACACTTTTCTTTAATTATGCCTTGTATTATTGTATTAAGATTCTGTTTTTGTTCAGAACTTTCAGGTAGTCCAATTATTCTTACGTTTTCCCTTTTTGGTCTATTTCTAGATCCATTGTTTTTCTTATGAGCTGTTACAAATATTTTTGTATAAATAAGTCCATTTCCCTTTTCTTTTATCTCTTTGGAACAAAGACCTAGTAATGGTATTTCTGAGAAAAGGGTATGTGCTGTTTTAGAGCCCTTAGGGCATAGTTCCAATTTTTTTTTCCAGAACGGTTGGATTAATTCACAACAGTGGAGTTATCATTTTTCTTTTCCATTATGTTAGCAAGTCTGATAGATCAGAGAGAGTATCTCAAAGTTATTTTAATTTGCATTTGTCTAATCAGCAGTGATTTAGAGTATTTTTTATATGACTATTGACAGCTTTGATTTTTTCCTTCTTCCTTCTGAAAAGTACCTGTTTGTATCTTTTGACCATTTATCAATTGGGGAATGACTTTTATTTTTAATTATTTGGCTTAGTTCCCTATATATTTGAGAAATGAAGACTTTATCAGAGTAACTTGTTGCAAATATTTTTTTTTGCAGTTTCCTGTTTTCCTTCTAATTTTGGCTGCATTAGTTTTGTTTGTGCAAAAGCTTTATAATTTCACATAATTAAAATTATCTGTTTTACTTCTTGTAATCCTCTCTATATTATTTTTTGGTCATTAACTTCTCCCTCATCCATAGGTCTGACAGGTAAATTTTTCCATGCTTCCCTATTTTATTTATGGTATCACCTTTCAAGTCTAAATCATTTACTAATTTTGACCTTATCTTGGTATAGGGTGTGAGATGATGGTCTTTGCCTAGTTTCTGCCGAACTACTTTCCAATTTTACCAGTAATTTTTGTAAAATGTTGAGTTCTTAACCTAGAAGCTTGGATCTTTGGGTTTATCAAACACTACATTATTATGATCATTTACTACCATTTGTTGCATATCTAACCTATTCTACTGATCCATCACTTTATTTCTTAACTAGTACCACTTTGTTTTGATGATTACTGTTTTGTAACATAGTTGAAATCTTGAACTGCTAGGCCACCTTCCTTAACAATTTTTTATTCCCTTGATGTTCTTGACCTGTTGTTCTTCCAGATGAATTTTGTTATTGCTTTCCTAGCTCTAAAAAATGATAATTTGGCAGTTTGATTGGTATGGCACTGAATAAGTTTATTGACTTAGTAGAATTATCATTTTTATTATATTGGCTCAACAATTAGTATTGGCTTGAGCAATTAGTTTTTCTCCAGTTTTTTAGATCTGTTTCTATGTGAGTGAAAAGTGTTTTGTAAATGTTTTCACATAATCTCTTGGTTTGTCTTAGCAGGTGGACTCACAAGTATTTTGTATTGTCTGCAGTGATTTTCAATGGAATTTCTCTTTCTATCTCTTCATGCTTGACCTTGTTGGTAGTGTGTAGAAATGCTGATGATTTATGTGGATTTATTTTCTATCCTGCTACATTGTAGAAATTGTTGATTGTTCAACTAGTTTTTTAGTTGATTCTCAAGGGTTTTCTAATTATAATATCATATCTTCAAGGAGTGATAATTTTGTTTCCTCATTGCATATTTCTATTCCTTCAATTTCTTTTTCTTGTCTTATTATGATAGTTAGCATTTTTTAGCACACTATTGAATAACAATGGTAATATGGGCATCCCTGCTTCGCTCCTGATCTTATTGTGAATGCTTCAAGTTTATCATCATTACAGAAAATGCTTTCTCTTCTGTCACTAGCACCTAGTGCCACCACTGATGTTTCATCGATGAGGGCTCTGGGCCAGCCTCTTCTCCTGTGTCACAGATCTTTCTTTCTTTCTCACCTCCTATGTTGTCTTGGATTGGAAGAATGTCTCCCTCTGAGCTTTTGCTGGCTCTGCTACTCCCAAATTCAATTTGAGGAGTTATTTTAAAGTCTGCTGCTTATTTTAAATTCCCCTATTTAGAGGTGAATGTTGGGAGAGCTTGGATGAGTACTTCTTTACTCTGCCATCTTGGCTCCACCCTTGGAAGTCCTCTATGCATGGCTCCTTGTTGTCCTTTTCCAAGCTTCTTCAAGGCCTCAGATTTAGGGGTAGCCCAGACTTCAACCTCAGAGCAAAGACTGCTTTTAACACCAGAGAGTAAAGCTTTCATATCTCATTCCTTTCATTTACAACCCGGAAATCAGGAGGTACAAACACAACTTAGATTCCTCCTGGAATATCTTGGATTTCTGCTTTTTTGCCATGGCTCAGGGGTAGCTGCATTGTCCACCTCTTCCAGGACTGGGGAGCCAGTGCCTCAGCTGACCTTCCCAGAAAAAAAAAATACCTTCCTTCTGACATGTCTGCCTTTGGAGGGTACTTTAGGGCCTCCAAAGTTTTAAGACCCCTAGGTTCTCTCTGTCCACTCCTCTCCTCTCTAATACATAATACTCTCTCTTTTTTCCTCCCTCTGTCTCTGTCTTTCATATACACATACGTTCATATTTTCTTCTCCTCTTTCTCATCTATTTCTTCTCTCACATTCACTATCATATCTCTGTCTCTATCTCTTTGCTTCACCACTCTACTTCCCCCCAAACAAAACTGCTTCCTAACTTTCTTGGTTTCTCCTTGCTTTCTTTTTCTTCTGTGTCTCTGTCTCATCTAGGACCCAAGTTCTAGGCAGTCTTGGTCATGGGTCTCTTCCCTAGCTACCCTCCCTGGCATGCAGAAGCCACTGTTAGAAGGGCCAGGAGGACTTCTTAATCCCAGGTTAATGGGGGTTTTCAAGAAACCACCACTTTATTGGGTCATCGCCTGCAAGGACCCCACCAGAGTGCTGAGAGTGAAAAAATCTCATTAGTATTTTATAGTGTCTTAACTATTTCCTATAAACAGGGAGGTAGGGTTAATTTAGGTTAATTTCATTTTATATACCTTCATATTGTGGGGAAAGAGGAGATAACCTTCTCTGTGAAAGGCTTCTTAACAAAATCTTCCCTCCTGGAATTTCCAGACTTATCTCATCTCATGAACTTTTAAGTAACCTATGAGACACTTTCCATGGGCCCAACCTTGCTGTGTTACCACAAGCAACTGTAGTTCATATTTTATGTTCACCAAGCAATCATTGAAAGTTCTCCATGAATTTATCAGCCATGATCACAGGAGAAATCTATTAGCTACAGACCTCTAGTGCTCAGAAAGTACATGCTTTTAGCAGCTCAAATACTTTATCAATTATTCATATGTAATCATTTCATTGTGGGGTACAGTTTGGAGATTAGTAGCACGGGGGCCTTGATTCATATCCTATTAAAATATTCATATTGAATGAGGGACAAACCCTCCTCTCCCTCTCCCCCAATTCAATTAATGGAATCAGACTGAATTCCTTCTGTGATGGTCTGTGTGTCTACCATTTTTCATATGTCCGAGGTCATGCTCTTCAAACCATTTTCTCCCTCAGTTAGTAGAGACAGACTTCCTCTATAGGGATGTAGTGATGATGGGATACTCCTTAAATGCAACACCTTGAGGCTGTGAGTCAATGGTTATAAATACAGAGCAATTATGTTCTGAGATGACAGCAAATGATATCCAGGGATATTGGTATTACATAGACTCAGAGAGAGAGAAACAGAGAAGGAGAGGCTAAGAAGAAGAGAGAAGAAAAATGAAGAGGGTGCAGGAGAGGAAAAGAAAAGAGGAGAGAAGAGAAGAGGAGAGATAAGATAAGGGGGGGAGAAGAAGATCTGAGAAGAAAGGAGAAGAAGAGAGGAGAAAAGAGAAGAGGAGGTAAGGGAAGAGGAGAGGAGAGGAGGAGGAGAGGGAAGGAGAAAAGAAAAGAGAGGAGAAAAGATCCTTTTACTGAACATAGTGGATTATATAAGTAACTAAAACAGTGACATAAGTGTAAACCACACTTTGCTACATGTTGTCACCTTATGATGATGATGATGATGATGATGATGATGATGGAGATTGGCTAATTCTCAACAATACTTATCCTTTAGAGTTTAGGGCAACTTTATCGAAAGAACTTTTGTGGAAAGGCTGTCTTTTTGATCAGTATAAAAGATATTAAAATGTGTCACTTAAATTCTTTCCTTAAAGAAAGAAAACATCACCTAATCTTCAGAAATTTGTGATTTTTAAAATGAGGAAAACCTCCCCCATGATCATGAATCATATAGCAATCATGGCAGCCTTCCTGCCAAGTTGGTAGTCAATCTTGGAGCATCCCTTATCATCAGTTAGCAAGGTGACTGACACTTGGTAAGTACTTAATGAGTGCTTTTTAAAGATGGAAGAAACCATTGAGATTATCTACTCCAAATTCCTCATTTTACAGAGAAGGAAAATGAGAACCACAAAGAGTGTTATAACTGACTTGCTTAATATTACACAGACAGTAACAAAGATGAGAAATGAACCCAGAACCTCTCACTCCAAATCTAGTTCTCTTTTTGCTGTACTACAAACATCCATTCATTGCTCTGTTTCCACAGGCAATGCTATATTCAGACTACATCATGGAGGGCTGATCTTATTTCTACTCAAATCTTGCCAGTAGTACTTCTGCTGGCTAGGTTTGGGCATCCCAGGTGTCTTTCAGGAGTCAGTGAGGAGGTGTAGGGCTTAGCTCTTCAAACACATCCAGCCCTCTGGTGAGGAAGTCAAGGATTTACAATGAGCACCCACAAAGGTACTAAGACCAAAGTTCACAAGGTGGGATTCCACAAGCAGCTTGCTCACTGGGCCACTCCATATGACCCAGAACTTCATGTCAAAGAAGATTACAAGATGGAGTCAGTTAAAACTTCGTTATTTCAGGTAGTAGTTTTAAAACCTCAAAGTTCTTAAACTCATCCTACCTTTATAGTTCTCTATTTGTGATGACAGCACCTTGGAATCATTCCTGACTCTCATTCTCTCCCATTCATTATATCCAATTACAGAATCCAAGGTCAGGAGCTGGGAAGGACCTTTGTTATTATCATTGTTCAATCATTTTCAGTCATGACCCCATTTGAGCTTTTCTTGGCAAAGATACTGGAGTGGTTTGCCATTTCCTTCTCCAGATAATTTTACAAATGAGGAAACTGAGACAAACAGGGTTGAGTGATTTGCCCAGGGTCACACAGCTAATAAGTGTCTGAAGCCAAATTTGAACTTAGGAAGATGAGTCTTCCTGACTCCAGGCTCAGCGTTCTATTCATCATGACACCATCTAGCTGTCCTTGCTAAGGAAAGGACTTTAGAAGGTCATTTAATACAATCCCCTCCTTTAACATAGGAGAAAACTGAGTCCTAGAGAGAGTAAACCACTTGTCAAAGGTCACACAGGGCAATTATTGTAAATTCTAACTCCTCAACATTTCTAAGTTTTGTCCTCTTCTCCTTCTTTACACAGCCATCCTATCACTTTAGTTTGGGCCCTGTTTACCTTCCCCCCCCCAACTGTTGCAAATGGTCTCTTATTATATTTTAAATAGATTTTTATTGATATCTTTTGTCTTATATCACCTAGATTTCCCTTTTTTCCTTCTCTCTTTTCCTCCCAGAGAGGCCATCCTTTATTACAAAGAATTTAAAAAAATAATAAAAGAAGAAAAAGAGAAAAAAATGCAAAACTGACCTATACATTGACAATAATTTGCCTTCTTTGGGCATGTTCCATACTCATAGCCCACTACCTCCGTCCTGCCTCTGCAAAGGAGGCAGGATGTCTTCTCATATCTTCTTTGGGCTTGTGTTTCATTTTAATTGTGTGACATTCATCTTTGCTTTGTAAATTGGGTTCTTTTCTTTTCCATTGGTGGGATCACTGTGTCACCATTTTCCTGGTTCTGTTGACTTCACTTTGCATCACTTCATGTAAGTCTTTCTACGCTTTTATGGATTCATCTTGTTTGTCATTTCTCACCTTACAGTAATAGTCCATGACATTCATGTGCCACACTTGGTTTAGTTATCACCCAGTTGATGAGCATTTACTTTGTTTATAATTCTTTGCTTTGACAAAAAGTGTTGCCATAAAGAATTAGTCTTATAAGGATTTTCCTCCTTTTTTTGTCACCATTCTTCTTGGGACTTAGGCCTATCAGTGGAATCTTTGGATCAGATGACTTGCACCTTTTAGCCACTGCATTTACATAATTCTGAATTGCTTTCCAGTGTGGTTGTACCAATTCATAGCTCCATCAACATTGTATTAGTGCACTTATCTTTCCATACCCCTTCTGGCATTGAATATTGACTAGAGGTGAGGTGAAACCTCAGGGTTATTTTGATTTGCATCTCTTTCTCATTATTAGTGACTTGGAGCTTTCTTTCATGTGTTAGCAATTCATTTTTTGAGAATTCCGTGTTTATAACCTTTCACAACATATCCATTAGGGAATGGCTTTTGGTCTTCTATATTTCTGTAATTTGTCTGTATATTTTGGGTTCTAAACTCCTATTAAGGATATTGGAAACAGAAATGGCCTTTTAATTGGTTTATCTGACTCAGGTCCCTCCTCACTCTAATCCTTCCTCATGACAGCTGTCAGAAGGATATTCTTAAAACACTGAAGTGCATTTGAACATGGTGCCTGTCACACAGTAAGCACTTTATAAATAAAGCACTTTCGCTCTCTCTCTCTCTCTCTCTCTCTCTCTCTCTCTCTCTCTCTCTCTCTCTCTGTCTAATATGTCTTCTATCTTCATATTTCCCTTTTCAAAAATTTTCTGTTTCTCCATAGGGTTTCAATGAACTTATCAATTAACAAGCATCTATTAAGCACCTACTAGGCACCATGCACTTTCTAGGTGTTGAGGATATGAAAACAATGAATGAGTCTATTCCCACTTGCAAGGAGTTTCTCTTCTGACAGGGGCATCACTACGGACATATATGAAGTGTATAGAAAAACAATTTTAAAAGGCTAGCCACAAGTCAAGACATAATAGTTTAAGACAGGGTACCTTGTGTTGAACCTCTGTCTTTTGAATTCCAGTTTTCTTCATAGCCTAGCTCATGCATCACTTCCTACACAAGAAATTTCTCCTGGATGGCCATCAAGGAGTGAGAGGTCATGAGGGGTGAGATCCAGGATGACTTCAAGTAGAAGGCACATCTTGAGCTGTGTAGTGAAGGGAAAACTCCATGGGACAGAGATGAAAAGAGACAGAGCACATCCAGGTGTGAGGATGGCCAATGCAAAGGCCTGGTCATGGGCAGTGGAGTGTCGTGCATGTACTAGGAGAACTAGAAAGCTGATGGTCCTTCCTGTAAAGTCTCCTTCACTCGGCTCACACCTTATTCAGTCTTATTTCCTAGTCTTCCCTTACTGCACTGTCTAGCCCACACAATGCAGCTGGCTCACTCTTCCCCATCTTCTCCCTTCTGGTTCTTGATTTAGCTGGTCCTGTGTCTGGTCAGCTGTCCCTCTTCACCACTGACCCTTGATTCCCTTACTCCAGGCCTGGCATCACAGCCTGAACAGGGACTTTTCTGATGTCTCAAGTTATTATTTTGAAATGACTTTGCCTTGACTTTCATAGCATTTACATTTAAATATCTGTCCCTGTTGCGTCTTCCCAGCATAAAGGAAGCTGCCTGTGGTCAGGGGCAGGTCTAGAGTGGGGCCTACCACTTAGCAGACACACAACATATGTTGAATTAAATTGAAATTGAAGCTCCCAAATTGATGAAGATCGGTATGCACAAAAGCAGAGAGCCAGAGCCGCAGATCAAGGCCTCTCCATGAGCATTGGGCGGCCCTGGTAAGGGGCTCAGAAATCCTCTCCCAATTTGTTTTTGTTCAGCTGTTTAGTTATGTCTGACTCTTCATGACCCTGTGAACTATAGCACACCAATACTGCCTATAGGATTTTCTTGGCAAAGATACTGGAGTGGTTTGCCATTTCCTTCTCCTGTCGATTAAGGCAAACAGTTAAGTGATTTGCCCAGGGTCACATGGCTAGGAAGTGTCTGAGGCTGAATTTGAATTCAGATCTTCCTAACTCCAAGGCTAGCGCTCTATCCACTGAGCCACCCAGCTACCTCTCACAATGCTGACCAGCAAAAATAGAAAGAGAAGGGAAGAAATATTGATATGGCAGCTACCACATACTACACACTTGTTTCATGCTTTACAAATATTTCATTTCATCACCCAAAACCCAGTGAGGTAGGTGCTGTTTTTAACCCAATTTTACATTTGAGGAAACTTAGAAAGATAGTGGTTAGTTAAGTAACTTGGCCAGGGTCACACAACTAATAAGGGTTTGCAGTCAGATTTGAATTCAGATTTTCTTGACTCTAGGCCCAGCATTCCAGCCGTTGCAGCTGGAGCCCCACAATATGGGGCAGGAGAAATCTATATAGAAGACACAAATGGAAGAACCTTGGACAAGAGAAAGCATTCCTATGTTAGGGCATTTTATTTAAAAATAAATAAACAACCTTCCCACCCCTCAACTTACTAGTCAATCACCAAGCATGTATAATGGACCTGTCATGCTTCAGACATGGTGTTGGGCACTGGAGATACCAGGAGAAACATGAAAATGTGTATGCCTTCAAGGATCTAATACCACAGAGGGTCAAGTTCTTCCTTCTCCTTAGCTTCCTGTGTTTTACTGAATGGAGGCATCACCCAATGAGAAGCATTGAGTTTAATAGAACTGGAGCATTGAGACCATGTCTACACAATGAAAAAGCATTTTGACAAAGAGTCAGAAAGTCAGCCGGTCATTGAACTAGTTTGTCTGCACAGTTCTATAATGTGCTTAATAGGAAATAACAAGACTTAACGGCCTTGGGTGGCTTGTGGAAATAATCTCACACCTTTAATCACACCTCATCTGTTTGGAAACAGCCAAATGACTTGTCCTCTCTGCCTTTTTTCTTCTTCTTTTGGGGGTCTGTGTAGATAGAGATGAAGAATGGAATGACAAAGCAGGTGTTTTAATTAGATAATTTGTGTTTGTGCATGTGTATTTATGGGGGATGATTTGAAAAGATGGGATCAGATTTAATTTGATTAATTTCCCCCTTACTTAATGTCATGGGCAGAGTGTGTGATAGGGATTTGGGGCCCTTAGCCCTGGGTACTTAGGAAGGACAAGGCAGCAGCAGTGAGCTATACAAGATTGGGACAGCTTGTCTCTGAGCAAGTCTGGGTCATAACAAACAGCAACCTCCCCACGTTTCAGTGGAATGGCACAGTTGTTATAAATCACGAGCATGGAGCGGGTGTATGTTAACAGGAGGCCACCGTGTAAGAGCTGGAAAGTCATCTTCCCACTTTCCTCAGTATTGATCAGGCTCCTGTTTGCATCCAGCGTGGGGATTGGAGCTGCCTGTTGTGAAGGAGAGAGAGCCTGGGAGCTGGGATGGAGAAGAGCAGAAAACAAAGAGTAGGGCTGGACACAATAGGACCCAAGAGGAAAGAGGAAATGAATTGGAATTCTTTAGCCTGAAGAAAAGAAAGCAGAAGGAGAAACCAGAGAAAATGGGCTAGAAAGAAGCTGGAGGGGTGGGCTGGGTTTGTGAAAGGGAAGACTTCCTCCTGGGATTGGGAAAGACTTACCAAGGACAGTTAGACACCTCTCTCTCCCAGACTGAAGCAGAAGAATGGGCTCCATGTTTTCTTCCAACTTATGAAGCTCATCCTTCAAAACCAGCATTAGTTTAATTCAAAAGCAACTTCACTCCACAGTCCTAGATAGAGACTCTCTTTTTTCCAAATTCAGGGTGCATATATAAGCCAAGCCCCAGGCTGTGTGTTTTACAGTTGCAGTAAGAACATGTGTTGTACACATATAAATTGATCTCTGACCTGCTGGTCATCTTTTTGGTGCCTGAGTTTAATTTTCTTAACGGGGAAAAAAATCAATTGTTGCAAGTGAGCATACAGTGAGCTTTTAGGCAAAGCTATCTTTAGAATTACTTACAGATACTGTTCATTAAGAGTGATTTTGCAGTGTGTGTGTCTCTGTGTACATGCAGGTATACACGTGTGTGTCTGTGAGCATGTGTGCGTGTGTGCATGTGTATGTGCATGCATGTGCATGTGTGGTTGAGGTGGGGGATCCTTTGTAGGATTCCTGTTGCACTGCTCCTCCAGTGCATCAACCGATGCTGTTATTCCCTTCTGCACCTTCAGTCTCTGATTTCTAGTTTGTGAATCTGGTTTTTGAATGAGTTGTTGAATCACCCATCAGATGAGAAATGTCCAAATGACTTGTTCCCCCTCCCTTTGTTCTTCTTCATTTAGGAGTCTATGTAGATAGAGGTGAAGAATGAAACACCAAAGCCTGGGATTTAAGCAGAAAGGTCTGTCTGTAGCTCTGTCCAGGGTCTCTGGCATAGGGTCCACCGTATCTCTGCAGGAAGTTGCAGTCTTTTGTTTACACAACAGGAGACTAATCTCAAATCTATTCTCACAGTTCTCACAATCCCTCACACTCTGAATCGTCTAAGGACCCCTCCACTGCAGCTTGACAATCTCAGCAATGTTTTTTCCTCTAATATAGGGACCAGAGTGGCATTTGCTCTTCCAAGGAGTCTGGCTAATAATGCCTCCTGTAAAGAAAGACCAGGGTAACCTTGGCTGAGTTATTTTTTTTTTTTGTTATAAACAACAAGCTTCCCTTGTCTTTTCTTTGCCAATCCCAATGCTTCTCTGGGAATGTCTCTGAGGCATCAGCAGAGAACTGCATGACAGGGAGGACAGAGTAGGAAAGGACCCCAGCCTAGTGAAGAAAGCAGCTCACAGCCCAGTGACACCACCAGAGGATAGGAGGGGCTGTCCTACAAGGGAACAATAGCAAGGTGGGAGAGAGAATGATTTTCTTTTTTTTTAAATATTTTAAATATTTTTTATTTTTTTATTTTTTTCTCTTTTTAAAAATTTTATTAATTTATTTTGATTTATCAATAATCACTTCCATATGCTTTTGAGTTTAAAATTTTTCTTCACCCTCCCCAAGATGGCACACAATGTAATATAGGCTTTACATTCCTATTAAACATATTTTCATATTAGTGGTGTTGTAAGTAAAAATCAAAATCAATAGGAGGAATCATCAAAAAGGGTAAACAAAGCTCAACAGCAGAGAAAAAAAACAGCAATTGAACTTCCATAGTTCTTTCTCTGGATGTGGATAGCATTTTCCATCATGAGGCCTCTGGAGATGTCTTAGATCCTTATATTGCTGGGAAGGGTTAAGTTTATCAATATTAGTCATCGCACAACATGGCTGATATTGTGTACAATGTTCTCTTGGTTCTGCTTATTTCACTCAGCATCAGACCATACAAGTCTTTCCAGGTTTTTCTGAAGTCAGCCTATTCATCATTTCTTATAACACAATAGTATTCCATCACATTTATACCACAACTTGCTCAGCCATTCCCCAATTGATGGGCATCCTCTCAATTCCAATTCTTTGCCACCACAAAAAGAGCTGTTATGAATACTTTTGTACATGTGGATCCTTTTCCCATCCATATGATCTCTTTGGGATATAGCCTTAGAAATGCTATTTCTGGGTCAAAGGGTATGCACATTTTTATAGCCCTTTGGGCATAGTTCCAAATTGTTCTCCATAATGGCTGAATCATTTCACAACTCCACCAACAATGCATTAGTGTTCCAATTTTCCCACATTTTCTCCACCATTTATCATTTTCCTGTTTTGTCATGTTGGCCAATCTGATAGGTGTGATGTGGTACCCTCAGAGCTGTTTTGATTTGCATTTCTGAGAGAGAATGATTTTCAAAGGGATGCTGTCTTTAGAGTGTGAGGTGACCAGGCTGTACATGTTTCCTGGCCAGTTGCATGACCCTCCATTCATGTTCTGTGGCTATACATGTTCTTTGTGACCCCTTCCCCCACTGGTGTCATGGCAAGCTATGAGAGGGCCTAATAAGGATAGTGGGGGACATCTTGTAATTACTTTGTTATGCCGCTGAATTAAATTTTAGAATTAATGTGTTTTTTGGTTGGCTGGCAGAAGAATCACATCATTATAGAGATAGTATTTACATAGTGCTTTAAAGTTTACAAATCACTTTATATAGGTTATCTCTTTTGAAATCACATCATCCCTGTAAGGGAGGTACTGTTATCATTCTCTTTTTGCAGATGAAGAAACTGAGCTTGAGAGATTAAGTGACTTGCCCAGAGTCCACAGCTAAATAAATGTGTGAGGCAGGATTTGAACCCAAGTCTTCCTAATTCTAGGTCCAGCACTCTGTCCACTGTGCCAGTATTAGAGAATGCTCATGAACCATAGTTTTGAGTGGACATAAATCCACAATGTGCCTTAAATCTAGGGTTGCTTTCAGCAGGTATCATATTTGAGGGAGTCTGTGAGTAATACTTACTTGTCTCTCTAAAGGTGATATCTCTCTAAAAGAGATTTTTAGATGGGACTTGGAACAAGCCAGAGAAGTCAGGAGAAAGAGATAATAATACTAAAATAATACTAAATTTTTGTTTAAATAATGTGAAATTCACTTTGATTTCAGTGACTGATTTTGGTCCCCGAGAAAAGACAAGAAAATATATCTACCTCCTATCAGTAGAAAGGTGGGTTACTTGTGAGTAGGTGTGGAACTGAATATAGTGTAAGCACCCTGAACACAAAATTTTAGATGTTTTTCAGAATGATTAGAGCAATTTACAATCATAAGAACAATGTATTAGTGTTTCTTCATATTCTCTCTAAAGTTGACTACTGCCACATTTTCTTTTTACCACTTTGATAAATGTCAAATAGAACTTCAGAGACTAATATATTTTCTTGTCTCTCTCCCTTTTTTCTTTTTAGGCAATTGAGGTTAAGTGACTTGCCCAGGGCCAGTAAGTGTCAAGGGTTTGGTCAAGGGCCAGATTTGAACTCAGGTCCTCCTGATTTCAGGGCCAGTGCTCTATCTACTGTGCCACCTAGCTGTCCCTTTCCTGTCTCTTAAAAACAATTTTCAAGAATTCTTTCATATAGTTCTTGATGGTTTGCATCTCTTCTTTTGAGAAGTGCTTATTCAGGAAGACATTTCCTTGTTTTCTTTATTTCAGAGTAGTGGGGCCATCTTTCATACTCCATTTTACAAGAAACTTTATATTCAAATACACAAAGTTTATTATTTTAAAAATAAGTGAATTTATTCTTGAACCACTGAGATGTCTGTAGAATTAGGAAAAAAAAAGAACTCTATACACAGCAGAGAGAAGAAAATTGGGTCACAATATCAGAGATCATCCTCAGAAAGCATCTGAGCCTTTATTCCTTCATGAATGGCAGAAAGAGGGTTTTGATTTGATTTTCATGTCAGCCTCATCACTCGCATGAATAGACCCAGTTTATGCTGCTGCTAATGCCCTACACCATATTTTATCTCGGTTAGTGACCATGGTAGGCATTGAATACAGTGGCCGTGAGAACAAGACATCCTCCTCAGTTCTTGGGACAGGAAATCTATGTATGTTACCATTGCAAAAGAACAGTGTTGATGTGAATCAAGACAGCATCTTTTATTCCCCAACTGAAAGCCGGACAAAGGATATGAACAGACAATTTTCAGAAGAAGAAATCAAAGCTATTTGGAGGCCTTTAAAAATGCTCTAAATTCTTACTGATTAGAGAAATGCAAATTAAAACAGCTCTGAGGTACCATCTCATACCTGTCAGATTCTTTAATATGACAAAAAAGAAAAATGATAAGTGTTGGAAGGAATGTGAAAAAACAGGGCACTAATGCATTGTTGGTGGAGTTGTGAACTGATCCAACCATTTTGGAAAGCAACTTAGAACTGTGCCCCAAGGGCTATAAAACTTTGCATACCATTTGACCCAGCAACACCAGTACTAGGTCTGTATCCCAAAAAGAGCAAAGCAAAAGCAAAAGCACCTATATATGCAAAATTTTTGGTAGCAACTCTTTTAGTGGTGGCAAAGAATTAGAAATTGAGGGGATGCCCATCAGTTGAAGAATGCCTAAACAAGTTGTGGTATGTGATTCTGTCGGAATATTATTGTGCTATAAGAAATGATGGGCAGGCGGGTTTCAGAAGAAAAAAAAAACCTGGAAAGACTTACATGATCTGGTGCAAAGTGAAATGAGCAGAACCAGGAGAACATTAACACAGTAACAGCAATATTGTAGGATGTGAATGACTTTACTATTCTAAGCAAAACAATGATCCAAGACAATTCTTAACAACTTACTCCACCTCCAGAGAAAGAACTGATGATCTGAATGCAGAAACATACTTTTTTTAAAATATAAATTTATTTATTTTTAGTTTTCAACATTCACTTCCACAAGTTTTTGAGTTCCAGATTTTCTCCCCATCTCACCCCTCCCCCACCCCAAGATGGCATGCATTCTGAATATCCCTTCCTCTAGTCTGTCCTCTCTTCTATCTCTCCCCCCTTCTCTTATCCCCTTCTCCTTCTATTTTCCTGTAGGGCAGGATAGACTTCTATACCCTATTTCCTGTATTTCTTATTTCCCACTAGCGTCTGAAAACATTTTTTTAAAACTTATGTTTTTAAAACTTTAGGTTTCAAATTTTCTCTCTTCCTTCCTCCCCACCCAACCTCAATGAAAAGGCAAGCAACTCAATATAGGTTGTACATATACAGGTGCACAACACACTTCCATAGTAGACATGTTGTGAAAAACTAACTCTATTTCCCTTAATCCTATCCTGCCCTCCCATTTATTCTACTCTTTCTTTTGACCCTGTCCCTCCTCAGAAGTATTTACTTCTGATTACCCCTTTCCCAATCTGCCCTCCTCTCTATCATCCCCTGCTCTCTTGTCCCCTTCTCCCCCTATTTTCCTGTAGGGTAAGACAGATTTCCATACCCAATTGAATGTGTATGTTATTCCCTCCTTAAGCCAAATCCTATATAAGATTCATCATTCCCTCTCACCTTCCCCTTTCCCCTCCACTGTAAGAGACTTTTCTTTTCTGTTTTTTTTGTGAGATAATTTACCCCATTCTACCTCTCCTTTCTTCTTCTCTGAGCATAATCCTCTCTCATCCCTTAATTTTATTCTCCAGATATGGCCCCTTAATCTTCAACTTACCCTGTGTCCTCTATCTATCTATCTATCTATCTATCTATCTATCTATCTATACATAATATTTTTCCTCCAACTACCCTAATACTGACAAAGGTCTCATGAGTTATAAATATCATCTTTCCATGCAGGAATGTAAACAGTTCAATCTTAATAAGTCTCTTATGATTTCTCTTTCCTGTTTACCTCTTCATGTTCCACTTGAGTCCTGTATTTGAAAGTCAAATTTTCTATTCAGCTCTGGTCTTTTCATCAGAATGCTTGAAAGTCCTCTATTTCACTGAATGACCATTTTTTCCCCTGAAGGATTATACTCAGTTTTGCTGGGTAGGTGATTCTTGGTTGTAATCCTATCTCCTTTGCCCTCCAGAATATTATATTCCATGCCCTGTGGTCCTTTAATGTAGAAGCTGCTAAATCTAGTGTTATCCTGATTGTGTTTCCACAGTACTTGAATTGTTTCCTTCTGGCAGCTTGTAATATTTTCTCCTTGACCTGGGAACTCTGGAATTTGGCTATATATTCCTAGGAGTTTTCCTTTGGGGATCTCTTTCAGGAGGAGATCTGTGGATTCTTTCAATTTCTATTTTGCCCTCTGGTTTCAATATATCAGGGCAGTTTTCCTTGATACTTTCTTGAAAGATGAAAGGCTCTTTTTTTGATCATGGCTTTCAGATAGTCCAACAATTTTTAAACTCTCTCCTGGATCTTTTTTCCAGGTCAGTTGTTTTTCCAATGAGATATTTCACGTTGTTTTCTAATTTTTCATTCTTTTGGATTTGTTTTACAGTGTCTTGATTTCTCATAAAGTCACTAGCTTCCAATTGCTCTATTCTAATTTTTAAGGAAGTATTTTCTTCAGTAATCTTTTGGACTGCCTTTTCCAGTTGGCCAATTTTTCTTTTTTAGGGCATTTTTCTCCTCATAGGCTTTTTGGACCTCTTTTGACATTTGGGTTAGGTTATTTTTTAAGGTGTTATTTTCTTCAGTATTTTTTTGGGTCTCCTTTAGCAAGCTGTTGACTTATTTTTAGTGATTTTCTTGTATCACTCTCATTTCTCTTCCCAGTTATTCCTCTATTTCCCTTACTTGTTTCTCAAAATCCCTTTTGAGCTCTTCCAAGGCCTGGGACTGATTCATATTTTTTCTTGGAGGCTTTGGATGTAGGAGCTTTGACTTTGTTGTCTTCTTCTGGTTGTACATTTTGATCTACTTTTTCACCAAAGTAAGATAATATAGTCTGACTCTTTTTGTGCTGCTTGCTCATGATCCTGGCCAATTACTTGAGTTTTAAACTCTTTGTTAAGGTAAGAGTCTGTTTCCAATGTGGAGAATGTACTGTCCCAAGCTTCGGGGGTTTTTCAGAGATGCTTGTAGGGACCTGTAAATTTTCAGTTCTCACAAGGTGGTATGATAAGGGGCGAGGTGTTTACTCCTTTCCTGGCCTGTGACCACAAGTACTCCTTTCTGTCCTGTAACTGTGAGGAGGGGCTCCTCTTCACAGCCACTACAAGCTCCACCACACCAGTGCTCCTCACCACCAGCACCGCCGCCCAGAACTGTGACCCAGATCCAAACCCGGGTAAAGCAAGAGATTTCCTGCCTCAGCACTGGCAAAGAGATTCCTGCAATCCCTCTCTGATCAGCCACTGGATTCCCCCTCAGTCTATGGGCCCGAAGCTTGGGAAGCAGCTGCCCTCCCCCCTACCCCAGCAGTGCTCCTGGGGAATGGAGCTGAGACCCCGCCTTCCTGTCTCAGCACCACAGAAACAGACTTTTACCACTGACCTTCTAAATTGTCTTTGGCATTCGTGGATTGAGGAGTCTGGAAATCTCCACAGCTGCCAGAGATTCAGTCCTCCGAGGCCTGTTCCAGGTTTGCTGTGGCCTGCGCACCAACACCGTGTTGCACTGTGCTCCCAGCCTGGCGCCATATGCCTTTCTGATCAACCATCCAGGTTGTCTTGGGCTGGAAATTTGTTTCACTCTGTCTTTTTGTGGGTTCTGCTGCTTCAGAATTTGTTTAGAGCCATTTTTTAAGAGTAGTTGGAGGGGTTTGGAGGAGAGCTCAAGCAAGTCATTGCTTTCACTCTGCCATCTTGGCTCCACTCCTTCAGAAACATACTTTTTTAAAAAAAATTATTATTCCTGTGTGGTTTTCTTTTGTTTGCATTCTCTTTTGCAACATGACTAATATAGAAATTTTTTACATGACTGCATGTGTCTAATCTATATCAAATCTATAAATCCTATATGAAGGAGAGGGGAGAGGAGGGGAGGAAAGAATTTGAAACTGAAAATTAAAAACAAATGTTAAAAATTTTTGTTTACATGTAATTGAGAAATAAATAAATTTTAAAAAAATCATCAAAACATAACCCAAAAAAGATAGCATCTTTTGAACTGAAGCAAGGAGACTGACTGGGCTTTTTTCATCAGAGGGTGGGTGATAATCATCCTGGATGAGTCATATAGTATGTACAGCATTGGTTTCTGGGACTGACTCCCCTTTGTGATACCTAAGAGTTGGAAGATCCTTGGAAAATCACATCAGCTCTATGGGACTCAGTTTCCTCATCTGTGAAATGGAGATAATAATAGACAATGCATTTAAACCAGAGAAAGTCCTTTGCAAGCTTTCAAGGACTCCCAGTATATAAGTATCAGTCATTCTTTCACCAAGTGCATAAATCGATGTGTTTGCTTCAATTTAGGCTTTCCTCACTTCCTTTCTTGCCAAGTTTAGATAATGCTACCTGTCCCCCCTTCTCCTTCACATGCTCAGAACCCACCAGCTTCCCCCTCCCTTTCACCCCTGAGATGAATCAATAGTTCATGAGGGTTTGAGAGCAGGCCCAAAGTCAGTGGGAGATGTTCACAGATTAGCCTTTTTAAAAGGCAGCTAAACAGTTTGTAGGCTGGTGAGCTGCACACTGGCCCCACACTGTGCTCTCATGCAGAGACCAATGTTTGAAATCAGACTCTGGCTCCCACACCCCAAGGGCAGAGGGTAGGGGCCTGATGGAGGTGGAGGTGGAGCTACAGCCCAACTCTCTCCACATGAGCTTCCCCTGCTGACCAGACAGATGCCAGGAAGAGGGAAAAATGACTTTCCTAAAGGAGCTGACAAATGCCAAAGGGGAGACCCCAACTCAACCTCTCCCATGACATCAGCATTCACTCAAAGTGGGGGAGACCTTGTGGAAGCCCTGAATTAGTGGTTCGTCCCATATTTCACATGACCTGGACACCAGTGGGGTTTTGTCTCTTGAGGCAAGGGCATCAGTGGGGGTGGGCTTGAAAACATGCTACACCTGGACTCAGGAGGGGTCTGGACTTGAAGCCTCTTTCTGACACCAATAAGGATAAGAGTTCACAGTTATAAAGCACTTTAAGGTTTGCTCCTTAAAAATAATGTCTCATTTGATCCTCACCACAATCCTGGGAGGTAGGTGGTATTATTATCTCCATTTTACAGATGAGGAAACTGAGGCCAACAGAGGTAAATTTACTTGCCTGGAGTCAAACAGCTGGTAAGTGTCTGCAGCTGGTTGAACTCAAGTCTTCCTGACTCTAAGCTCAGTGCTCTACCACTGACCCGGTTCGCTGCCTCTATAGTAGCAATATATATGTACTGTAGAACCACTCACAAAGCACCTGCCTTCTCAGCCTCAGCTTCCACATCTTTAAAAAGGAGACAACTGTTCTGCCTAGCTCATGGAGGAATCCCCATACAGGAAAAAGACCAACAGCTCTTCAGGCAGATGACCTGGTTCAGTTCTGCCTCCTGCCCTTGCTACAGTCATTCTCCTTTCTGTCCGAGCTATGTGGCCTTGGGCAAATCACTTCACTTTCCTGAGCTTCAGTCTTTTCTGCTGTAAAATCAGGGTTTTGGACAGGAAAGACTGAAAGGTGCCTCCCTCCCTGCTCTATATTTGTGACTTATGTCTATAAACAGAGACTTATGTGACAATCAAATGAAATAATGTATGGAAAGAGCTTTGAAAACTTTGAAGTGCTAAATGTGTCAGTGTGACTCTTAGCAATATCTCATTCTCATTTCTTGTCTATGATGTGCTGGGGTTATTATTACTGTCTTATTCTCTTCATCCTTTTTAAAATGGAGGTCAGCTAAAACCATTTTGGGGATAAATTCTTTCCTTCTCCTCCTCCCCTCTCCTCCTCCTCCTCCTTCTGTTCCTTCTTCTATTCCTCCTCCTTCCCTCTCCTCCTCCTCCTCCTTATCCTTCTATTCTTCCTCCCCTCTCTCCTCCTTCTCCTTTTCCCCCTCTTTTTTTTCCTTCTCTTTCTCTTTTTCTTCCATGTTCTTTTCCTTTCTCCTTTTTCCTTCTCCTCTTTCTCCTCCTTTTTCTCCTTTACCCCCTTCTATTCCTCCTCCTCCTCCCCCTTCTCTTTTTCCTTCTCCCTTTGCTCTATTTAAAACAAATTATGAAAACGTTCCTGAGATATTGAATCTGATTAAACTGAGTCATTTTGTATTATTAGTGGTTAAGGACAGGGGCCAGCCCAATGCATGCTGGGCCTAAGGTTTATGGAGGATTTATAAGAGTCCATAGTCAAGAATCACATAGGATGAGACACAAATGGACTGTCATCTCCACCATCAGAGGGAATGCTTACATAGATGGCTTCCAAGATTCATGGATATATTGGACTGGGAGAAGGTAATTTCTACCTCAGTCTAATTCAACACCATTTCACTCCATACTCCCCACCCCAGCTCTCTATATAAGCTGCTTTGGTACATCCAGACTGTGGGGAAAAGAAAGATGGATAATACATGAGGCCTGTCCCCAAAGGGCTTCCAAACTAAGGAGGAAGTGAGGGTTCAGATGAATCTACACAGACCACAGCTGAGAAATTCTCTTGGGATGATGACTAGAACAACACTACACAGAGTAAATAGATGCCGCTAACCTGCTGTGGGACCTTGGACAGTTGGCTTTTGAACTCACTTTCCTCAACTCTAAAAGAAGGGAGTTAGATCTTAAACATCCCTTATGCCATTCAAATTCAGGTTCTAGTGAAGGCAGTCATTAAATAAACATTCCTGGGATATGTTCCTTTCTAGCTGTTTATTCCTAGAATAATTTATGTTCCAAGTCTGAAGATTTTAAGGATGTTCTAGGACTTAATACTTTGGGATCTTTGTTTGTTTGTTTGTTTGTTTGAATTATTCTTAATTGCACTTGGTCACTTCGCCATTCTTCAGTATTTCAAATTTAAGGTGATAGAACTGCAGATTAAGAATGCAGAAGGACCTTAGAGGTCACCTGGTTCAACCCCCTCAATTTATAGATGGGGGGCCAAGGCCCATAGGGGTCAAATGAGTTACCAAAATCACACAGCTAATAAGTGACAGAAGCAAGTTTTGAACTCTTGTCCTTTGACTCTAGAGCTAGCATCTTTTCCACTATTCCATGCCTTGATATGGGTATTCTTTATTGTGGTGTAAATCCTAGCCCATTAATGCTTTATCACCCTGTGACTCAAGTCTGTGGCCTGTGGAATTTTTCCTTAGCTATTTTTCACCAAGATAATACTTGGTAGGTTGGTGCTAAGCCAGGGATTAAATAATTCTACACAGGTTTCCTAGGTATTTGGAGGGACTGAAAAGAAAGTACCTTTACCCCCTAGAGAGGATCATTCATACTCTAAAACTCAGCGGGTAAGAAGGAAAGGATTGGGCTTTCCTGTTTTAGGGAGAGCAAAGTGAACACGAACTGAAACAATTAAAGAAATCCTACCGGAAAATAAAGGAGAAGCTTCATACCTGCCTGGAAACCAAGTGTTGTTTAGTTTCAGAGAGAGAGGTTTGCCAGCGAAGTGATTAAGTCACCTATCTTCATGTACTGAGGTTTGAAAGAAACATCTATGGCGTATCGTGTGTCATCATCTTATAGAGAATTATAGAACAAATGTTTCTTTGTGCAGTGGAAGGGCAAGGACAGAGAGAAATCTTAAATCAGCAAACCTCTCATGGCCTCAGGACTGCTCTTAATTTTTTCAACTCTCCCACTCAGTGACTTTCTGAAGGGAAATTAGGGGCAGCATCTGTTTGCTCAGATTCAGGATCCTACTCCTACCTGCTACCTGGACAGGTACTTCTGTTACTGCACAATTTGTTTTTCTGCTTTTCAATACCAAGTATCAGTATCTTTAATGTTTTTGTAAACACAAGATGTTTTAATATGTGAAAAATTGTCTCATAAATAAGTTTATTATCTGTCAGAAAGGATGAAAATATAACTTTACATTTCTGTTTTAAAGTAATTTTAGTGCCTATTAGCTCTAAAGGAACAGTTCTATATAATTTAGAGGATGGAGTCACTCGACACAAGTTGACATTTCCACACAAACACAGAACCTTAATCACAGCCTGGGGATTTCGTGGGGAGTGTGCACTACTACAGGATATTAAAATAACTTATGGGGCCCTGTAATTCTTGTTTTGTGTATGTCCAAGGAGTTTTGAAGCATGCTATAAAGTAGAAAAATAAAACCCTGGGTCCCAAAGTCAGGAACACTGCATTTGTCAAATCGGAGGCATCTTGTCCTGGTAAGTGTGATGAAGCCAGTTGACATCTCTTGGTGTCATTGGCCATCTTCTCTTTGTTTCCCATTCTTCCTATGGGTTTCCAAGATAAAGGCTCTGGCCTTTGGTGACTTATGGAAGTTGTTGGGATTGTTTCTGTAAGGTAAACACCAGGATTGGCTGCAGTAAGGGATGGCTCTAGTAACTTGCTGACAAGCATGCCACCTCACTGAGAGAAATCCTGGGCTCTGAACCAAACACCTTTGGCTGAGGGAAGGGATAGGAAGCAAACGCCTGTGGATGAAGGTGTGTGTCTTCATCCAACTTCACTGAATTTGCTCGAAGATGTTGAAATAACTGACATAAGTTATTCGATTCAATTTGATGATGCATTAAGCCCCGCCAATGTGCAATGTAATGACAGGGAATACAAAGACACAAAGAAACATCCCCTGTCCTCAAGGAACTTGTATTCTGCGGGGGTACAGTTTCCAAATCATTTCAATTCAGCTAACTTTTGTTAGATGCCTACTAAATGTCCAGAACTGTCCTTGGTGCTAGGTACACAGAAGTTTAGGCTACTAGGTGGTGCAGTGGGTAGAGCATTGGACTTGGAGTCAAGCAAAATCTGAGTTCAAATCCTGCCTCAGACATTTGAACTTGAGCATCACCTAACTTCCATTGGCCTTAATTCCCCCAACTGTAAAATGGGGATACTAGCAGCAAATATCTCCCAGGGTTGTTGTGGGGGAAAATGAGATAATATTTGTAAAGTGTGTGGCATGTAATAGGAGCTATACAAATGCTAGCTCTTATTATTACTAAGATATGATGTACAAAGTAGGAGGTATATATATGCTAAGCTCTTAATATTACTAAGATATATTATGAGACCTTAATTCTACTAGGGAAATAACATTCAATTTATTTAATTTCAACCAGCAATGACTGCTGTATGCCAGGCACTATGTTGTGTCCTAGGGATACAATGACAAAGTAAAATCAAATAAAAAATGAAAGAAAATGAGCACTTTTGGATGTCAAGTTAACTTTCTCCTGAGAGTATGCACTATGTGTACAATTAAGTAAATTAAAAATGGATATAAAGTGACAAAAAGCAATTTCAAGAGGGAGGAGGGTAACCCAACGGAGTCAGGAAACATCAGCTGTTGGTTGGAGCTGGAAGTCAGTGTTGACTTAGACACTAGTCTGGCTGGAATGCCTTGGGAAAACTGAGGCAAGACAGCTTTGTTGTTGGGATGTATGTTGTAAGTCATATTGTAGCTGTATGCGTGGACCTGCCAAGGAGAAGAATCATGTTTAAGACAGTGAGCAGCCTGACTGGCAGATCAGAGATGTGAATTCCAAAGGATTCCTTAAAGCATGGCCTCAACTTGGCTCTACTTTGTGAGCCAAAACCATCTAGCCAAAAACATTTATTCAATTAAGTACCTACTGTGTGTAGAACTTTGTGTTAGGTGCTTGGGATGAGATGAAACACCCACTCCCAGTGCTGACAACTATGTCATACAACACTCCTTGATAATAATAACAATGATAATACTAATATTGTAATTCTAGTAACATTTCTATGGGGCCTTAAGTTTTGCACAGCTCTTGACATTTGTTTCCATTAGTGTATGAGAGAACTGAGGGATAAGTGAGGTCAAAGGGTGGGAGAGCGGGGCGGGGGGTGTGTTGAAGCTGGTACCAAACCTGGAGGATTAGATGAACTTACATTATGTTGGCAGGGGTGGGGGTAAGCATTGCTTTAAGATATATTTGATACTTTGGGTTTTTTCCCTCTGAACCAGAGGCTAGTATATCTTAACATGTATGTGAGGTTTGACTGTATCATTTTCAGGTCAATGAGAAAAAGGGAAATTCTCCCATAATGATGCAGCTCAGATGTACTTGTCAGTCCAGAAGGAAGGTTAGGGAAAATGAGGTGCTCTCTGAGTCACCACAAACAGACATAGTGTTCCGACCCTACATATTGCAATTAAAATTCACTCTCCAATTTGACTTGTTCTTTTAATTTTAATTGAAGTGGTGTGTGGGTAGGGATTAGGTGAGTGCACAGATGTGCACAAAAATTAATATGAACGGGGAGAAATATCTTTTCTCCATAAAAGGACTGACCAAATGTTCACAGATGGAATTTGAGTGGACCCTTATTGAATAAATTCGTAGGGCCCACTTGGGCCATTTCTGCGGCAAGCCCTACACTTGATATCGGAAAAGACAGGCTCTTTTTTTCCCCTTTGTAAATTATCCTCATGCCTGATTAGTTAATGCCTTTAATATGCATTAGTGCACCTTGATGAAAGTAAAAACAAATTAGTCCTAGAAATAAATTTTATAGACTATGGTTTGAGGCCTGGTTTGTGGGTGGGTGGAGGATGGAAAGAGAGGGAGGGAGGAAGGCAAGAAAGCTCTTCAGCTAACAGGGATTCATTAAGAATATTAGTCTCAGGCTGGGGGCAGGAGTGGGAAATTACATACAAGATTTTTAGGAGATAGAATTTCACAGGGATAGGTAATTGGAAAATCCCAACTTTAGGGGAAAATGTTATAACATTCTGTTGGTGTGCATACTTCTTTTAGAAACATATTAGAAATACACGTTATACATATAAATATGTATACAATGTGTATAAGACAATTTGTATATGTATATGTATAGTTACTTATTTTATTGGTGTCTTTTGTTTTCACATCACAATTATTTCTGGGTACATCCCTCCCTACCCACCCATCCACCCAGCCTTTCACATGGCAGAGCAAAATAGTTAAGCAAAATTCTGACCCGATTTGAGAGTATGCAACATTCTTCACCCATTGTCCCTGATATCTTTAAGAAAGCCCTTCTCTGGAATTAAGATTGATTATGAAAATTGTAGTGTTCACTTACTGTATTTCCATTCCTTTCCTTCCATGTAGATTATGTGGTGATTTTTCCCCTTATTAAGGAGATGGTATACTGGTTGACATTAGCCTGTGTGTAATCAGTCAACCTAAACAAATGAAATGATCCCAACGAAAACAAACAAGCTCCCCCAAACAAAACCCACCCAAAGTGTTTGAAGTTTTTGAAATGAGGTTGATTTTAAAAAATTAAGAAGCAAAGTCCTACCTTTATATAAAAATCCCTCCAATTAATCAAATCATCTGTATCTTTCCTCTTTCTCACTTTCATCTTTAGTGCAATTATGTCACGTGAGCCAGAAGGCACTTCAGAGATCACCCAGTCCAACCTTCCTGCATGACAGCTGAGAAAACGGAGTCTCAGAGAGCTTCCCTAAAGGTCTACGGGTCACATTGGTGGAAGGGCTGGGGTCTTGGTGAGTCTCTAGGGCCTTTCGCAACATCAAGAAAGGCTTGAATTATAATCGGATCCTGTGTCTCATGACAGGATGTCCATAGTGGTGGTGGGTGAGGGCCCTGGGGTAATGAGGGGCCCCATGTGCAAATCTGACCTCCTAGGGTATGCTTTCTCTGATGTGCTCCTTGACGTGATCTTTGCCTGCGCCCATACCTGGGGAGCACTAGGGACATCTGAAGCCTTAGAAACCAAAAGGGATTAAAAGAGACAGAAGGGACCAAGTACTTATTAAGCACCTACTGTGTGCCAGATACTGTGCACTTCACAATTACCTCATATGAAGGGCAGCAGAAGGTGATCATTATAGGCAGAATCATGTCAGTGTGGGTCCCAGGGAAGTGTCATCACTTTTTCTCTGATGTTTAAAGGACTCACTTGGGTGATGATAGTGAAGGATGATGCTGGTCAAGGTCATTCCTTTATCTCTATGCTTTGTCAACATGTCAAAGATTTGTACTTCTGTCTGAGGGAGCTCCTTCCAGCAGCCACAGAATCTAGCCTCTCTAGACCTCTGGTAGAGAAGTCTCAAGGAACTTCCTGAGGCCCCATGTGGCCTCAGTGCCCAGAATCACCCAGGAAGCTAGAGCTAGAGGCAAGTGAGTCATGAAGGCAGCTAGTTGGTAAAATGTAGAGTATTAGATCAAGCGTCAGGAAGGCTTGAGTTCAAGTTCTTCTCAGACACAATGGTGTAGTCAACTTCTTCCTAATGGACAACTTCAGGGATATGAACAAGTGATCCTTAAAAGAAGAAGTGTAAACTATTGACAACTCCAGCAGCTATTGCTCTGAATCATAACTAAGAAAAATCAAGTCAATATAACCCTGAGGTTTCACCTCACAGCCAAGAAATTGGCAAAGATGACAAAAAGTGGTTAAAGAATCCATTTTAAAGAGTTAATGGAAAGAGACTCACTAATGCATTGCTGATGGAGCTGGGAATTGGTCCAACCATTCTTGAAAGCAATTTGTGAATATAGTAAGAAAAATGACCAAACTGTCCATACACTTTGACCTGGAGATCCCAATGATAATAAACTTACATCCCAAAGAGGTCAATGACAAAAAGAAAAGTTTGATAGACATCCAAATATTGACAGCATTTCTTGTGGTGGCAAAGAACTGGAAAGCAAGTAGCTGTCCATTAATCAGAAAGTATCCAAATTTATTGTGGTACATGAATGTCATGGAATATTACTGTGTTATAGCACAGTGCTTGGTAAGTAGTCAGTACTTTAAAGTATTTATTGACTCACTAAAATGATGAAGATAATAAATACAGAGAAACATGGTAAGACTTACATGAACTGATTCAGGGTTGAGTAGATGCAGCCAAACTATAAACACAAGTATATAAATGTACATATTCAGACATATTACATGCATACATACTTAGAAATATATACATGCAGTATATAACATATATACACATGTGTATATTTATACACAAATACATATACACACATACACATATATACATATATTGACTCTAACAAGGTAAAGGGAAAGAACAAGACAATAATTGAAACAATCCAGTTTAATTATAATAACAATGCCTGATTCCAAAGAAAATTTAGAAGAAAATACCTTCAGCAGCATTTTGGCAGAGGTGAGGGACACTGCACAGAAGACTAGATTTTCTTCAGTATATTGATTAGTTTTGCTGAACTTCCTTCCTTCCTCTTCCCTTTTTTTCTTCTTCTTAAAAAAACACATTACAATAAAGGACGACTCTCTTGGAGGGAGTGGGGTGAGAGATGTGGTATGAAACATGAGTCTTGTATTAAAAAAATACTTCATTGATCAAGATTAATTGTACAATGATGGATGGCATTCATATATCACTTCTAGATTTGCCAAATGCTTTCTGTTCCTTATTTCATTTAAACCTCATAATAACCCAATGAGATATTGCAGGTATTATAATCCCCATGTTATAGATGTGGGCATTGAGGCCCAGAATGGCTTTAAGTGTGGAGAGCAAGGTTTACAACTAGGCTTCTGCTGATCAGTTCTGTTCAGTGTTCTTTCCATTGTACCATGGTGCTTTACAGAATCCCTGAATATCAGAGGTTAAAGGGACCTCAGAGACCATTGGACCCAGGCCATACTTGACCAAGAATCCCCTCTTCTGCCATCTCCCCCAACATTGTTTGGAGACCTTTACTGGGGTGGGGTGGGGAGCCCATGACCTCCCAAGGCAGCCACTTCCCCAAATGGTTGGCTGGCTTTTCTTTGCCTCAAAGCCTTCCCTTCCCTTCCCCCCACCACTCCTAGCTCCACGCTCAGAATCCAAGTACAACAGGACTGACCTCTAGTCTACATAATAGTCATTTAAATCCTTCTCATCATAAAACAATGCCAGGTAGAATGAATTTTCCCCTTGATCATTTGAGGCAACAGAGACTGAGTCACAACAATAAGAGTTCCCTGGACCTTAGTCTCCTCCTCTGAAAAGGAAGAATTGGCTCATTAGGGTCCCATCAAATCCCACAATCTTGTTTGCTGGCCATAAAGTCATCATTGTTGACCTGCCCTCGTTCTAAGTGGGTGATTTTAGGTCTGATGTAAATAGAATTCTGGTCATTGGATGGGAACACATCTAGTCTTGGCTCCGATAATTTTTGGTCGTGTGACTTTGTCCAAGTCCCTTCCCCTCTGTGGGTTTCTGTAAAATGATGGGGTTGGATCACATCAAGGTCACTTCCAAATCTGACTTAAACAAATGATTCTGTGACATGGAGGCAGTGACTCCCTGGCCAGTGCTATTCGCCTAATTAACTTATCCACTAAAGATTAAATTTTCTCATCCTGAAATATAGGTGACAAAGAGACATTTAGACAGACTGGGCATAATTATAAAAGGTTTCAAATCTCTTTTTTATGAAATTCACAATTTCCCCAAATTTTCCCGTTGAAGAGTTATTAACTGAGCCACAGGAGACCAGTGCTGGAGACTCGTCATTGGCTGGGTAGAGTAATTCAATCACTTTGGGGGCATGTTAGTACTCTAACATCCTCTTGGGATGCCTTTTTTCCTACCCATACATTTTACAAGTTAGATCAAACTTTTAATTTGATTTAATTTTTTTCCTGAAATTTTATTTCTCTCAAAATTCCTGAGGTGGGGAGGTGTCTTTCTGTCACTGCCCTTTGGCAGGGCTTTATGGGGCTGAGCTCTGTAACTTTCCAGGAATCAATGAAGCCAGCACCTCTGCCAAGAAGGACCAACTACCTTCAACCAAGAAGCAGGAGATTTGGGAAGGTAAATGAGCTCATCAAGGTCACTAGGATGCTGAACCTTACCAGTGTGGCTCCAGAAATAGGGGCACACAAGAAGAAATACCTGGCTGGAGGCTGGGAGGGGGGCTGCTTCCCACTGTGGCCTGAACAGTCTCATACTGATCTGCATGCAGTTAGAGCTCCATCAGGGTATAACCTCCTCTTTAGAAGCAGCTGGGCAGGGAGTCAGGAAGATCTGAGTACAAATCCAGCCTCAGATGCTTACTAGCCATGTGACCTTGGGCAAGTCACTTCCCCTCTGTTTGCTTCAGTTTCCTTAAGTTTCCTTATCTGTAAAGTGGGGATAATAATAGCACCTATCTCCCAGGGTTGTTGTGAGGATCAAATGAGATAATATTTGTCCAGTGCTTAGCACAGGGTCTGGCACATGTAGGTACTATATAAATGCTTATTTCTCGTCCATTCCCCTTCTTCAGAGCATGAATACTTCATACATTCTCAAAGGTTCAAAGGTTACAATATTCCTTACCCCAACACAATAACCAAGGAAGAACACGGCCTTGTGCTGCCTTTGCACGTATTCTGTATTTCCTTGTCTGTGCCCTTGTCATTTTTCCCCAGTAGAATGCGGGCTCCTTGAAAGCTGGGATGGTTTTACATTTTAAATGTTGCATCCCTAAGACCTATCAGAGCTTCTAGGACATCATAGGTGCTTAATAAATGCTCATTCAATTTAGGGTTTGGGTTAAATGGAAGGGCAAATGTTGTCAAACCCATTTTACAGATGAAAAACCTAAGGCTAAGAGGGCAAATGACTAACCCTGGGTCACACAGGATGGAACAAAGCTTATACTCCAGCCCTGATCTTTTGACTTTAATCACAGCCTTCTTTTCCCTCTATGTTAATGCAGGCCTTCCAGACCCAGGGTCTATGGCCACCTACAGTCTGTGGATAGATTTGGAAAGGAAACGAAAAGGTAGATGTTTGTTTTCATTCACTTTTTCCTTCCTTTCTTATCTTACTTATTTTATTTGAGGTTCTTAGACTACCAAATAGGACCAGGAAAAGAAATGAGAGAGACAGACAGAGAGACAGAGGCAGAAAGAGAGACAGAAAGAGAGAGAGAGAGAGAGAGAGAGAGAGAGAGAGAGAGAGAGAGAGAGAGACAGAGAGAGACAGAGAGAGAGAGAGACAAAGACAGAGACAGACAGAGACAGAGAGACAAAGGGAGAGACAAAGACAGAGAGACAGAGATAGAGAGACAAAGACACACAGAGAGACAGAGACAGAGAGACATAGACAAAGAGAGAGAGGAGAGACAGAGAGAGAGAGAAAGGTTAAAAACATCTATCCTAATCTTCCATTCAGAATGAGAATGTCATAATCTCAATCGTGGGCTGGAGGTGTTCCATAGTGTCTGACCTCAGGGTCTGTTTTCAGTCTTATTCCATAGACTTCTTCCTGAGTCTGGGCCCTCATTCACCTTGTTCCTTAGTCCCCTCTCCACCTTAATCCACATCTTACTCTTAGGTAGCCCCAAGCCCCTTGTTGTCATTTCTTTGGTCCATTTGGAAAGGGGGCAGATCACTCATGAAAACAAGGACAAGACTGTGGGAGGGAAGATAAATGGAACCCAGGCACAAATCTAATGAGAAACAGAGTGTCTTCTGCATCTCCTAGATATGGACTTTGGTACTGATAAGAATGCTTTTTGGGGGACTGAAAATATTGGCCCTCTGAAACTGCTTGAGGGCCATACATTTAGATTACATAAGGAAATGGAAACTCTGAGATCAGAAGTAGTTTTCACGAGATCACAATGTTGGAAGTATGAGAGCAGAGATTTAAACCCAGGTCCTCTGACTCTCAGTATAGGATTCTATCTCTCAGCTTTGATGTAGTTGCTATAGGAAGATGCTTGCTGGAACTTCTGTTGAGACACATTTGATGATGATGAAGATGATGATGATGATGATGATGATGAGGAGGAGGAGGAGGAGGAGGAGTGTGTGTTGCTGTAGGCAGAGGGAGTAGAACATGGCTTTTTGCCACGAGGAGGATGGAACGGGGCTGTGGCCCCAACAAGCTGTGGTAGTTGCCCATGGTTCTGAAAACCCTCTGTGCAGTTGGGATGAGTGGACCAATCTACTTCAGACAAGGGCTGGCATATGCTAGCATTGCCCCAGGCCACCAAGTTTAGAGGGTGTTGAATTTAGAGGTTGCTAACCCTACCAGTAATCCTTCAGCAGTGTAGAAAGAACTCATTAGTTCAAAACATAAACTATTGGATGACAATGTAGGGTCAACCTCTCCTTCTATATACCATGTTCTTCCTGAAGCCCAGTACTGTATTTGCACATGTGAGTCACAGCTTTGACACCAAATAGAGATTGCTCCCATTAGAATGTAAGCTCTTTGAGGGCAGGGCTGGTTTTTGCCTTTCTTTGTATCTCTGAAGATGCATGCACAGTATGCTCTTAATGTGTGTTAGGCATGTAGGAAACTCTTAATGACTGCTTGGAAAATGCTTAATGAAACATGAAAGCAGAGGGGGTGAAATTTATTACCTGATATGATTTTTGTTTGTTTTTGTTTTGTTTGTTTGAGGGAGGAGGAAGATGCTTTTTTTAAAAAATCTAGGCTTTAGCCTAAACAAATGTTTGAAAACTGTAGAAATGGTTTCTTGTCTAAACAAGGTGCCAGTGTGCTCCCTGATGGAGTACATAAGACCCGAGAAGAGAGAAATAAACGAAACTATTGTCGCTGGAAGGGTGATAACAGAATCCATGTTTGTAAAGATAGGGGCTGTAGCTCCTAAAAGCAGCAGTTAGATAAAAAAGAGCCTGGAAGTAGGACTAGCCCCCTCTGGGACTTCCCGTGACAATGTAACAGATGACTCCCAATGACAATGGAAGAGTGGGAAAGGGAGGAAATCCTATTAACAAACTGTTGTCAATGCTCATAATAAGGTTTGAGCAACAGAATAACCAAACCTGAAAGACCAACATATTTTTCAAGATGATTTAGAGAGATCTTTCCATTGAGAATGTCAAAAGCCGTGGTTTTGTCAGGAGTCATTACAAAGGGTAGACCCTTGGTAACAGATACAGTGAGCATAATCTTAATGATATTATGCTCCCTTTACCTTTATGCATCTTTTTATGATAGAATGTGGCTGTGCATGTGTCTGTTTATAGATCTTCATGTTTACATGTGTTCAGGGGGTTTTGATCTCCCCCGGAGGAAGGAGTGCCCATGGTGAAGGATAGGGGACTAGCCCTGGAATCTGGATAATAGTTCTGCCTCTCACAAATTCTAGCTGGGCGAATCATTTGAATTCTCAGGGTCCAGATAAACCCAGGAGGTATAAAGTACAAATACATACGAATTTTTTGGCAGCTAGGTAGTACAGTGGATAGAACACTGGGATTGGAATCAGGAAGACTCATCTTTGTGAATTCAAATCTGGCCTCAGAGACTTACTAGCTGTATGATCCTGGGAAAGTCACTTAACCCAATTTGTCTCAATTTCCTCATCTGTATTGATAATCATCTGATGGAATTTGCTCTTGACTTACAGCTTTGTGGAGATCTGGACCATACATCTACTTCCTTTTCTGGATACACATGCTCATTGATGGATTTTCCTTCTCACACATTCACATACACACACAAACACAAATACACAAACAGTCATCATTGGCCATCTGTAATTGTCTGCTAACACTCATTCTACTTGTCCCCATTATTCCTTGGGGTCTCTTGACATTTTGTTTCTTTTGGGGTCACATTGCATGATCCTCACTGATAAAGCATCTCTTGCAGAACGAGGTAAAATGTTAACACATTTATTTGTGTGATTTTATTTTATTAAAGAAATTTTATTTTATTATAGAAATGAAAATCTAGGGATTGTGTAGAAGCTTATCTTCCAAGTGCCTGAGATACATTGGTAGTTTTCAAAGACAGACATCTTCAAGGGCAAACAATAAGAAGTAAGTGTGCCTTGCTTTTTCTCTCACTCTCGGAGTCAGCCTGGAGGTAGGTGGACTTCTGGGCTTGGCCATGCAGGCTAAGCTGGACTCCAGTGAAGGACTTCATAAGGGAGAGGACAAGGATGGTGGCAATGTTGAGAAGCCCATGGATGGAGGCTGGATATCTCCAGTGTCTCTCGTGCCTATGCTCCGATCTCCCTTTAACTTCACACGCTGTTTGACTTCTGTGGGAGCTCAGAGCAGGGAGGGAAAAATCATAGCAGGAGAATGTGGCTGGCTAATGGCATTACTATTGCATGAGATATCGCAAGATTTGTTCTGAACTATTGGCTTCACAACCCAGGCTGGGGAGCTCTGGGAGCAGTTGGCAGTGGGGGAGGAAGGACAAACATTTGAAGAGTTGGGCACACTGGAACAACTCGAATTGTACACTTGCCCAGGCATTCTGACTTCTGGCTGAGTTGCTATCTTAACAGAAGAATTGGGCTAGTTAAAAACGTTGGCATACTCCAGTTGGGAGCTGCTCCTTCTTTTGTCTGGCTTTGATTGCAATACTTTCTGAAGCTGGCACAAGCTTGGGTTTTGTTCTGAAACTCTTGGCCATGAGCCTGATGCTTTCCCTTTCTTTGCAGCCTATTTGAACTTGAACCAATCAACTAGTTTATGAAGATAATTTATCGGGCCAGAGCCACATTTTCCAATATTAATGGTTCCAGGTGGGCTTTTGACCTCCTTTTGAGACCAACTGCTTAAAAGGGCCTAAATAGCAGGGGGCCAATTCCCTTCATCTTATTTGATTGGATCAGACCCTTCCTAAAACCCATTTAGATCAGACACTGGCAGACCCTTTGTAAAAGCAACCAAGTCACTTTTGAACAGAGACTAAGTCTAGGTGGATAGATGGGTTTCTTGAAAGTCATTGACCCTTCTGGCTCAATTAAGGAACTTGTTCTATATCCAAACATCACCTCTATGCCTTCCACCTCCTTACCACCCCCTAAAAGTCTACCAGGTGATGGTATCAGTTTCACAATGCATTGGACATTAGCAGAGATGAAACTTCAAGTTACAAACCCCTTGTTTACCAATTTTCCCATCCCCCTCTCCTTTCTATACTAGGTAAAGGTTGAAGTGATTTTATGGGTGTTCGTCTTATAGACAACTCGCAATACTCATACAAGTTCAAAGTCAAATGGAAGTCACTGTGGTTTCAGGTATTTACTGTAACATAAAAGATTTAATTCTCACTGGATGGCAGTTCACATTTAGATAGTGTTGTATCGGTCACAAAGACTTTATGAATATTCTCTCATTGCATCTGGGAAAGAAATTGAAGGTCAATTTGTGAACCCACAAGCACGTATCTTGGATTATTGTGGTGATGACAACATCTTGGAAGGGAGAAACTAGTGGAAAGACATCGGGATTTGAAATCCAAACATATTAGGTCAAACCCCACCTCTGCCATTGACCACCACTTGACCTTGGGCCAATCACTCCCCTTCTCTGGGCCCCTGTCTTAATCTGTGCTATCAACAGGTGGTGGTAGTAGTTTGACTTAGAGGCTCTGAAAGATCTCTTCTTACATTCCATCCTGGGATCTTATATCTTCAAATCTGCCCCTTTTTTAATACATTGAAAAAGCCATGATTTCATTGAATATGGTGACTGCCCCACACCTTAATTATAAGTCTCTGTGGGTTTTTGAAGCCTTCTACCCACACTTTGGCCTGTTTCATCACTTAATAGCCAATCAGCATATCTCAGAATGTCAGAGTTTAATGGGCCTCAGGTAACATCTAGTCTAATCTCTACTCACAAAACAGCCCCCTCCACTAATATCCCTCACATGTAGTCTTCCAGTCTTTGCCCAGAGATCTCCAATAACAAAGAGACCAGGACCTCTCAAAGTCCCTAATTTCACTCTGGGATCAGTTGAATTGCTAGCAAGAATTCCCTAACATCAATCCTAAATTTGCTTCTTGGAACTCCTCAGATCTACAGCTAATATACGGTCAACTGAACAGAGACAAAATTCACTGGGGTGGATGCTGAAATGGACCTAGAAGAGTGTTGGTTATGGAGTCAGAAGACCCGCTTTCAAATCCCGATTCTGCCTCTTATTCCCCGTATGGCTTTCTAGGCCCCAGTCTCTCGTTCGCAGAAGAATCTCAGAAATCCTTTCCTCCCTCTCAGGCATCAGGATTGAAGACTGAGTTTCTTCTTGATTGGGATCCCTACAACGGCCTGAAGTGTTTTTGTGGGTACTTTCAGTGTTTTGTGGTGGTTTACAAGGCAGCGCACAAGGTCTCCATCTGTCTTCTCTCTGTCTTTTTGTTTCTCTCTGTCTCTGTCTCTCTCTGTCTCTGTCTCTGTCTCTCTGCCTCTTTCTCTCCCCCTGCATCTGTACTTCCCTCCCTCCTTCATTCTCTCTCTGTCTCTGTCTCCCTCTCCCCCCTCTCTCCATTTGACTGCCCACTGCTCTTTCCAGTCAGGCTTGTCTTTGGTGACCGTCATTTGCTGTGCACAAGCTCTCTTTGGCCATTTGCTGTGGTTGACTCACCCGCTGAAACTTTCCATCTTCCGTTGCATCATCTGTAATAATCATTTTCCTGAGCTTCTGCTACTTCATGTTTCAAAGGTGCAGAGCATTGCCTGGAAGATATGGGTGCGAAACAGTGGCCAGCCTCACAAAGCTGCTCGCTAGTAGCTTGGAATCACTGAAAAGACCACTATTTCCCCAATCCCATTTATTACAGGTCATAGAGTCTGGATATTGGGATGTGCTTAATAAATGATAAGTGATTGTTTGATTCAGCCTGACTCTTCCTCTTATTCAATGATGGGACTGGATCTCTGTTCCTCTAAGTAATCACTGACTCAGTGGACTTGCTATCCGGCCACAAAATCTAGTGAACTAGCTTTAAAATTTAGTTACTTTCATCCATCCCTTTGGAACAAAAAGAGTGCTAATTCAGAGGAATGTGAATGTTAAGAATCATCAAGTAGTCTCACTGGACATACAGTGAGTTCAAAATCACTGTTCTGTTATTTGTTCATTCATTTATTTTAAAATATTTAATCAGAAAAAAAGATAATTAGCATGTGTAATCTCAACAATGGTGACCTGGGAGCAGAGAAGGATTAGAAAATAGAAATGTGTGTTCCATTAATGCAATTGGAGATTCATGGAAAAGTTTTTGATTGCTTAAATTTGGTATTAACTTTTAATTTTTTTTAAGCTAAGCATAGGGTTAAGTGACTTACCCAGCATCACAGAGCTAGTGAGTGTTATATGTCTGAGACTGGATTTGAACTCAGGTCCTCCTGACTCCAGAGCTGGTGCTCTATCCACTGTGCCACTTAGCTGCCTCTTGGTATTGACTCTTTAAACATGCTTCCTACCGCTGGCCCTCACTGAGCGAAGGGGTAGCTGTGGATGAGCAATGTAGTAAGCCGTCATGTCTCAGAAGAGACAAATGGCAGCCAAATCATTGCCTAACGATACTTTATGTCAATTAATTCATTTGTGTTTAATTGAAGGCAGTCAAAGCAGTTGGCTGGCGGACACAGGTCCCCTTAGCTGGGTGGCTTTTTGATGCTTTTGGAGTCTTGGTTGGATGGATATTGTTGGCCTTCTGGAAGAATCTGACCAGAGTCATTCAGGAAAGAAAACAAAGATTAGGAATCTCACTGGGATTATTTCTTCGGGGAAAATGAAAGCAAACAGCAGCTGTGATGTCATTAGCCCAGGACATCTTCTCCATCCAGCTTCATAGTCCCAGAAACCCTTAGAGTCATAGTCAGAGTGGTTGCTTTGTATGCCTTTGCCATTCACTATATTAGACATGCAGGCTCAGTCATTCAGTCTGTGTGCATTTATTAGGTGGTTGCCACATGCCAGGGACTGTGCTTAGAGCTGGGGCACAAGAGGAAACAACCCCTGCCCTCAAGGAGCAAAAATCGAGACAGGGTAGATGGAGAAATGTGTGGATGTCATTGGGCTGGGAAACTAACTCCCAGGGGAGGAAACTCCCACTACCAAGGTGATGGCACCTTTTTTTGGCTTATAGTCTCAGAAAGTTGTTAAGAAGAAAAGAAATCTTTTCTGGTCATGTTGCCCCAGTGTCCACTGCTAGTTCCTTCTCTCTGAGGCTGCTCTCAGTTTGTTATCTCTCTCTCTGTCTCTCTCTCTCTCTCTGTCTCTGTCGTCTTTCTGTCTCTCTCTCCTTTCTCTGTCTCTGTCTCTCCCTCCCTCTCTCTTTCTCCCTCTCTCTCTCCCTCCCTCTCTCTCTTTTTCTTTCTTCTCTCTCCCTCTCCCTCTCTCTCTCTCCCTCTCCCTCTTTCTCTTTCTTCTCTCTCTCTCTCTCTCTCTCTCTCTCTCTCTCTCTCTCTCTCTCTCTCTCTCTCTCTCTCTCCTCTTTCTCTCTCCATGTACATATTTATAATATGTAGCTTATAAGTCTATGGTTGTGTAGTTGTGTGAGGTTATTTCCCCCTTTAGAGTGTGACTCCTGTCCTTGAGGGCAACGACTGTTTTTGCATTTCTTTACATCCGCAGAGCTTAGCTCAGAGCCAGGCACATAGCTGACTAATGTTAAGTAATGTTTGCAGGTCATATGACCAGTGCATGTCAGAGGCAGGATTGAATCCAGGTCTTCTGGGTTAAAGACGAGATCTTGAAGCGGCTTCTATGGCGTGAATATGAGATGGTTGTGGGGACCTTAGATGCCAGGAAGTCAATCTTTTCATTTTACAAAGCAGGAAAATCAGGCTCGGGGAGGGCAAGGTAAGTGACTTCAAATGGTCCAGCAGGAAACAACTAAGCGCGGTCTTGGAGCCACATCTTCTCACGCTAAGCCCGATGCTGGTACCATCGTACAGATGATCGACTTCACCTTCCGCCCATTGCAAAGCTAGGCAGCATCTGAGCTGAGATTCACATCCAGCACTTGAGTCTCAAGGTTGTCACTTTCTCTGCTGCAATATGGGGAAAGTTAGAAAGCTCTATAGTAGAGGGAGGGCTGGATTATGCCCATTGTTTAGGCAATCTCAGCTACATGGACCATGACTGTCTGATTCTCCCTCCCTCTCTTCCTTCCTTCCTCCTTCCCTTCCTCCTTTTTTCCTTCCTTTCTCCCTCCCTCCGTCTCTTTTCCCCTCCCTCCCTCTCTTTTTCCCTCTGTCCCTTTCTCCTTTCCTTCCTTCCTTCCTTCCTTCCTTCCTTCCTTCCTTCCTTCCTTCCTTCCTTCCTTCCTTCCTTCCTTCCTTCCTTCCTTCCTTCCTTCCTTCCTTCCTTCCTTCCTTCCTTTTCTATTCATTCATTTCCCCTCTTTTTTTTCTTCCTTTCCTCCAACTTCTCCTCCTGCCTTCTTCTCCATTTCTGCCTTAAGCTTGTCAGTGACTCACAGAGGTATGGTTTAGTCCCACAAAAGAGACTCAGGTCTTGGAGGGGGTTGATTCCTGGTGTCTGAGATTTCTGAAAGAAACATTTGCTCATTTTCAAGGTTTCTTTGTTCTTGCTGCTTCTTCGCAGCACAAAGCTTTGATATTTGCACCTGTTCACCTGTGGTGCCTCACCCTCAGCCCTCTCAGGTCTTCTCAGTTCAGGCAGGAGGAATAAATAAGTGTATTTTTCTTTTCTCCTCCATGTCCAGACTCATTGAATCTGGAGTGGGAAGGGATTCAGAGGGAGGTAGGGGGCAGAGAGAGGGATGGCCCTGAGACAGGGATGCGCCCACATGCTGACTGTTTGACGTTTGAGTGTGGCTAATTAGCTAGCTCCCTGGCAAGCCAGCCATCCTGTTGCTTCCCTCAGTCCAGAATGACCACAACCAGACCCCTGCCCTTGCCTCTTACAAGCCCTCACAGTTGGTTGTGATCTTGGTTTGTGCCCCATTTACACTTCAGAAAATAAACCATCTGACATCTTCAAACTTTGCATCTAACCTTCTTTGTTTTGGCGGAAGCCGTAAAGATATCTTGTCTCTTGAAATCCCTGATGAGGAAGCTACTTCTGGTCCCATGCGTCTCATACCTTGGGCAGACTCTATGTTTCAAAGTGCACTCTGGACCACTCCATTGCCCCTTTGCAGACCAGCAATTTACTTCTGCCCCTTCTCCAAGCTTGTTGTGGTCATTTGCTGATCTCCAAGTCTTTCTCCCAACTTTCCTAAGGACTTGACTGTCCTGTTGACTTTTTGTCTACACCAGGCTTGTTTGTCATCCTTGGGGTTGTCTCTATTCATACCATGTCCCCTATCCAACTTCAAGGCCTTCCTTTGCCCTTCCTTCACCAAGCTGCCTCCATCACACACGGACACATTCTATACCTTGTGCTGTATTGTCTTATTGAACTTCATCAACTCTAACAGTCTGACATTCAGAAGTCCATTCTCTGGTGACAGGCTGTACTGAAACAACCTTCTGTCTCACACAAGTTATATGGAGGCTTTTCCCTTATTATGATTTCTTCTCCCTTGAATCCCAGTTTCTCTCCCTACCCATCTCTCCAGCTCTGTGTCCAGTCTTAATGCTACCATGGTTTGCCACTCTTGTGATTCACTAGCTACCGTGACCAAATCCTGCTGGCTTTCAGCCATTCCCAGTTGGCTCATCTTGGAACCTCACTCACTTGCTCCAGCAGATTCTTCCATATCTGATGCTTGGCTGTGGAATATCCTCAGAGATATTCATATTGAAACTCAAATACAAATCTTTGGTGTAGACCTTCGGGCTGGCCCTCTCAAGTGGCCAGAAATTCTTCTATTCTCTTCTTATTAATTCTTGATTTCAGGTGTGAATTTTGGTCTTTTTAGGTGGCTCAGTGGATAAGTGCTGGGCCCAAAGTCAGGAAGACAAGTTCATATTCAGCCTCAGACATTTACTAGATGTGTGACCTCAGGCAAGTGATTTCACCTCTGTTTGCTTCAGTTTCCTCACTTGTAAAAGGGGGATAATAACAATAGCACCTATCTCCAGGGTTGTTGTGAGGATCAAATGGGGTAATATTTGTAAAAGCACTTAGCACACTGCCTGGTACATAGCAGTTACTATATAAATGCTAGTTGTTGTTAATTTCTGACTGCCATTGATCTAAATATTTTTCTGTACATTCCCACATACATGACAATTCTTTTTCACTGAAAAAAAATCAGATACGTCCAATGGGATCTCCCTTAATATTCCATCCCCCAAATGTTCATACCCATCTCCCTTTTTTTCTTTTCTCCCATCTCAGAGGAATAGGCACTTCCTTAGTTAATGCCAGTTTTGGGCCTTGACTCCATCCTTTCTCTATAAGGAGCTTTCCCTGACCAAAGTCCCTTATTTTTATGTATTTTCAATTGATTCTTCTCCAGCAGCTTTCTCTGTTTTTTTTCAAACATGCCTTTATCCTCATTTCTAAGAAAGGAAATATGGAAGAGAGAAAGGAAGGAAGGAAGGAACATAGGAAGGAGGGAAGGAGGGAGGAATGAATGAAGGAAGAGAGAGAGGAGGGATGGAAGGAGGAAAGAAGGAAGGAAGGAAGAGAGAGAAGAGGGAGGGAGGAGGTAACAAAGAAAAAAACACTGTGTTCTCTTAATCCAAGTTTTCTGACTATCCAAGCCAAGATAGCTTCCTATCTCTCTGTAGCCAAATTCCTTGAAGAAGTTGTCTCTGCTTGCTGCCTCCTCTTCTTCCCTGCTTAGCCCCTTGTGACACATCTCCTATTGTCATCACCTACTTAGTCCCCACTTACTTCCTAATCATTCCCTGGCCTTATTTTGGATTTCATATTCTTTGACTGTCCTGTGCATTTGATGCCATTGTCCATCCACTCTCACGGTATGCTCTTTCCAACATGGACATTAGGGACATTAACTTCATCTAATTCTCCTCTCCTTTCTGTAACTATTACTTCTCTTTCTCTTTTGTTAGATCTTTGTCCTAAACCTGAATCATTAAGATGGACATTTAACAAGGTGGGGATTCCTCTGTACATCTTCTCCTGGACAACTTTCCTTATTTCCCCAGCTTCAGCTATCCCCTCTGTGCAGGTGACCGAGTCCTAAATGCCAGTCCTGACCACTCTTCTGCTCTTTGGTAGCCTGTGGGACCTCTCCATGTGGAGCCCTGCTGCTGTCATAAATTTGCTATTTCTAAAATGGAGCTCATGATCTTTCCCTCAAAATGACTCCTCCTTTTGATTTCACTGTTTCTGTTTCTGGTCCCATCTTCTACCCACCTTGGAAACCTTAGTATTTTATGGTAGAGTGGATAGAGACCTCATTCACAAAATAGACATTATCAGGTTCTACGTGCCAGGTACAGTGCTAAGAACTGATCTTGAATCCAGGAAGCCCTGGATTCTAATCCTGCCTCTGACACTGCTACCATGGCTCTGTGACTTTGGGCAAGACTTCTCAGTGCTCTAGGCAATTCTCTAAGACTCCAAGTTGCAGAGGGGGTAGATGGCTGCTGTCCTTCATTCTTGAAGGACATCCCACTGTGATCACTGTGTAGGTCCTTTCAAAGATTACTCAATGACTCCCCATTTTCTACTGAGAAAATCTCAATTTTCTCTGCTTGGTTTTCAAGGCCCTTTGCCACCCAACCCCTACTCACCTTTCTATCCCTCTTCCATGTTCCCATCTCTCAACCTTGACTACTTGGCACCTCTTGAAACTGTCTTGTCCTTTCCCACCTATGTGCCTTTGCTTATGCTGTTATCAATGCACAGAATGTCCTGCCTCCATAGATTTGACAGCTGAAACGTTATTCATCTTTGAAAACCCAAGTGAAGTACTCAATCCTGTGTGAAGGCTTCTTTTATTTCACCTCTCGGTAACAACACTCCCTGCCCTCTCTGCCAAGCAGCTTGTCTGTTTCTAGATCTCTCATATATTATTCTGCATTACTATGTGCTGTCAATGAGTCAACATGCCCATAGTGCTGACGATAAAAAGAAAGGCAAAAACAGAGAGTCGACCTTTGAAAGTGAAAGACAACATACAAATAAATAGGCGGATGTGGGATATGCACAAATGAGTGGAAAGGTAATCTCATATCTTGTATCTCTACTTGACCATGGACTTCATGACGGCAGGGGCTGCACCTGATCTAAGTTTCTCTGTGTATTAAGTAGGTACTTGAGAAAAAAACTGAATTGAATTGAAGGAGGCAGGAATTGGCCAGGGCCTTGAAGGACAGAGGGACAACATAAGCACACAGAGAAGGGACAAGGGAAGTCACTAGAACACATAGAACCGAAAGAGGCCAGTTAGTGCAATCTATCATTTTATAGCTAAGAAGCTAAGACACTAAGGAGGACAGCCCACAGTCATGGAGAGGCTGTAGTTAACGTGGGATTAAAGCCCCCTGAATGCTGCTCCCATCTTAGAGCAGTGGCACATTTTCCACAGGCCCCACAACCCCTACGGAGTCCCACGAGCGTGATCTGCATCAGGAGGTGGCTGTAGTGCCCATCCCTTGGAGAAGGGGAGCCTGGCCCTCCTTGAGTCTCCAGCTTTTGCTCTCTTGGAGTCATGTGAATGCAGGCTGCCATCACAGGGGGTGATGGGGTGCCTTTCCAAACAATCGAGGGCCATCAATTTACCTTGCATCTCTTGAAGAAACACGGAGCAATTTCTCCTCTGCTAGTTCCCATTAGTCTGGGACCTGCTTCCAAAGCTGAGCTCCTTGGGGAGACCTAAAGCCCTGGGGACCTTTGGAAGCACAGGAATAAAAGATCCAGAATAAAGAAAGAAAAGAAAAGAAATGGTGGATGAAAAGCCTTTCGGAACTGCTCAAGGAAAATATTAAAATTGTGGAAGGCTACAGACCCCGCTGCCTCCTAATTACTCTGCTCCACCTGCCTTTAAGGCTGAAGCTGGCTTTGAAATTAGGGTCTGTGGAAGCGGCTCAGCTAAGCTGAGGCCATGGCTCTCTCTGTATGAATTCATCACCTTATGGCCCTGCAGGGCTTTCTAGAGCTGGCCAACCCTGCTTTTTGCTGGTGGCTGCAGGGACCAGGCTCCAGGATGGTCCAAACATCACTCCAGGTCAATGCTCCCAGGATTTCATAAACCTTAGGTTAGACTCCTAAGGTCTATTGAGAACTGGAGCCTTGGTGGCAGCTGAGAGAGAGGTGGGGACTGAGGAGAGAAAGAGAACCCTCTCAACCTCCTCACTCCATCTGTGTCTCTCTGGTGCTGCCTCTGCCCCATCTCTGTCCCTCTGGAGCTGTCTCTGCCCTATCTCTGTCCCTCTGGCGCTGTCTGTGCCCCATTTCTGTCTCTCTGGTGTTGTCTGTCTGCCCCAATCCTTCTTTTCCTGCCTCTATCTCCTCCTCTCTGCCTCATCTCTGTTTCTGACTGTCTTTCTGACTTTTTCTGTCTACCTCCATCCCTGTTTTTGGGGTCCTCCCTGTTTCTGTTTCTTTGCCTCTTCATCTATATCTCTCTGAACCTCTCTCTTTCTCTCTAGCCCCATCCTCTCTGTCTCTTTTCCATCTCCATTCCCATTTCTGGCTCTGTCTCCCTCTCTTTGTTTCTCTCTTCCCTTCTTCTGCTTCTCTCTCTTTCCTTCTCTTTCTCTCTTTCTGTCCCTTGCTCTCTGTCTCTCTCTCTCTCCCTTTCCCTGTTTGGGGCTTGTTGTCTCTCAGTGTCTCTTTGTGCCTCGGTTTCTGTTTTTGTCTCATTTCTGCTGTGTGTATGTCTTTCCATTCCTTGCTCTGTCTCCTCCCCCCACCTCTTTTCCATCTCTGTTTCTTTCTCTCCCTTTTCTTCCCTCCATGGAAGGACTGTTGCTGGGCAGTGACCTTCAAGTTCCTTCAGGTGATGCTAATTCTCAGCTGCTGGCAGTCTGAACAAGCTAAAGAGAATCTAGAAGAAGAGCCGCCCCAGGCCAGGAGCACTGAAGTCAAGGCAAGTTTCGCCCAGTTCGACGCAACGCCACCGCCTTCATTTTCTCAGAGCTATTCTGAAGTCTTCTGAATGATGAGATAGCGCACTGGTCCCCCCAGAGTAGGCTGGGGCCCCAGTCCTCCTTACCTGTTCTAGTGAGTCCCGCCCAGTGGCTTCCCCATGGTTTATGCCCTTTGCTGGTGAATGATCCCCTGCCCCCCCCCCCCCGGCTCCCTGCCCTGGACGGCCCCCAGCCTCCTGGTTTTCCGTGCAGCTGGTTACAACCATCATATTCTTTGGAAGTCATTTGTAATACATTTAGAGGAGACCATCTCTCGGCAGCGTTCTGAATTTCCTGCTTATGATGCGATGGCAAAAGTCATTAAACATTAGCAGTAATAGTATTTTCGCTGTAATAAAGTGTTAATTACTTCCACATGGTAATCGAGCAGGGGAGGGGGGTTTGTGCTATTGTTACTTGGCCTAAAATAATTTCCATGTGATAATTTTCCAGGATATCAAAAACTGAATAATTATGCACTAATTAAGAAAGTCGAGCCTGCTCTAGGAGTTAAGACTGCATTAATTTTAATGTTTTTACAGTCCTTTAATTGGGGAAAGGGCTGTAAATTGAGAGCTGACGCTCGGCTCCTCCATGCGGAGGCCTGCCTCTGCAATCTGCCTCCTATATACAGCAACCCAAGGTCAACACAAGTTTGCAAAATCCCTCTGCTCTTCATCCAGAATGTATTGGTGGTGAAGCAGGCATCGATCACTCTGACAAGCATTTAACTCTCCGGGAGCACATGGCCTCCCTTCTTAAATTATTAATTGCATTAAATACATTTTCATATCGAGAACTGTTTGCTACAAACTGTTCCCTGGTAGGGCCATGCAGTCCCCCTGCAGCTGGCCTTCTGTTGTTTGGGGAGCAGACGGGCCAGAATGGAGAAGGTGAGCAAGAGCACCAGCCAGGAGTCCAATGGTTCATCTTGAAAAGTCACCTTAGTTCATGGGGTTTGAAGGTCTGCCATGTTGTTTTTCTGTCTCTATCATCATTTTTTCCTGAGCTGATTGTTTCTCAGATGGGTAAGAAAGCACAAATGTGGAGCCTCGTGCTGCCTTCTTCATTCTGGTGGCAGCATATTCAGCCTCACTTCAGGACTCAGGGTTAGCCAGGGTTGTGCTGAAGTGTGCCCAGTTCTGTGAGGCAAGGAAGGGTTCCAGCCTTTGGGCCATGGACCTTCTCATTTTTGCGGGGATTTGAAGAGATGGACCCCCTTCAGAGGCCCTGCCATAAGCCTTGAGCTGGCAGACAATTTGTTCCCTGGAGGTGGTTGGGTTCTGGTGGCTGTAGACAGGCTGGTTGGGTCTTCAGGACATTACAAAGTGGTTACTTGGCTGCAGAAGCAGGTTCATAGATTAAATCTTACCGCTTACACATTTCTGTGCTGTACTGACTCCTGCTCCACAGAAAAATCAGACTCCAATCCCTGGGACTCTGGGTTTTGTTGGGTGAGTTTCACAATTTTGCCTGGACCCAGGTCTATCATGTAATTCCCACCCATCTCTTCCTCTACCCCCACATCTTTCCATTTCTAGCTTTGATAATAATAATAATCAATTCAATACTACTATTCCTGGAAAGTCAAGCCAACAAACATTTATTAAGCATTTAGTATGTGCCGAGCACTGTGCTTAGTGGTGGGGATATAAAGAAAGGCAAAACCAGTGTCAATCAGCTGGCACTTCTCTCTGGCCCAGACTGATCTATATGTGCTATCTTCCCCTTTAGAATATATACTCCTCTAGCGCAAGAATTATCTCGCTCGCTTGTATCACCAGCTGCTAAGCACAGTGTCTGGCACAGAGTAAATGCTTAATGAAAACCCTTCCTTCCTTCCTCCCTTCCTTCCTCCCTCCCTCCCTCCCTCCCTTCCTTCCTTCCTCCCTGCCTCCCTTCCTTCCTCCCTCCCTTCCTTCCTTCCTTCCTCCCTCCCTCCTCCCTTCCTTCCTTCCTTCCTTCCTTCCTTCCTTCCTTCCTTCCTTCTTCCTTCCTTCCTTCCTTCCTTCCTCTTCCTCTTTTCCTTTCTCTCTCTCTTTCTTCCTTTCTCTCTATCATAAAGTTAAATTTGACAGGAACTTGGGAATTTAGAGTCCACTTAGTCCAACCTTCTCATTTTACAGTAAAGGAAACTGAGGCCCAGGTTAGTTAAGATACTTTCCAAGGTAATGGCCAGTAAGTGTCTGAGGCAGCAGTCACACTTAGGTCTTGGTGGCTCTAAATCGCATGCTGTATCCATTACATAATGTTGTGCACAGTGAAGGAGAAGGGTAAGAGCGAAGCCTTTCCCAGAATTGTAGATTTGGAAGGCACTTCAGGAGTCATGAAAACAATTGTGAAAATCCTGATGATAATAGCTTCTATAGCACTTTAGGGTCTGCTACATGATCTACACGCATTATCCCATTGAATCCTCACAATAATCCTGGAAGGCAGGTGTTATTATTATTCCCATAAGAAGGGGGAAACTAAAGCACAGAGGGGTAAAGTGATTTGTTCAGGATCACACAGCAGCTAGGGTCTGAGGCAGGATTTGAACTCATGTCTTTTTGGCTCCAGATTCCTCCCTATCTATGAATCCAAAATGGTACCCCAGGAGGAATCCTCTTTAAAGTTAAAGCCCCCATGAGCTGTCTTCTAGCCTCTTATTAAAGACCTCCAGTGACAAAGATGTCATGCCACTTTGGGGCAGTTCTCATGGTGACTACTTGCATGCTCTTGTCAGTAATGCAGACCAGGCTAATCCCTCTCCTTCTGATCCTTGGAGCCCACCTGATCTCACTTGGCTCCTCCAGGATCCTGCGCCATCCATTGGTCAGTTCTTTTCTCGCTCATGTCTCACCCATCTCTGCCATCCATCCCTGGGCATTTGCCTATCGACATGCTCAAGTTTCCCCAGCCCTCTTTTGACCATTGTGTGCCATCCAGCTACCATCCTAAAGGCTTGTTAAATTCAAGGGTACTAGAAAAATAACAGCTCATTTACCTAATAACGTAGAGTTTACCAAAGATCTCCCCACAACAATTCTGTGAAGTAATCAGGGTAAATATTATCTATAAAAATAAATATTGTAAGATTCCCATTTTAAGACTCACCCAACTAGGAAGTGGTAGCCAGCTAGGTGACTAGATGCTGCAGAGAATGGAGCACTGGCGCATGGGGTCAGGAAGACCAAAGTTCAAATCCAGCCTCAGACACTTTCAAACTGTGTGATCTTGGGCAAGTGACTTCATCTATCTGCCTCAAACATTTGCTCAGCTGTAAAATGGAGATGAAAAACAGCACCTGCCTTCCAGGGTTGTCATGAGGATCAACCGAGGTAATTGTAAAGCATTTAGCACAGTGCCTGGCACACGACAGGGACTCCACAAATGCTAGTTATTATTATTGTTATTATTACAATGAGGAATGGAACCTGTCCATCAAGCTGCCTCTTAATGACTCAATCAGAGCACAGGCAGGCAAAACAAACAAAAACCCTGAAAACGGAAGCAAGTGTACTTATTAATTAACCCTCCACCCCCACTGAAGTTAGGAAAGCAAAAGCAAGGCATGGATTGTTTAATAGGGCGATCCAAGTCTTAGCTTTGTGTAACCCAGCCTATTACAGTACAGAACTAGGTGCAGGTAGTTGGGATAGCTGGGTAGGATAGCAGAGGGAGTTTTGTAGTCAGCGAGACCTGAGTTCTAATGCTACCTCACATGCTTAGTAGCTATGTGATAGCTATGTAGCTCTGGACAAGTCACTTTTCCTCTTTCAGACTCATTTGTTGATCTGTTAAATAAAACACTCTGAAATTAGGTTTGGATATGGAGTTAGAAGCAGAGTTCTTGTGATGATCAACCTGTGTGTTTATCCACACACACAGATCCAGACACACATATAAATATATCCATATATAACCATGTACACAGTACATGTATAGACACATATTTGAACATGCATATACAAGTATGTACACATGTATGGTGTGTGCACAATACACATATATAGATGTGTGTATACATTTTATATATATGTACTATGGAAACTTTCAAGTTATATTTAAATGCCAATTATAATTAGCTTATAGCATGATTGGGAAGAGGATTGTTTCATTGTTTGTACTTATAAGCCCAGTGCCTAGCACAGTGCTGGGCACATAGTAAATGCATAATAAATCACTGTAGATTGATTGAAAATCATTAGGTGTTTAAGAAAAGCTTGTTGTTTGTTTCAGGTGAATGGGGTGTGATTCAGAATAAGGGATCATTGGTTGTAGGAGGCATTAGCAACTCAGTCTTACCAAGGAATGCTGCGGAAAGGACATCTTAAGAGAAGGGGAAAGGGATATAATGGAAATAATGCCCTGAAAAGATGTAAACTAGAGTCCCAGCCAGGCCGGGTCTAAATTCAGAATGCCAACATGAACGACGGGTCTTGAGAGATGGAATTCACAGCTGGGGCCTAAAGCTGGCACGGGATTGGGGGAATATCCTCTAATGGGGATGCATGGGACTAGTGAGACAGATGAGAAATCATCCCATGCTGCCTCCTTGCTGCCATCTTTTATGGGGGGCCACATGCTTACTTTGTTCTGAACTTCTTTGGGGATGGTGTGTTTACATATTCACTGTGCCTGTTCTGTGCTGTACCAAACCAATGTTCTTATACTCCCCTTAAATGCCCCCATCACTATCCTGTAAACCTGGAAGCAGGGTCTTTTCTGGATAGCACTGGTGGAAGGCGTCCAGCACTGTTCATCACAGATGGGCATGTCATGCCAGCTCCCGTATCCTCTCAAGGTACCTATACCCTTTTCAGTCCCCCAACCCATAGTATCTTCTGAATTATTCTCTTGTCCATCTTCAGTAGGGGAAGGTGACTTTAGTTCAAAGTTAAGGTAACCTCATAACTAGACCCTTAAATGACAGATGCCTGGTCATGAAAGTCTTCCAATCCAGAAATCTTCACTTGAGTGACAGGGATGGGGCCTTTAGCCCCATATACCAGTTGCAAAGGAAGTCTGCAAATGGACAAATTATAGGAGAAAGCCACGCCTGAACTCTTCTATGGACAGGCTCCCTGGGAGCTCAATGACAATAGGCCTCCAGCCTGCCTGCCTCTCTGTCTGCTTGTAGGGTACTTATCTAATTTGCCTTGGTGGCTTCCATTTCTCCCAGTGAGTCATTGACCAAGAGCCCTGCAGTGTGTGTGTGTGTGTGTGGTGGGTGGGTGGGGAAATTTCCAATATTTGAAGATGGCATTCATTCTGTCAGAATGAATGTCTCCCTATTTTCTTTGTATACCCAGCGCTTAACACAATGCCTGGCACACAGTAGGTACTTAATAAATGCTTGCTATTTGGCAGGCTGAGCTTCCTCTTAACCCTTGGGAGTCCCTTTCCCATGTTTCTTCCTTTCTAACTTAAAACTTCCCTGCCCCTTACATTTTTCCCCATCCATGGAAGAGTATTGAAGTCCCTTCACCATTTCTGCTCTCCCCTTCCGGGTACACAGCAGTTTGTAAAATGTAGTGCCTAGAAGTGGGCACAATTCTCCAGGTGGGGCCTGAACAAGCTGGAGCTAAGGGTCACTGTTTGCTCTTGTATCTCTCTCTCTTAGTCTGGGTATTGGACTTGAATTAGTTCAGCCAAGAAGACCCTTGTTTTACTGGATGCCACATCACCTTGTGGATTCACAGGAGCTTGCATTTCTCCAAAACCCTTCAGCCCTTACAAATAATAGCCAAAGCCTGTCACACAAGGCCTTAGTTCGCCCTCCCCCCCACCAGCTTGGTGTCATCCCCACACCTGCTTTCTTCCATGTCACCTCTTTGTTCATCTAAGTCACTAATAAAAATGGTGCAGAGCAATAGAACAGAGCTCTTTCTTCATGACCTCAGTATGCTAGTCACCAGTTGGTGAGGATGGGAATGTCGAATTCAAAGCGGGAGGTATGGAGCTCCTAGAACTTGCCCCTTTCCTGCGCTCTACTTTGAAGCTGTTAACTAGATGAGCTCCAGGTCACAGAATAGGTAAGTAGCAAAATCAAGATTTGCACTCAGGACTCAGACCCCAGACCCAGTGCTCTTTCTGCTCCATTTTACAGCATAATTGAAAAATGAATTCTGAGTTTACCTGAGGCTGCTCCCCTGCACTTCATGCTTCTCCATCTGGGCAGATTGTGCAAGATCTTGTCAAATGCTTTGAGGAAACTGAGCTCAAAAGTTTCTCTAGCATTTCTCTGATTGGTCATGGCAACCCAGCCAATCCAAGGGTCATGCTGCTCTGAACTGCTGGAGGGCACCCAGAATGGGGCTATCAGAATGGAGAAGAGCCTCAAAGTCATGTCACAATGAAGAGCCCAGAATAGCCCAGGAACCACCTTAGCCAGGAAATGACTGATCTCTTTGCCAAGGGGAGTTACAGCAGCCAATGAAGCACTGGCATGGAATAGAAACAGATTTCAAAAAATCTTACAATGGAATATTGTGAGCCATGTGGCCAGCTCATAAACAATGCAAAGCAATGGAGGGCAAAACAAATTTACAGAAATATTGGCAAGAGAACTCACTAAGCAAGAGCATCCCAAGGGCATTTAGGGATGGACCTGGAAGAAGGACAATGAATGGAGGAAAAATGGAAAAGATCTATCAGCATTTCTAGAACACTTGTCCCTTCAAGGACAGTGGGGTTGTCATGTCTGGACTCTGACCTCCATGAGTGAGTAGCAATAGCACTAAAGAAAATCCAGATGAGCAGAACAGCTGGAAAAGATGCTGTGCTGGAGGCAACACCATTTCAGGAGTGTTGAGGAAGTGATTTCAACCCATGTGAAAGAGGAGTGGCTACCAAAACCATGAAAAGGTAATGGATGATGTTATAGAAAAAACAGGATGGACGAAGCATCAGTGACTCCTGACCATGTCCAAAGCATCTTCATATTCATTGAAGGCTAACAACATCAACAACAACAACCCCAACTAGCATTTATGTAACACTTCAAGGTTTGCAAAGTACTTCACAAATATTATCTCTTTTTAGTCTCATGACAATCCTGGCATGTAAGTGCTATTAATTATCCCAATTTTACAGATGAGGAAACTGAGGCAGAAAGAAATTAAGTGACTTGTCCAAGGTAACATAGGAAGTAAGCATCTGAGACTGGATTTGGACTCAGGTTTTCTTGACTCGAGGTCCAATCCTATCCATTGTGAGAAGTAGCTGTCTTGGAATTTGGTAGAAGGAAAGAATGGGCAGACTTTTTGCATATTATATTGTATAAGAAACCATCATTCTACAATCACATGATGGACTGAAAGTTGCAAATTTATGCAACTGAAATTTTCCCAACAGAAAGTTGAGAATTTAAGATCCCAATCTGCCTCTTGTCCAGTGACTATTAAAAAAGATTTGCTTTGATTGATCAAAATACTGCCTCAAAATGTTCTTCCAATAAGACATTTCCTGTCCACACAGCAGAAATCCTGCAAGATTCCTTGGGAAACACAATGGGAGGGTAACTTTGATCCCCTGCTCTCTGATGATCAATGTCAATATGTCAGGTGAGTTAGGAAACAGAGGCATACACATACACTAAAGGCATTTGCTGCTACCACTGAGAGTGACCAGTCTAAAGCCCAAATCAAAATAGGATTCCAGATATTTCTATTGAATTTATTATAGAATAATTATTTTTGCAGACAACCTTGTGCTAATTGCATCAAAATCGGAAAATTGAGAACTTCCTAAGTGAGACCCCAAATGCTTTGAAACAGTTTGTCTGAACTGTTCACATAGGACACAAAACAGGACAAAAAGTGAGAAGATGAAGAATGTCTGTTGTTTGGACTCAGATAAATTCAGATGCCTCCCATTGCAGGGGCCACTGGGGGACAAAGTTTCCTTTGCAGACTAACCAAAGAAAGAAGATGGCAGATGCTTCAATAAATAGAGGTAGATGTAGGCTTTATTTCAGGAGAGCCTTCCTAAAGAGTCCGTTTCCCCAAAGTAGAATGCTCTGCCTTGGGTCTTGCTGGATTCTTCCTTACTGTAATGAAGGTTAGATGATCACTTGTCAGATACAGCACAAAGGGAATCTTTTTTCAAGTATCCACTGGAACAGATGGCCTCTGGAATCCCATCCAACTTTCAGATCCTGAGACTTTGTAATTCTTGTTTTCTGTGGTCTTATCCCTGATTGAACTGCTCCTGGAAAAGGTCTCTTAAATTTAGTTGAAATATTACTTTTCTCTTAGAGAATATTGATATTTTGATGATACATTGACTCCCTCCAGGAGTCAAGAGGGGTCTTCTCTACTAAGGTATAAGTCATAACCCATCCATGCCTTCTCCTCCTCCACACCTCTTTCCATGTCTCTGCAAAAATCCTCCATGGGGGCTCCCTGCTGGGCTGGGGATCTTTCTCTGCCTCTCTTGATGTTGCATAAATGCATGTGTATCAGATGGGCTGTCCATTGGACATCCCTGATTTTCTCCACATGAATAGGCCATCTTCCTTTCCATTATAGAGCCTTCCAAGGGTATCCTTTGTGACACTTTCCTTGGGCAAATCTTGGCTGTCAATATGCTATGACCAACTCACACCCAATACATATTTCTCTCTATTGCCCTATGTGGGACCCTCAACTTTCTCTAGATCTTGCACTGTGTATTCTATGAATTTTAGGCATACAGGGTTGCCAAAGAGTATAGTTGTCAGAAATGTTGTTTTTGTTTTAGGGAGAACCTTGAGACTATGAAAGTATATGAGATGGCATCCTATAAGTAATGCACTCTGTTCTCCTTCTGTTCGCTTCCAGCTTCAGCCAATTGTCCAGGCTCAGTATTTGTCCAGAGTCCATGTGAGGATGCTTTCACTCTACGGATTGTCCATTTACCTGTGTTCCAGCATCTGCACAATAGACATTCTTCATCCACTTGCTTTTTCTGTCGTGGATGATCAAGCTAAATGTTACTGACTCATTATGGTTCTCTGTTTGAATGCCCTGCAGTGTTCCAGGGCTTGATACAGTCACAAAAATGAGCAGATTAAGACTGTCTCATCCTAGAGGGAATTTCTCTTTATCTTGGACTCTGCCTTAGGCATCCTACACAATTGAGGCAAATGCCAGTGGTGAGCATAAATCTTCCTATGTTATGTCTCACTTAATATTGATAGCAAGAGGGTCAGAAAACAAAAGGCTTTTTGTGATTTCATCTTTTAAAGATTCTTTTTTTTTGAGCAAAAGGATGTTTATTTATTTACGGTTCTACAAGAATCGGGTGTGTGTGTGTGTGTGTGGTACCCCCCAAAAAAAAGAAAAGAAGGGACATGCACACCTTTTAAGGAATCTTGTGTGATTTTAACATACACATGGGAGACTTTTCTTGGAGCCAAATCCTTAAGATATGTGCTTTGCCTGCCTGAAACAACTTTTTTTTTTGATCGTCAATAAACAAAAGCCAGAATGGGAATAGTATTTTGTCTGCATCTTTGAGTCAACTGTGTGATAAGAATGCCTTATGTTAATGATGGGTTCTGGTGCAAAATAGCTTTTGAGTAAGCTTACCTGTCATGAGGTGGGCAGCGGGCTTCATCATCAGACCCTTGGAATCATGCTTAGTCATTGCATTGGTCAGAATTCTTATTTTTAAAAAAACTCTCATTTTTACAATATTGTTGTGGAATGAGACACATGTTTGGACACAGCAAATGTGGGAATTTGTTTTACTTGACTATGCAAACCAGTTATAGGGCTTCCTTTTTCTTTTATTCCAGTGAGGGAGGGAAAGAGAAAAATAAATGCTGGTTCATTGAAAATAATAAAATTTAATATTAAAAAAGAGAGAGCCTGACTATCTCTTTCTCAGACTTTACTAAAGGGCATTCTACATGTAGGAAGAGATTATTTCCATGAAATTTTGTGGTGGTAATAAAGCCCAGGAGTTATTGATATTTTCCAGATCACCTTCTGTAGTAATAATAGTGTCTGAGGTAGTTTCCACACCTTTGGCAACTTCCCTTTTTTCCAATATCTTGACCAAGGTAGATTCCCTTTAGCTTCAGCCTCTGCTGGGTGTGTGTGAGCTATGCTGGTCAACACATGCTATTGGTTTTTCTTCAACACCTGTCCCTCTGCTTTGAGTGGCCCTGGGTTGATGTCAGTATTAGTGAATGCTTGTACTAAATGCAGAGTGTAAGGTTTCCACAATTCCACATTGCAAAGATCCATGGGCAGTTGTCCCACTGTAGAGCCTAGCCTCTCATGGCGGAGATGAGAGCCTGTGCTCCATTCTGTGAACATCCACAAGTGGCACTTGGCTGTAACCCTTGGGAAAGGGAACTACTGGAAAGAAAGAATTAGAAAAGCCTTCCATGCTTGAACAAGTGGATTTGCTCTCAGAAGTGAATATTTTCAGGTCATCGTCCCCTTGGTGTGCCATTTCAGAGAATGCATTTTTATATTATGTACTGAAATGATAACCCATAATGGATCTGGGAAGACTCATTGGGATGGGTCTTGGAACAGATGATGTGTGGAATCCTACATGTCCGGGGAGATGCATGCAGTAGCTCCTGCCTTGGCTTCTCACTCCAGTGTCTTGGCTGGCTGGAGCTGGGAAACTGAGCTACCCTAAGATCTGGTGTGTCTGGCCTGAGGCACAGCAGAGGCAGCAATGAGGCGGCTGGAGGTCCTGAGACAAGAGAAGGTAGAAAGGGGGTCAGACTAAAGCTGACATAGATTTTAAGCAAATACATTTAATAAATGTGTAGGCTGGTGACAAGGTGCTATGTTTGGTGCTGGGGACAAGACGATGAGACTCCTGCCTTCAAAGATATTGTAATCTATAGGTGTGGGGTTAAAGTATGTCCATAATTAACATGAGATGGAGTAGAATAGCTTAAGAGCTGAGAGCAAGGCAGATCATGTGGGACGAGGAATTTGAGGGGGGTGACAGCAATGTCAGGTAGGGGTACCAAGAAAAGCTTTTTGGAAGAAGTGCCCCTTAGTTGGGCTGGGAAAAAGAGGATTTTGATGCAATCAACACAATACAATACAATAGTTTTTATTACGTAGTATGTCTTAAGGCAGCTAAGTGCAGTGGTGGATGGAGTCACGCTGACCTGAGTTGGAATCCTGTATCAGACACCAGTAGGGTGACCCTGGGCAAGTTGTATAACCTTCATCAGTCTGTTCATCTCAAGGGAGGAAACAAGCATGTATTAAGCACCTGCTATGTACCAAGCACTGTGCTAAGGGCTTTTTATTTATTTATTTTATTTTTTTGCTTTTAGGCAATTGGGGTTAAGTGACTTGCCCAAGGTCACACAGCTAGTAAGTGTCAAGTGTTTGGTCTGAGGCCGCATTTGAACTCAGGTCCTCCTGGCTTCAGGGCCGGTGCTCTATCCACTGTGCCACCTAGGTGCCCCCTAAGGGCTTTTTACAGATATTATCTGATGTGATCCTCACAACAACCCTGGGAGGGAAGCACTATCCTCATTTTATCCTCATTTTACAATTGAGGAAACTGAGGCAGACAGAGGTTAAGTGAATAGCTAGGAAGGGTCTGAGCTAGATTTGACCTTAGGTCTTGCATACTCTTGGCCCAGTGCTCTGTGCACTGTGGCACTCCTAGCTGCTTCTCTGTGATAGCTCTGAGACGATCTTGTGCCCTGATCTGTGTCATGGATCCTTGGCCATCTCTGGTGAAACCTATGGAGAGAGACCTTCGGTACAGAACAGAGGTTGTTTTTTAATGAATGAAATCAATACCTAAGATTATAAAAAACCCCTACCCAATTATATTGAGATACCATCACACATGCACGCACACACATGCATGCATGGACACATGCACATACACACATGAACATGCATATGCGTACACATATACTTCCATGGATCCCAGGTTAAGAACCATTGCTTCCACCCTCCCCCCGTCCCCATTTACCAGATGCAGCTATAGGAGCAAAGGGATCTCAGGACGAGGACCAAGCTCCTATAGGCAGCAAATGATCCGGTTGCACTTTGCAACCAGGGCCCAGCCTGGCCTCTGCTCCAGTTCTCTTTCCTCTACACCATGCAGTTCCAAGTGCCCTAAGTCTTCTAGGGAGTTAATCTTTTCTATGCCTAAAACCTGTAATCCATTGGAAAATATGGACTGTGTCTTATTATTGAGTCACCCTCTCATGCTGTGCACTGAATAAAACACACACACACACACACATCATCATCATCATCATCATCATCATCATCATCATCATCATTGCTCACTGAGGAGAAGGCCGATGACTTTTCCTTGCAGAATGAGCCCGTGACCCTGGCTGAGTTCCAGTCGGGGGCTCCACGTTACAGAAAACCTCAAGATCTTGGGAGAGGCACCTGCATCCTGGACAGGCTGGAGCCGTGCCCATTCTGGTTAGTGAAAACCAGCTGGGAGCACCTGGCTCCCCCATTGGCAGAGCTTGCAAAGGCCTTAAAAAAAAGGCATGCTGCCAACCACCATGAAATATGCAATTGTCCATCTGTTGCTAAAATAAAAAAAAATCAAATCAAATCAAAATTTCTCATCCGTTGCCAACAATCTCACTAAGTCCTGTCCAGTTTCTAACCTGCAGTTCCAGGGAGAGGGGGCTGATGGAGTTGGGATGAGTCTTGGGGAGTCTCTTCATTCCTGGCATTTATAACCAGGTGAATGGAGGGGTGGTTGGCCTCATTCAAGGAATACTGGAAGAAACAAAGCCTCCTCAGCTTCTATTCCTGCTCAGTGTGAGTCAGAGCATCCTCAAGTAGGAGCAAGGATCTGAAGAGGATATTGGCTCCTTCCTCCGCTCTTGTCCAGAACTCTTCCTGTGCCACCCTAGAGGAATGAAGAGCTGATGTTCCAGAACTCTTCGGAGCAGGAGATTACTCGAGGAGAGTGAATAGAAGAGGTGCCAACAAGGGCAGTGATGTTACCCTCATCTGAAACTCTCCTCAATTCTCGAAGGATTTAGACACTGATCTCCAGGGCACCTTGGACAGATCAACTGACTCACCTCCATTATCAGTACTGGTGAGGGGATGGAGGCCAGAGAGGCTGAGCACAAGCCTAAGGTCATAGTTGGTGGGAGATGCAGAATCAGGATGAGAATGCAGGTCCTCTGATTTCATGGTAGGGCACTCACCACTATACTCCACAGCCGTCTGGAGGCATGAAGGACGCTGGACTCTTTAGGGCATTAGCAGATCCCACCAAGTGGGAAAAGCTGCCTTGGATGTTCTTAGCACCTGTGGTCTGAACACCAACAAGGAGATGTGTTAGAAATGATCTTCATCACCAATGGGTAGAATTAACATTTTTACTGGCCTCAGTGACTCAAGGGTCATCCACATGAAGCGATGGGAAAGGAGCCTGTTTCAGTCCCTGGAGAGCCTACATTCATCACATCCCAGACCTTCAAAGCATTTACATCAGGCACAGTCACTATTTTCTTCCTGTAAAGGGACCCAGACAATTTCTACCACTGGGAATAATCCACATGGTAGCTTGCATTTCTGTAGGGTTTACAAAACAGTTTCTTTGCTGAGCCTAAGCTCTGGCAAACCCATGAAACCAGAATGACTTCACATCTGATTCCACTGACTGCCTGGGTGTCATCTGAGGACCCCCCTGGTGAAGTATGGAGGCACTAATCACTGGAGCACCAGCAGCAGCAGCAGCAGCAGCAGCAGCAGCAGCAGCAGCAGCAGCAGCAGCAGTTTGATGTAATGGATAGTGCCCTGGGCCTGGAGTCAGGAAGACCTGAGGGCAAATCTAGAGTCAGGCACTTCCTAGTTGTGCAACTCTGAGCAAGTCACTTAACTTCTATCTGCCTCAGTTTCCTTTTCTGTAAAATAGGTATAATAATAGCTCCTACTCTGCAGAGTTGTTGTGAGGATCAACTCATATAATATTTATGAAGTGCTTAGCATAGCACCTGGCACGTGGTAGGAAACACACATGTTAGCTATTATTATTATAATAAATTAATAATCCCAAAACAATTAATAATTATCATACTTGATTATATAAATTAATAAAATATAATTATATAATATGTAATATAACCTATTGTACATGATTACATGTTAATATAAATTATGTATAATATATGAATATTCCTATATAATTATATATGATTATTTTGTAATCTTGATAATAATAACACAGTTGTTTGATGGCAGATAGATGATTTTCCAATGTGCTATTAATTTATAGTAATTCATAATAATAGCTAATGTGTAAATAGTACCGCATGTCAGGCTCCGGGCTAAGCACTTTACAATTTTATCTCATTTGAGGGGACAGGCTAGAAGCATTTCCAATGAGACCGGGGATGAAACAAGGATGTCCATTATCACCACTGTTATTCAATATTGTATTGGAAACTTTAGCTTTAGCAATAAGAGAAGAAAAAGAAATTGAAGGCATTAGAATAGGCAAAGAAGAAACAAAGCTATCACTCTTTGCAGATGACATGATGATATACTTAGAGAATCCTAGAGAATCAAGTAAAAACCTACTTGAAATAATAAACAACTTTAGCAAAGTTGCAGGCTATAAAATAAACCCACATAAATCATCAGCATTTCTATATATTACCAACAAAGCCCAGCAGCAAGAGATAGAAAGAGGAATCCATTTAAACCTCCCAAAACAAACCCAGGAACTCTATGAACACAATTACAGAACACTTTTCACACAAATAAAATCAGATCTAAATAATTGGAAAAACATCAGTTGCTCATGGGTAGGCAAAGCTAATATAATAAAAATGACAATCCTACCTAAGCTAATTTACTTATTCAGTACCATATCAATCAATCTACCAAGAAATTATTTTATAGAGTTAGAAAAAATAATAAGATTCATTTGGAAAATAAAAAAGACACAGTACTCAATGACTATAGTAATCTATTATTTGATAAACCCAAAGACCACAGCTTCTGTGATAAGAACCCATTCTTTGAAAAAAGCTGCTGGGAAAACTGGAAAACAGTATGGCAGAAACTAGGCATAGACCCAAATCTCACACCATATACCAAAATAAAGTCAAAATGGGTTCATGACTTAGATATAAAGGTTGATACCATAAGTAAACTGGGAGAACAAGGAATAGTTTACCTATCAGATCTATGGAGAATAGAAGAATTCATGACCGAACAGGAGATAGAGAACATTACCAAAAGCAAAGTGGATAATTTTGATTACATTAAATTGAAAAGTTTTTGCACAAACAAAGCAAATGCAACTAAGATTAGAAGGAAGGTAGAAAATTGGGATTTTTTACAACCAGTCTCTCTGTTAAAGTCCTCATTTCTAAAATATATAGAGAATTAAGACAAATTTATAAGAACGCAAGCCATTTCCTGATTGATAAATGGTCAAAGGATATGAACAGGCAGTTCTCAGATGAAGAAATTAAAGGCATCTATAATCATATGAAAAAATGCTGTAAATCATTATTGATTAGGGAAATGCAAATCAAAACAACTCTGAGATACCACATCAGATTGGCCAACATGACAAAACAGGGAAATGATAAATGTTGGAGAAGATGTGGGAAAATTGGAACACTAATACATTGTTGGTAGAGTTGTGAAATGATCCAACCATTTTTGAGAACAATTTGGAATTATGCCCAAAGGGCTACAAAAATGTGCATACCCTTTGATCCAGCAATAGCACTTCTAGGGCTACATCCCAAAGAGATCAAACGAATGGGAAAAGGACCCACATGTACAAAAATATTCATAGCAGCTCTTTTTGTGGTGGCAAAGAATTGGAAATTGAGGGGATGCCCATCAACTGGGGAATGGCTGAGCAAGTTGTGGTATATGGACGTAATGGAATACTATTGTGCTATAAGAAATGATGAACAGGGTTGACTTCAGAACAACCTGGGAAGACTTATATGGTCTGATGCTGAGTGAAGTAAGCAGAACCAAGAGGACTTCGTACACAATAACAGCCACGTTACGCAATGACTAATATTGTTAAACTGAACCCTTCTCAGCATTACAAGGATCTAAGACATCTCCAGAGGCCTCATGATGGAAATGCTATCCACATCCAAAGAAAGAACTATGGAAGTCTGTTGAGTTTTGTTTCATCTTTCTGATGGTTCCTCCTATTGGTTTTAATTTTTACTTACAATTTCACTAATGTGAAAATATGTTTAATAGGAATATAAATGTAAAGCCTATATCAGATTGTGCATCATCTTGGGGAGGGTGGGGGGGAGGAAGGGGGAGAAAAATTTTCAACTCAAAAGCATATGGAAGTGATTGTTGATAAATCAAAATAAATTAATAAAATTTAAAAAAGCAAAAATAACCCAATTTCATCTCATTTGAGTCTCACAAAAACCCTGGTAGGTGGGTGCTAATATTATCCCCATTTTACATATAAGGAAACTGAGGCAGAGAGAGGCTAAATGACTCACCCAGGGTCACACATTGAGAATGTCTGAGGCTGGATTCCCACTCAGGTCTTTCTGACTTCAGTCTCAGAGCTTCATCTGTTGCCATTCAGCTGCCCACCTGGAGGAAAAGTTGAAAGGTTCTGCCTCATAACCCTGCCACTGTAACCATCTATCAGCTTTATGGGCAGAGGGTGATTGAACTTTTTGTTTTTCCTTTCTTTTGCCCTGCTAGCCCATTTGTTTTCTGCCTTTTCAAAACACTTTTTCATTCATTTTGTTTATTTCCTGCCTTCCTCTTTCACAATTCTCCCTCCTTCCCCATTCTTTCAATATTTAACAAATTGATTTCTGTTGTTTTCATACCACTCTCATTTCACAATAGCATCCTTTGTCACCAGAATTTTAAAAAGTAAAAGAAAAATAGGAAATCAGCAAAGCCTGAGTTTGGCTGGAAAGGAAAGATTGTGTCTCCGTCTGTAAAGACAGAGGCCAATGACTGGATTTGGTAAATCCTCCAGGACCTAGCTTCTTGGTCATTTTATACACATGAGCTTGCACATGTATGTGTGTATGCACATACACAGCCACACATTATCACATATTATACATGTACATCCCACATATTATAGATGTGTGTGCATAAAACCACAGTCCCGTATGTGCATGTATGAAAGCATGTTACACATGTGTCTATAAGAAATTCAGTAGCATTTTTCTTGTTCTCATTCTTCTTGTCTCTGTTCTTTTGATCATGCCTCTGTTGTTCTATTGGTCCTGTTTATATCACCTCACCTCACATCAGTTCATACAAATATTCTCATGCTTCTCTGAATTCATTATATCTGCCACTTCCTACAACGCAGTATTACTTCCTTACATTCATGGGTCACAATTGGTTTAGTCATTCCCCATTCTATGGGCTGGGGCAGCTGTGTGGTACAATGGATAGAGTGCTGGGTCTGGAGTCAGGAAGACTCATCTTGTGAGTTCAAATCTATCCACAGGCACTTACTGGTTGTGTGATCCTGGGCAAGTCATTTAACCCTGTTTGCCTCAGTTTCCTCATCTGTAAAATAAGCTGGAGAAGGAAATGGCAAGCCCATTCCAATATTTCTGCCAAGAAAACCCCAAGTGGGGTTACGAAGAATCAGACATGACTGAAAAACAACAAAAATTTGTGGGCATCTGTGTTGTTTCTAGTTCTCTGTAACCACAAAAACTTCGCTACTAAAAACACTAAAAATACAACCTTTCATTTTGTCTTTGACCTTCTTAGGTGATATGCTGAGTAGCAGGATTTCTGAATCAAATGTCTGGACATTTTAGTCCCTTTATTAGAATAATTCCAGATTGCTTTTCAGAGTGGTTCCACTAATTCAGAGCTCTACCAACAGTGTGTGAGTGCACCTATGTTCCCTCTCCTGTCAATATTTAAATCTTTTTGTTGTTTTGGCCAATTTTGTGGTTGTGAGATAAAACCTTGAAAGCTAAGTGTCAAGTGGAAAGAGTTCTGGACCCGGAGTCAGGAAGACCTGAGTTCAAATCTGGGCTTCTGCATTTACTGGCTGTGTGACCTTGAGCAAGTCCCTCAGCCTCTGCCTCAGTTATTTGACCTGTAAAAGGGGCATTAATAATAGCACTTACCTGCCAGCGTTGTTGTGAGGATCAAATAAAATAATATTTGTAAAGCACTTTGCAAACCTTAGAGCATTATGTAAATGCTAGTGATCAGCATTAGTATTTATTGTAATTATGTAATATTATTGTTAATACTGGAATTATTGTTTGCATTCCCTTTACTGTTAGCACTTTCTATCAGTCCTTCACAGTTGTTAATAATTGATGATTCTTCTTTTGGGAATGTTTGCTCATATCCTTTGACTACTTCTTGAATGAATTTGCCTTTCCTTTTTAACAAGGACTTATGAACTCTACCTTGGTGGTGGTGATTTGCCGACTCTTTCCCATAATCCCAGAAAACTGACATGAGATATTTTGTAGTGGAGCTCTGGGAGACCTGGTGTGTGGAGGCACCCACTGTCACCTCATGTCACAGGGGCTCCTATTGGAAGTGAGATAGGGTGGGGTGGGGGCAGGGACTTCTCAACCTTCTGCTTCTCTGCTGGAACTGAACCACAGCCTCGTTGTTCTCTCTTCCAAATGTTTGATGTTTCAACAGGGGAAAACAGATACTACATCTGTACGATTGCCAAGGGTCAAATGTTTTCTGATTTTCAAAGAGATTTTTACGTAGATTATTCCATTTGATCAATGCAAAATTACTGTCTGGCAGTGGGGCAGTTTGTATTGGAGATAATGAGAAAGGTCATATGGTAGATGGCTGGATTTAGAGTCTGGGGCCTGGATTCAAGGAATGTGTAGAAGTTACAAAGACATATTTAGTGTGTGTGCACGTGCAAGCATGTGTGTGTATGTGTGTATGTGTGCATGTATGCACATGTTTGTGTAAAATATAAACAAGGAGAGTGTCCCAGGGTGGAGTGGCTTGCCTTCGTAGAGAGTGGCTTTTGTCCCACTGGATGTTTTCAAGTAGAAAACTGAAGATTTGTTAGGGCTATTGAAGAGGAAATGATTGTTCAGGACAACTGTGTGCCACTCTTCTGTCTGCTGCCCTGTGCTCTCCAAAGTGGATCTCACCTTATCTTCTCTCTGGTGTTTCCTCCACACAGAGACCTTTCTGCGCCCCTTCCAAAAAAGACTGCAACCAAATTACTGCTACTGCCTCTCTGAAGGTGGGACTTCCTCTAGAATGCCAGATCCTGGAAGCAGGGCTTGTCTCACTTTGTATTCGTATCCGAAGAACGCAGCAAAATATGTGGCACCTCCAAGACAGTTAATGAATGCTTTCACTCCTTCATGTATTTTCACGTTGAATGAGAGGCTTCTGAGGTAATTTCTGCCCTTGTTGACATTGTTCAGTCATATTTGACTCTTCATGACCCCGTCTGGAGTTTTCTTGGCAGAGATATTGGACTGGCTGGCCATTTCCTTCTCCAGCTCATTTTACAGATGAGGAAACTGAAGCAAACAGGGTGAAATGACTTATCCAGGGTCACCTAGCTGCTAAGTGTCTGAGGATAAATTTGAACTCACAAAGATGAGTCTTCCCTGCTTCAGCCCAGAGCTCTGAGTGCTATGGTGCCCTGTCCCTAATTGCACTCTTTTGTTATGAGCTTCAGCTTTGGTTATTTTGAGTCCTAGCTTTGCCCACTTATTAACTGTGCCCTTAGGCAATCACTTGCCTTTTCAACTCTCAGTTTCTTGCTCTGTGGTATGAGGTGCCTGGATTAGAACAGATGATACTTCAAGCTCTTTTTTTGGGGGGGGGAATAATTGTTCTTTCTTTATTTTTTTATGTTCATTTTAAAAATTAATTTATTTAGATTTATTCAAACTCTTTCTAGTTCGCCAGAGCAGGGTGCAGTAGAGAGGGACTGCATTTGGAGGGCAGGGATCTGGATTCTGGTCCAAGCAGTGCTACCGATGGCCTTAATGACTCAGGGTTAGTGACTGCATCTCATGAAGATGCAGTTTCTTCATTCAGCTTGTTTTTATCGGTTAAAGAAGCATTTACTTTTTCTTCATAGTAGGCTCTTAAAAATGCTGATTGATTGAATGAGAGCACTTTCTGTATGAACATTTAAAGTTGTATACAAATGGAACATGGCGAGTGCCATTACTTACATTTTTCCCTTATTTTTTTCTTTTTAAAAACTGATAGAACTGGGACAAAAATTCAATCTAATCCAACTGAAAGGGTCTGAAGAGAATAGACTTAGATCAGGAAGAGACATTAGGGGTTGTCTAATCCAAATCTACTCATCTTGCAGATGAAGAAAGGCCCAAAGATGTCTTCCATTTGATTCACCAAAATGTGAGGACTTTATTGTTTTTCCTCACTGTCTTCTATGATGTAGCTCCCCACTCCTCACCTTTATTTAATCACCTTTCAAGTCCTCTGGTTCTGCGATGTGTCTTGGAGTGGAGCCTGGGTTCCACTGAGAGGGACCTTTTCCCAATCTCTGCTGCCCCATCAGGTTGGGAAGGCTTTGGGCATAGGCCTGGGTTCTAACACAGGCTTGACTCAGGTTGGCTGCTGGCGGGTGGTTTTTAGGCTAGGACATCACTGGAAGACCATGGAGAATCTGTGCTGCTGACACTGATTGTGTCTACTTTCTATGTGTCATGTATATACATCTGTATGTCCAGGTTATCTCCACCATTATTGTACATCTTTTTCTTTTTGTCTTTGTAACCCTAGTGAGGAGCCTCATCTGTGACAGAGAACATGTTCAATAAATGCTTGTTATTTGACCTGGTGCTGCCAATGCCAATATGGGTCACTGATTAATTTTGATGGACAATGCTGACCTCAGTCCCCCTTACCCCCAGTGCTCCAAGTTTCCCCCAGCATGGCTGAACTGGGACAATGGAGAGTAGGGAAGGACCAAGCTGAGCCAGCATTTCCTGTCTCCCCAATGGAACACTTACAGATGCAGACTTCAGGCTTCTACGAACAAAAGAGCAGCTCACAAGAGCCTCTTGATTCTCAGTTGATGGCATTCCACGGAGGCAAGGTGTCTAGGCCCCACTGGCTGCTCTGACAGATGATCTCCTTGGGGCTATGGACATCAGTGTTTATTCTCCTGGATCAACCTGCTGGCTCAGATCCTGTCAGTGAGGAGGTGTTCTGGCTTCCGCTCTGAGATTTACCTGAATGAATGATGTTACCCTTCGATGGGTAAAGCAATTTGTCTCCAGCAGAGAAGGCTTGTGATGGGTAGCTGCCCTTCCTCCCTGAGGCACCTCAGCTGTGGAGGATCACAGGACTCCCTTGGGTTTTCTCTCTGGGACAACACGTACTGAAGACAGCCCCAGAAAGTTCCTGCTTAACCCAGCTGGGAAGGGGCAGATGGAGTGCACCCTTTGTCACCTTCAGGGCTTCCTGAGAACCTCCCTTCACCCTGTGGTTGGGGAGGGAGGAAAAGCCTGAAAGTATGATGCCAGGGAAATGGAAATGCATACGATTGACTATTGAGGCTGCTGAGGTAGGCACATGGTTCCTTTTCCCTAAGAGAAGAAGGATTGGGGGAGGGTGTCTTCCACTTAACTTGACCCAAGGTACCTGGACGTGAAAAGCTGGCCCAAAGAGAGAGAGGGGAGACAAGGGAAGCACAATTAACTGTCTATCTATCTATCTATCTCTAGATACATAGATATAGATATATGCACATATAGATAGATATGCACACATACACACACACATATGTATATTGCAATATCACATGATGCTGCCTCCCCAGCAAGGACTAGCCAGGGCAATCAGGGACCAAGGGCGACCTCCTGTGCTTTCTGAGAACCTCCTGGCTATGGCACCAGCTGAAGAAAGCCTGCAGAAATGTGTTTGTTCAGAGCAAGCCTTCTGATATTCTCCTAGTATAAGTGTCTTTTTCTGAGATGGATTATTATTTGTCCAGTCTCACCCCCAGCACTAATCTCTTAATGTAAAGGGTGGTTAGGAGGAGTGGTGAGGATAAAATGGGATTAAAAAATAAGGCTCATGACTTAATGATTAACAGTTGAATTATGAATGGATCAATATAGCTATGCATATGATGAGGAAGGTGAGAAAATGGTTCCCATTCCCATGGTATAGTTTCACGTTCAATGGGGATCTGTATATCCACCCTAAAGAGCTTTTCTGCTTGACCCCAATACCATGCATTGACTTAGTTGGACACATTGGGGTAAGCTTCTTGAGGGCAGGGGCCAATTTGCTTTGATTTTGGTCTAGAACCATGTTTCAGATATTGTATAGGCCCTCCATTAACACCTAATGATTGATTGATATGGTAAAAGAACCTTTAGCCCAATACCCCGAATGATGCCTGGACTTTCAGCAGATGTTCTGATCCTGGGAATTAATGAAGGGAGCACTTTTTGACTTATCCCTAGGATGCTCACCATTGGGTGATACATTTTTTTTGGCCCCAGTGACTACTTCTGTGACCTTAGGGATGGTATTCAACCTCTCTATTTCTCAGTTTTCTTCTCCGTTAGGTGAAAGGGTTGGACTGAATTAACTCTGGGATCATTTCCAGCTCTATATCTATGAGGTTATGATCGACTGTGACTACCTCAGAAGGTTCAGAAGGGCTGTAATCTGCATTGGTGGATAGAGTTCCTACAAAGACTAAATCATGGAGCTTCTAAAGTATGGTAATATAGAAAAATTGAGCCCCTTATGTGTGGAGCCAGGGGAGATAAGGTAAATTTTACACTTTGGTCCCAACTCAGTAGTTCACAGTTGCTCTTACCCAGGCTAATTTTTCAAGTCTACAGAATTTGTGTTTCTATTTTCTAAACAAACTAACCATCCAAATTCAAAGAAGTCTGACACCTGTTGGCACTCTGCCTTGGAGGAAGTCACAAACCAGAAGGGCTACCATGTTGTCTTAGAATATTAGAGACTTTTGAGAAACCAAAAGGTAGCAGCCTACTGTGGTGGAAACAAAACCGATCTCAGAGTTAAGTGCCATGAACTCTGATCCTGGCTTGGCCACCAGCAGCTGAGTGAACTCAAAATGTCACTCAACCTTTCTCGATTTTGTCATCTGTAAAAGAGGGAGATGGACCAGAGTCAACTCAATTTGAAAAATATTTATTAAGCTTCTCTCATGGATAAATGGCTGGGTATACAAAGACAAAATGGAAAATAGCTCCTTCTTTTAAAAAGCTTGCCTAAATGTAAGGAACTTGAAGAGGACACCTACAAATCAGGGAAGGGGAATCAGGAAAGGTGCCTGGAGGAGGTGATACTTTAACTGAGCCCTGCAGGGTCAGGATTCTGTAAGACCCTGCATGTATAGGAGGAGGAGCTGCTTAACACAAGGCTCAGAGGTGGGATGTCCTTCACAGTCCTTGCAATGCTAACCCTGATTTAGCTTGGTGGGGCTCACCCCAATTGCTTGTCTCCCCATCTGCTTCATTAGCTCTTCTTCCATCCCAAGTGCTCACAATGCTGTCAGAATTTCCGGGTGATCAGGTGTTTTCCTTACACACCTCTGCATGAGAGAAGTCACCATCATTTTGCCACCTCCATTTTTCAGATGAGGAAACTGAGGCTCAGGGCTCTGAAGTAACTTCTGTACAGTTATACTGATAATATCTAAGATGAGCTTCTAATCAATGTCTCAGGACACCAGGTCAAATACTGCTGCTGCTGCAACACCAAAAGGACTATGGGAAAGTGGCTTCCTAAATTGGAGTTTTGGGAATCCTCCTTGGACCCCTTGGTTAAAGTGCCTTCTCTCTAGTCTCTCAGCACTTCTCAGTCTCCCCAGTTCCTTAAAGATTCCTTCAGGACAGTATATCCAGGTTCTTCCATTACTGGCTGGATCTTCTTCCTGCCTCCTCCTTTGTTTTGGGCTTGAATTCCATGGTTTACAAACAGTTGATGTAAAATTGAAACAATCAAACAGAAAACCAGCCACTTGGGTGTTTTAGTTGGCCCCAAGCTCAAACTAAGTCAATCACTTCTGTAATGTTAATGAAACCTTAGGCTGAATTAAGAGATGAGATGCTCAGTGTCCGTGGGACCATAGATCTAGACCAGGAAGGGGCCACAGAAGTCATCTAGTGCATGACCCTATACAGGGTCATGAAAAACTTGGCAATAGTAAAAGGTTTCTGAGTCAGCACAGTCCAAAAAATAATTAAAATCAAACGCATGATGAATCTAAGGTGTTTCTAGCAGGGTTTGGCCATATCACATCTCCCACCTTCACTACAGCCTTGGTTCTGAACACAAAGCATGTGCACTTTGCATTGTGTGTGCCCTCAGGCCGTGCAATGCCAATGAACCCTGGGGAAATTGGAAAAGGGTTAGGAGTGGGAAAAGTTTAAGAAGCCCTCATCTAGTCCACATCGCTCATCTACAGATGAGGAAACTTCACTGAGACCCAGAGGTTAAGTGGTTTGCCCAAAGCTCCAGATAGTCATCGTGAGTGATGGGAGAGAACCCAAGGAGAGAATCCATCAGAGAATCTAAGTCCTGTGGCTACAGAAACAGAATTCTTTCCATTGAATCCCTTTGCCTCCCACCTCTTAATTTCATAGATGAAGAAATGGAGGCTCAGAGAGTTTAAATGGTTTGTTTGAGGTCACACAGTTAGAAATGGGGATGTGATAGTCAATGTAACAACTGCATTTGAAAAATATTTACTAAGCAACTCCTATGTTTAAGGCACTATACTAGGTGTTAGTAATTAAAAAAAAATACCTGTCCTCAAGGAATTTACATTCTGCTGGGGAAAGGAGATACAGTACATGTATAGATTAGTAAATAAAAATTATATGCAAAGTTATACAAAGTAATTTCAAGAGGTAGAAATCCCTCTGAATTGGGGGGATAAGGAAAGGTATTATGTAGTAGGTAGCACCTGAACTGCACTTTGCAGAAGATTAAGTCAGAGATGAAGAGGCATAAGGGATAGCCCATGTAAATATATGGAGAAGGGAGATGGAAAGTCACTTATGGGTGCATAGCCTGAATCACTGGAGTAGCCTAGGTTAGGACTACCTCAGAATAATTAAAATGTCATTAAAATGGTTTTTAATGAAAAAAAAAAGTGTTGATGAAGCATACCCCCAGCCTCTTGTTGGAGAAGCAATTGACTGAAGGTACAAGGTGAGACATATATTTCCAGATGTGAGCATCGTGAAACAAATTTATTTTCATTGTCTATAATTTCATTACAAGGCAGAATTTTTATTTTGGGAAAGAGAGGCTTGTGATAATAATGCAAAAAATGAAGATACAGCTGGAGAGAGGAGATAAAAGTGCATCTTCGAAATATTTAAAAACACAGGGAAGAGGTTAAAGGGAAGTTAACAGTGGGACTCAGACGAGCAGAGCAATGTGGGTACTAGCACATCACATTTAATGTATAATAAAAAGAATAAGATACTTTTCATGGCTTCATGCTACAATTCCCAGTCTTTGTGTGTGGAAAGGCAACATGGTGTAGTAGGAGATAGGGCATGACACTCGGTGTCATGGAGACCTGAGTTCAAATCCCAACTCAGACATTTACTTACTATTGTGACCCTGAGTAAGTCAATTAATTTGGTGTTCTTTAGTTTCCTCATCTATAAAATGAGGGCATTAACTTAACAGTCAAAAAGCCCCCTTCTGTCTCTAAATTTATGATTCTATGAAAGTTCTTTTTTGTTGATGATTTTCAATTTCATTATTAATAAAAAATCTAAAAACCTTTTGGAAAAGCAAATGTGTTAAATCTGCACCAATTGGTGTCTTTCCTTGGTACCCTTGAAAGCAGAGCAGAGGACATCTGTGCAGAGACCATGTTAAGAGTACCCAACTATTCAGTTTTGGGATGCTCATTGCATAGTCCCAAAGTCCTGAGAGGTAAATGAGAGCAAACTCACATAGCCTGCTACATTTGGCTGGCCCCCGACCAGACTATGCTTTACACCCCAACCAACTGTTCACTCTCTCTATCTGCCTGCCATTGGTCTTGCCACCATGCACGTTTCCTCCCCCCTCCCAATGTTCACTTTCCTCTTTGGGAACCATGATGAAGCATTGCTTCTGGAAAGAGCATGTCAACTCATGCCCCTTTGGCTCATCTCACCATCATTATTTCAGATCTAAACTCACCTTTGGCATTGTATCCCTCATTAGAATGAAAGCTTGGTGAAGATAAGGACTGGCTCCGCTGTCTAGCTATATGCCCGATGATTAGCATAGTGCCTGGCACGTAGGAAGTGCTTGATAAGTTAAGCCAAGTGCACAAGCTTTTCTAAAATACTCACAGTGAGCCAGACACTGTGGTAGGAGCTTTGGGAATTCAAAGACAAAAACATAAAAGTAAAACAAAAGACAGTCCCTGTCCACAAAGAGCCTACACTCTCTAACGGAGGAAGACAACACACAAAATGAAATTGAGAGAGAGGGCAGGGGAATCAATTTCCAAGGTGAAGAAGTTTCCATGGTATGGCAGAGAAAGCCTGGGAGGAGAGGCCAGAGCACAGACTGGATAGGAAATAAGACATGGCTGGCTTGGGAATCCTCCTTAAAATGGAGCTTGTGAGGGGAAGCAGCCACTCCAAATAAGAGGTCATGGGCTGAGGGGCTTTCCAGGGTGCAGAGTGAGCTTCTAGGGTAAAGTGGTTTCTGTGGCATGGCAGAGAAAATCTGGAGAATGAGGAGTGAGTGCAGCCTCCTGAGTCCTTTCCATAATTCTTTCCTCCATTCTAATGGTCCTTTTATGATGCCTAACACCATTAAGAAAATATAAAATTGTTGTCTAAAAAGTGTGTAAGGTGGTGAAAGTGTTGCAAACAGTAACTGAGAAGGAGTGGACCGAGGCTTTCACTTCCAGGAAAGTATGAACCACAGGGGAACTTTGTAGTGATCGGACAGAGAGGGTGATGTTTGTTTTTCTGCCCTAGCCAGGTCATCATTATCCTTGATCTATGGGTAGGCTGGTTTTCCTTCCATCCACAAGACAAAGGGTTCCAAAGGAACCTCTCTACTCCCTTTATTCTCAAGGGGTAATGGTGCATTCTTTAAACAAACAAATTAACTCCTCATCCCCCACCCTCCAAAGGGAGAAGGCTTTCAATGTGAATGCAGAGAAGAAAAAGGCTCTGAAGATTTAGAGGAGCTTGCTGACTTGAGTCAGAAGCTTGCAGTGTGGAGGAACACCACCCAGAGGAAAAGGAAAGAAGGACTGTCGAGTAACCTTTGCAGCCAATAGCAGACAGGAGGCTCTTTCTAAGGAGGGGTGAGCAGGAGCCAGCAAGCACTGGCTTGTCTTCCAAGGCACAGGACGCATTTTCAAAGGTGCTCTCAGGTGAGAGGTGGTCTAGGAAGGATCAAAGAGGAGGCATGGATGCTGGTGAGTCCCTGCAGGGGAACTCAGGCAGCCAGTTGGGGACTTGCTAGCAGAGCTGTCTGCTTTCTTTCTGGGCACGTATGGAGAACATGACTGAGAACCTCCCAAGGTTTCGCACACCTACAGCCTCCAACTGTGGCGGTTCTCCTGGTCACAGAAAGCTCTGAGAGACGTAGTCTAGGAAGCACGCCTGAAGACTAAGGGGTTTCAACAAGAATTTGAAAACCACAGGGCACAGGCAGCATTTTCTTTACTGCAGGCTCTTTGAAGCAATGCTTGCCCTTCAGAAGGCAACCTGGAGAAGTGAACAGCTGTTTAAAAAACTGACTACAACAAAGTCAAGTGAAACAACAACAGTAACAGCAAATGTAACTGACTACTGCCTGATTGTAACAAAGTCCCCCCATCGAGAGAAATACTGAGAAAAGTCAGCTCTCTTCACTCTTTGCAGATATGGGGCTTATGGCTGCGGACTCTGGCCTCTCCTGGCAGTCAGAGTGGCACCTTCAGGTGATGTCATCGAACCACTGCTTTTTTCTTTTGTAATTTTTGTTACAAGGGCCAACTCACTGGTTAGAGAATAAGATAGGAAGTCCTTAGAAAGGAAGGCAATGTACAAACAAATATCAATAATATATGATTTTGAGATGAAGAGGGTGTCTGGGAATAGACTTGAATCTCTGAACCTTGACATAAAGTAGAAGAAATGAAAGATTCCAGCCAGACATGATGTGCCAAATAAGAAATGGAAGAATGTCTTTACCTAATGTCTTACAAAACTAATAAAAAAAAAAGCTTCAAATCACTAAGAAAGGGGGTTGGGGGTTCCTAAGTCTATATACCAAGCAAGCCACTGTGGAACATAGGGGGAAAGCACATGGAGAAGAGAAGAGCTGTAGAGATGCCCAGAAATTCACAGAGGCAAAGTCCAAGAATGGAGCCGACAATAAACAAAATTCAGGAGCTGGTGTGTTTGTGCACAAATGAACAAAACATGGCTAAGAAGTAGGGTGAGCTAGAAACGCTAATACAAACGCGAAATCATAGGTAAGACAATAACAATGACAATAACAACAACAGTAATAATAATATGTTATCATTTCTCTACCATGTTATAGTTTCTGAAGCTCTGGAAATGCTTCTTAGTTTAACATCACAGCAACTGTGAGTTAAGGGCTGCAGGCATTATTATCTCTGCTCTACAGAAAGGGAAGTGGGATCAGAAAGGTTCTTTGACATGTACTGGACACAGAGCTGGTTTCAGAAGATGGATCTGAATACAAATCTTCCCCCACACTAGCACCCAATTATCTATCACTGCCTCTGATTCATGGAGGGATGAGATTCTTCTGACATATTTTTACTATCTTCCTCCATGCTTGTCTTGCAATCAAAATGTCCAAGTATTAAAAATGAGACCTTGATTAACCTGCGAGTCATCTTTTGGAGTTTTCCCCAGCATCCTTCTATCCCTCATCTTTTGTAGCAGATGTTGGTGTGGTGGCCGCTGCTATCTTCATGGGAGTCCTTTGTAAATGCTTATCATGAGCGCAGCGATAGGAGATAGCCAAATGTTCTAGGAAATGATGTTTCTTGTTACCTTTGGATGCACAATAAAGCCAATTCTGCCAGCCAACTCATTATGCATTTTCCCAAAGAGAGCCTCTGAGATGTCCTTCCATTGAGCTGCCATGCCCATTCATCCCTTTCAGAGCCAAACTCCTAGAAAAATATGTGTCTCCACTCCCTGGCTTCACTTTGCCACCTCCTACTCATTTCTATTCCCTCCCCTCAAAGTCTGTCTTCAACTCCACCACTCAGCTTCTTTTAATGACCCTATTGTTCTCCTTTAAAAAAAGCTCCATCTTGTTCGCATTAATCAATCAATATTTTTTCTGTGATGCTGAATGGCTGTGAGCCACAGAATGCATCATCCCTAAATGAATACAATTTTGGGTCACCCACGGGGCGACGAAGGAGTCGTGATAGGTGTGAGCAGACCAGCAGATTACCACAGACCTGAACTGGAAAAGCAATGAAAGGCTATTCTCAGAGAGGCACAGAACTGGAAGGGGAGGCAAGCCAGTCATGGACAGAGATCTGGATGGACAGCCCTTGTGTCTGAGTGGTATGAATGCTATATCTAGACACCTGAGCAAGGGTGGTAGCCTGTGGTGGATTAATGGGGGGATGTGGGCCAAAAGGACTCATGATAGGAAGAGTTTGTGTTTTCCATCACTGGCAGGTGTAGCCAGCAATTGGCCTGTATTGGTTCTTTAAAGTTTAGAAAACTCTTTAATGCATATTGTCACATTGAAGTCTGATCTCTGTGAAGTAGGTAATACAGGATTAGTATTTCTATTTTACTGAGGCTCATGAAATTAAGTGACTTGACCAGAGGTACACAATGAGTGAATTTGTGGATGTCAGATGGGATTTGAACTCAGGATTCCATATCCACTACTCTGTTCCCAATGCCACACTAACCTACTATCTCAGATCCACTGGTATGTGGAAGTGTGGCACAGTCCTAGTAGGAAAATTTGCTTAGAATGACAGTCCTGGATGTGTGTGAAACATTTCTAGGCCTTGGGATGGAAAGAAAGATAATAATTTGGGACACATCAACTTCCAACCATTCCTGCCTATATCGTGAAGACAGCCTGCTCCATGTGGTGTTCAGACACCTTGTCTTGCTTCCTAAATTCTGAACCAAGGACCTACATCTCCCTCCTTCCCTCCCTCCCTACACCTTACCCCACCCCATGGACCCCACCCATGGGGTATCTCTTGGCGATGACATGTTCTGCTGCTGCTAGGGAGTTACCAGACAGCTCCAAGTCAGGCTAATGGGGACATTGCTCAAGCCGCACTGGCTTTTTTTCCTCTCTCTGTTCTACTTTCTCTACTGCCACTGCATTAATTAGAAATTGAGGTAAATGACACAAGTGGCCCAATTTTTTATTTCTGCCAGGAGAACAATTAGGCCATTAGAAGTAACAAATGGTCCGGACGCATGTTGCCTGTTGAAAATTTTCAAGCTACATTATTTCTGACAAGAAAAAAACAAATACGAGTTGTTTTGGCCAATTTTTACCATAAGCAATGTCAGCTTCGGCAGATGCCGCCGAGGCTGGGCTTTTTTTCCCTCTTGTCATGCCTCATTAAGGTATGCTGACTCTGGTGGGATCCCATTTCCTTTAGGTAAATAGTTATTTACATGAACTGCGGCATTTTTCTTTGGTGACAATTTTTAATTGTTCAGGCAACCAAGGGTGATATATGAAATGCACGGGAAAAAGCTTCACCTGTGAAACAAATGACTTGAAATTAACTATCCTTTCCAAAGAAAGGCAAAATTTCGAAATGGACAAATTAGGCCCTTCTCCGCCACATATGGTAAGTGTTTGAAATGTTTCCCCACTGGTGCCGACTCCAGAGGACAATTCTTCATGATGGAGTGGAAGCCCTTGGAGCTCATTTGGGGGGCCTTTCGATGCCAGCCTCTGCCAGCTTTGTGCTCAGAAGGGATGACTGCAGGGCTGAGCCCAGAGCCTTCCTTCATTATTTGTGGCTTTACCAACTCCCCAGCCCTGCTTTGGAGAGCTTAACTCTTTCTTGGGCTTTGGGGTAGGAACATGTGGAGATGGGCCACTTTTCTGCAAAACAAAACAAAATGAAACAAAATAAAACAAAAAAGCTTAAATGCTCAGTCTCCCAGCTGCCTTGGAAGTGGAGGACTGCCTTCTGCATATCCTAACAATCAAATTACAGACAGACAGGAGTGTGTGCCCACATCTTGATCTCCCCCCTGCCCGTCTCTGCTGGCTGCCTGCTTGGGCAGGTACATGTCTGCAGGGCCAGGAAGAGGGGGGAGTCTTCATTTGGGAGCAGCCAATGGATTAAAGATCAGAGATTTAGAGTGGGCAGGGCAGGACCTCGGAGGTCATCACGTCCAATCTCCTCTTTTATACTTAAGGGAAGTGAGGCTCAGAGAAGGGAGAGGTGTCACAGAAGTCAGCCAGCTACCAAGTCTCTGCCAGTTCTTCTCTTCCCTCCACTACAAGTGCAGAGCTATTACCCACTAAGGTATAGGAGCCAAAGCCTCTACATATGTAACAACCATTGTTGGGAGCTCTAAATAATGTTACACAACAATGACCCAATAGCTACACAAATGGCTTCCCGGGTAGAGGTGGCCTCAGGCAAAGCACGGCACTTCCCTAGACCTCAGCTTCCTTGCTTATACAGTGACACTAAAGGGAGGGAGGATGATCCCCTTCTGGATTTATGATTCCGTAATGATGAAGCAAGACAGGTGAGAGGCCACTGGCCTTGGAGTCAGAAAGACCTAGGTTTGATTATTGCCTCAGAAGTACATTGTGTGGCCTTGGCTAAGTCATTTAATATTACTCAGCCTCAGTTTCCTCACCTGTAAAACTTGGATAACAATAACATCTACAACACAGAAATGTTATGAGGTTCAAAAGATACAGTATAGAAACCCTGGAAGCTTCCCATCACCTCCAGGGTCCAACATACAGTCCTTTGGTTGCAGGTACAGCTCTTCACCAGCTGGCTCCTTTCTACCTCTCCACTTTTCTCATGTGTTCCTTTCCTACACACACTCTATGGTTCAGCTACACCAGCCTTCTTGCTGTTCCTTACAGAGGACCCTGTAGCACTGAGCTTTGCCTTTCGAATCCCTGCCCCTCTTCCAGAAGCACCTGGAATGTCATGTTCTGCACTAAGGCCTTCTTGGTTTCCCCAGATGCTCATGCCTTCTCCTTTGTGATTACTTTCCTTTGTATATATTTTGTACATACCCATTTCTCTACAGGTTGTCTCCTCAGTTGGAATGTAAAAGACCATGTTTTTGCCTTTCTTTACATTCCCAGAGCTTAGCCCAGGGCCTGTCACAAAGCAAACCCTTAAGCAATCATTGTTCATTCTTTAGGTGACGGACCAAAGTGTTTTATAAGCCTTAAAGTATTGTAGATATGTAAGCTGCTTCTTCTTCTTCTTCTTCTTCTTCTTCTTCTTCTTCTTCTTCTTCTTCTTCTTCTTCTTCTTCTCCTCCTCCTCCTCCTCCTCCTCCTCCTCCTCCTCCTCCTCCTCCTTCTCTCCCCACTCTTCCTTTAAAGGGCACATTAATGCAATCTCATATACAAAGTCTTCCCTATTCATCTCTGCCGGCACATGATTCTTTCTTGGATCTCACATGGTCCTTAACTCTGTTTTTCTCTAATGCACTTATTCGGCTGAATTATACACCAGAACTCTCCCGTATGTATCAATCACACACCCATAATCTGGGAGTCGCTTGAGGAGGGCAGGGTGGGGTGTTATCTATAGTTTGCATCTCCCTCAATTGGATATAATTCAACACACATTGATTGAGTCCTGATTATGTTCCTGGAACTCTGCTAAGAGCTAAGGGAACAATGGCGGCATTAAAATAGCCTCTGAGGGTGCAGGTGGACAGTTCAGATAGATAGGTAGACAAATAAATAGGCAAGCAGGCAGGGAAGTAGGTAGGTAGGTGGGTAGGTAAATAAAAAGTAACTCTTTGGATGAAGTCGAGGACTAACAGCTTTACAGGGAGATAGCAGATCTTGGGCAAGTCACAACCCCATAGAATCACAGGCCATCAAGGTTGGAAGGGGCCTTCTAGTTTGTACTCCCAAAGAATTACCCACTGTTACATACTGAATAAGTGAGGCTGTTAGCTTGGTGGCAAAATGGATGCAGAAGGGGAAGGGAATAAGCATTCATATAGTGTTTAATGTGTGTGAGGTACTATACTAACTGATTTACAAATATTATTTCCTTTGATTTTCACAACAACTCCAGGAGGTAGGAGCTGTTATTATCTCTATTTTACAGTTAAAGTGTCATAGAAAAGCTATTGTTAATTATTAACAACTGATTATCTCACCTTGGCTCAAAGACCTCCAAGGATGGGAAATCTACCATCTCTTCAAGCATCCCATTCTATTTATGAGGAGCTTTTGTCATTCAGCGAATTTTTCTTAACATCGAGTCTAAATTTGCTTCTTAGCAACTACTCGCCATTGCTTCTGGTTCTGCAATTAGGAGCAAAGAGGAGGAGTCTAAGTCCTCTACCACTGGCCACCCTGCAAATACTTGACCACTGATCTCTTGTGAACTCTGAGACTTCTCTTCTCTAGACCAATCATTCCCAGCCCCTCCTGCCCATTCTCATATGGAATGACCCTCTACCAGGCTAGTGGCCCCACTCTGAACTTAGTCCTGCCAAAATAACAGAGCGCAGACCTGTACCCGGTACTCGAGTTGTGTTCTCACCAGGACAGATTGCAGTATGACCATAACCTCTTCATTCTTAAAAGCCAGCCTTCTCTCAATTCAGCTCAACATGGCATTAGCAGGTTGTTGGTGTTTTTGTTTCTTTTTTCATACTGCCATATTACACTATTGACTCCTCCTGAGCTTAAGGTCCATTAAAGAACCCAGATCTGTTATTTCTCAGTCCTCCTTAACCTCAGTGCCTTTCCTCTGAGATTATCTCTAATTTAACCTGGATTTATCTTGTTTGTACATAACTGTTTGCTTGTTGTCTCCTCCATTAGACTCTGAGCTCCTTAAGATCAGGGACTGTTCTTTCTCCTCAGAACTTAGCACGGTACCTGGTATACAGCAGGTACTTAATCAATGCTTGTTGACTATCAGATTGATTGTTGCCTAATCATGTCTCATACATCTTGTAATCTTGAAGCTTTTGAGCCCAAGTGAAAGACTTTGCATTTCTCCCTATTAAACTAAGCTTAAAGCTCTGCCCTGTCAAGAGGCTTTTGTACTCTGACTCTTGTTTCATGGGTTAGTTACTCCTTTCTCTCCCCTGCCTTTTCTGGGGCTCAGTTTTCTTACTGTAAAATGGAGAGTTTGGAATAAATGGCTCCTTCTACTCCAAATTTGTGATCCCATGATACTTATCTCCATATATTAAATGTACTTATGTCAATACCTCAGAATATATTACATAATTTAAATAATCTGGCAAAAGGGGTTGTGCTTGAAGCATCTCAGTGTCATGTGGTACATTCAGATAAAGATTTGCCTTTTCTTCTTTTTTGGGGAGGGGGAAGGGCTCGATTTAATTACCACTTATTGGTGGTGAAGATTTGTGGAACAAGACGTATGAACATAAGAGATCAGAAAAAATGGGCTTATCGAGAACTGCCCATTCTTACTTTCTGTGTAATTACAGTGATTATATTTAAAGCCCAATTTGGCATCACCTTGCTTGCCTTAATGTGTTGTGGATAAAACCATGTGGCGAGCTGACCTTCGTATAACAGTGGCAAATTCCCTTTGCCATCTTTGGCTAATTAAACTCTATACAGTTACCATTTTGTTATTTCCACTTATTTGCATTTCTGCTGGGGGTTTTTTCTTCTCTTATTGTCTTCTCTATGATAAAACAAGATAAGCTTTTTGTTTTGCATAGGGAAGAGATTCATTTCAATGACCATTTCTCTTGCCAATATTTTTAAAAAGTCTTTTTTAAATGTTGTTTGTTGTGACCTCACAGTCATTTCCAGATGCAAAACCCAAAGAAATCCCAAACTCTATTTGAGTTTCACTTAGCTTCCCCCATCTTCCCTTAACAAAAGAAACTAGTTAAGGAAAATCAGAAATTCTGGCTGCTCTTTCAATATTGTGTGCCTGTTGTCTCTCACCTTTGGGAGAAAAGTAAGGATCTGCTTCCCTCATTGTTTTTCTAGAACTGAGGCTGGTCTTTGAACTTGCTTCCTAGATTTGCAAGTTGCTGAGAAGCTGCCCATGGCCTGCATTGATAAAGGGATCATTGTCATCCAGGAGCTTCTTGCTGCAGTGAACTCCCAGAGTCATGACCAATCCCTTCCCCTCTTTGTTCTTTTGATGGCTCTGCTTACTTGGTTCTGCATCAGGTCTTTCTTCCAAGCTTTCTCTGATTTCCTCATATTCGTCACTTATTATAGTACAGTATTCTCTTACATTACTATTCAAAGTTTGTTTGGCCATTCTACAATTAATGAACACCAACGCTGTTTCTAATTTTCACTGCAATGAAAGGCGCCATCTACAACACTCTCTCTTGGCATCTTTGTCTGCCTGGTTGTGGTGTACAGGGGTCAAAGGGTGAGGTGGTTGAGTCACTTCTCAGGTATCATTCCAAGTTGTTTGCTGCATCACTCATGGCAATAGCATCATTTCCAAGCTCTTGGAATGTTTGCCAATGTGAATGAGTGAATGAGTTTAGGTTCAGAAGATGGAGAACAGTGGGAAGGATATTGCCCACTTTCTAACTCTGATTCTTCGATCGATACTCGCTCAAAAAAAAATAGGACATGTATAAAAACAATTGAGGATGTGAGATGGTTCTAGCCACAGATATTGGGAAGAACAAATTATCATTCAAGTTCATATTCAACAAGCTTCTCTTAACTGAATGCTGTGTGCCTGGCACCATGTTAGGCACTGGAGATACGCGAGAATAAAAGAGCCCTACCACCGAGGGGTTTACACTCTCCTTTAAGCTTGACTGTACTAACAATTCCAATGTCTCCATTGCCAGAAGGTTTATAAAGGGACCGAGGAGGCCATCTGGGGCCTACCTCCCCTTTTTACAGGGACTGCAAAGTCCTTTGGAACAGGGTCTGGGTAGCATCTATCCTTGCTTCCCTGGCAGGGTGGGGCACAAGGCCTTGCACATAGTAGGTGCTTCATTGATGTTTATTGAGCCAAATACAGGGAAGCATCTAGAATCTCACAAATGTAGCAAGTAGTTAGGCCATCTGTAGGTGAATGATGACAGAGTACTCAGGGATGGAACATTCCACATGCAAGGCCCCTAGCCCCTAGGCCCAGCGCTCATGTAAATATGATAACGCTGCCTTAGTGTCTTTGCAACAGTGACTGTTAACTAAGTTGGCTGGCCATTCACTGAATAACAGGAGCTGTTTGCTCATTTCATTCCTTTGCTGCTGATGCCTCTTGCCCTTGGCCCCAGTGACCCTTGGATCCAGCAGAAGTGAACAATGGAAGTTAGAAAGAGGATATCTAGAATGTTTCTGTAATCCAATCAGCGAAGAGGATGGCAAGAGGGACAGCCCTGGGACACCTTGAGAAACGCCTCCAGAGAGAGGAAGGCAATTGAAAAGTGAAGGAGAGTAGATGCCCCCAAACAAGCCAGAACTGGAAGGCAAGGCCAAAAGACAGGCAATAGAGAAAAGTGGAGACTTAGGGGGAGCAGTGAAAACTCCTCATAGAGAGAACTGGGCAGCATGAAGGGGGTGTATGGTTTCCATAAATGACTCAACTCTATGAAGTCAGAGGAAATTAGAGCTTCCTGCTCACCTGGGTTGGGGCTGAGAGATGGAGCCAAGGTTCAGACAGCAGCAAAGCCTAGTCAGAGCACTCTGAAGCCTGTGAGCTCAATGACCACCAAGAAGGGCCAAGCTGACCTGAAGGGAGCAGCCCCTTTCTCCAATAATACTGAAGAGTCTGGGCTCTTTTCTTGCTCTCTCCTCCACCCCCACCCCCAGCTTTCCTGGTCCCATATCACAAGAGCCAATCACAGTTTCATTTAAACTTCGATCCAGAGAAATCATTTCCAGTCTCTCCAGCTTAGCAAACTGAGTCCTGGGGCATTCCCCACATAGCGGCTCCCAGACTCGGTGTCATCCTCAAGTCTTCCCTTACACTCACCCCACATCTCATTTTGATTTTCACGGCACCTTTCACACGCAGAGAGGAATGCCCACCTCTGTCCAACCCTGGTCCAGGTATTCCTCACATCTTACCTGCATTACTGCAACAGTCTCACGAGCTTCTGCCTTGTCTCTGCTTCCTCCAGGCCGCGTGCCACAGAGCTGCCAAAGTGATTTTCCTAAGGGTTAGTGACCGTGTGACATGAAAACTCCAGCAACTCTAGCAGGTCCCTATATTTGAACTAGGATCTCATAGAAGCTCCTTTGTTTGGAATTTAATGCCTTTCACAACTTGGTCCCTTCCTACACATCACTTCCCTCTTTGATCACACACTCCATGGGCCAGACATATTGGCCACTTGGTATTCCTCATATGGAACACCCCATTTCCCATCCCTTTGCAGCAGCCATTCCTCATGCCTAGCATACTCTCCTCCTCGCTTCTCTAGCTTTTGGAATCCCTGGTTCCCCTGAGGCCTCCTCTCCAAGGCTTCCTTCTGCAGGAGATCTTTCTTGACCTTAAAATGACTAGATGAGCCTTTACCTCTGAGTTTACCCTGTATCTCTTTGCGTGTGCCTTGTACGTAGCTAGAGACATTCATGCCAACTCCCTAGCTAGCATGTCAGCTCCTTGAGGACCAAGACAATTTTGCTTTTGTCTTTATTGCTGTCCTTAGCATAGCACCTAGTGCCTAGTGTGACTTAATGAAGACTTGTTGATTAATTGACAGAGAAGTGGAATCAGACTGTAATGAGCAATCAGATTCTTCCCTGGGGCCAAGGGAAAGAGTGAGCTGCTACCCCCAGAGGTTCTGCTCCTCACCAGTTAGACCAGAGGGGTAAAATGCTGGCTCTACAACAGGCCTCCCCTTCAACTGCACCAGCAACACCCCCTGGTATAGCCTAAACCAGATTAAAATGTGACTGGGAAATAGTTAACAAAATAAATAAAAATACATGTAACATAGCTGATGCTAATGGTTTTCTAAGTCAATATGCTGCTTGTAGGAATAATAATGATGATGATGATGATGATGATGATGATGAAAGCAGGTAACATCTGCATAGCACCTACTATGCACCAGGCCCTATGATAAGCAACTTACAATTATTATCTCATTTGACCTTGACAGGTAGGTGCTATTACTATCCACATTTTACAGATGAGGAAATTTAGACTAACAGGGGTTACGTGACTTGTCTAAGGTCACACAGCTAGTAAATGTCTGAGGCCACATTTGACCTCAGGTCCTCCTGACTTCAGGCTAGCTTCCTGTTTCTGTTTGAGTTTGACACAAATGATCTAGACAATTAACCGAAAGGGGAACAAAGAGATGTGGAGGGGAAGATGGCCTTACCTCTCCCTCCAACAATACTGTGTAAAGCGGAGACAGCTGGAGAATATCAGGGAAAAATTTAAGCTGTGGATTGAGGTTGTATACATTTGGTTCCAGGAAGGAAGGACCTGTAGGGGTAAAGGTTGGTGTTGGAGCTTTGGAGACTTGGAGAAGGGAGAAGGGGCAACTATGGGAGAAGCAGGCATGCCTGGGAGAGATCAGAGAAGATGCCCTGGAAAAAGAGAGTGAAATGAATGGGAGGGGTAGGATGGGGTCAGGTCTGGTGTGTAGCCCAAGTTATTCAAGAATGGGGGAAGAGAATGCCTATCCCTTGGGAGAGAGAGGTGGGGGTTAAGGCAGGGAGCTGGGCTGCGAGCTCTGAGGATGAAGATTCCAGAATCCCAGAAGTCCCACACTCGTCCATCACTCCCAGCCCTGGTCACCCAACAGTAAAAGGGAAAATGAGACTGTGAAAACATGTCAGGAGAAAAATAACAAATCCAAAACACACCCAGGAAATTCATACCCTGAATTTCACTGAGAACCACACTGATCCCTCAGTTTGTTTAAAGTCAATAAAGCTAGATTTAATACCAAAATAAAATCCTGAACTCGAGGCATTTTGCTTAATAGTCTGAATAATGATGTGGTACTTTCTAAGGGCTATAAGCCTGAGTGCTTTGGTCCAGACCTTGCAATTTCATCCAGGTAGGGAACACCCAGAGTGTGGGAACAAACTCCCTCCACTAAGTTACAAATCAGTAACTCATCTGAGTCTTATACCCTGAGAGAGTTGCTTTGAGGGTAGGGGACCAGCTCAAGGTCACACGGTCAGCAGACATAAGAAACATGTATTGATTTCAGGTCTTCTGACCACAAGGTTAGCCCTCTATCCCCTATGACATATTGCTTCATATATGAATGCATGTATAGGCAATAATACACATGAACAGCATGTGTATCCATGGCTGTGTCTATACACACATGTGAATGCATCTATATGGAGGCACATGACACACAAACATGTACATATGGCAATTCATTTATGCACAATACACAGATGTGTTTGTATCTATCCGCACAAATAAACATATATGCATATGCCCACACATGGAAACCACAGTAAATTCACACACATAGCCAAATGCACATATATACACTTGCATACATACATACACAATGTACATATGCACCAGCTATACAACGTACGTGCTTATATATGTACACATGTATGCATGCACGTATAGACAGATACATGTTTATACATTCATACACACTAACACATATACATACAACACAAATACCTACATAGTACAGATGCATGTGTGCAATGTGTATACACGTGCATTTATGTATGTACACATGCATATGCATATATGCACACATGTATGTGTATTTCTGAGGGAGTTCCCAGGCTTCCTATCCTTTAACCCCTGTGATACTACAGGACATTGTCTGGGCATTAATGCTCCATTATCCTTATTTTTCACTAGGCTTTGCTGAAGAGATGACCCGTCTCCTAGCCAAGAACAATGCTCTTCCTTATACACTTGATCATTCCCTAACCCTTCCCATCTCTTCTAGAATATTGCCCCAACTATTGCCTCCTTTCTCTCTAATTTTCGTTCTCTCCATAACTACTAATTTCTCCTCTGCTGCCTACAAATATGCCCTGCTATTTCCCATGGTATTTACAAATGCAGCCCATTAAGCCCTCCTCCTTTATCATACCTCCCTTTCAGAGCTAACTTGGAAAACTGTACTCATTTTGTTTCCTCTCAGTCATTTGGACACCCTTTGCAGTTTGGCTCATGACCGCATAGTTGAGCTGCCCTCTCCAAAAGTTATTGGTGATTTCTTAACTGCTGAATCTGAATCTTAAGCTACCTTTTCCTCACTCCTCATCTCTAGTTAGCTCTATGGTAGATGATACTGTTGATCACTGTGTCCCCCTGATGCTTGTGACTCTGGGTTTTGAGGACACCACCCTTTCTCTTGTTCTTCTCCCATCTATCTCAGTTCTTCTTTGGTGAATAATCACTCATATGTCAATCCCTACTGTGGGTATTCTTCAAGTATTTGTACTGGGCAACCTTCTTTCTCTTTTCTATTCTATTTTCTCTGTCTCTGTCTTGCACATCAGCTTCCACTGGTTTAATTATTCACACCTATGCAGATATCAGATGACTCAGATCTATATATCCAGATCTAGACTCTCTCCCGAGTTCCAGTGAAACATTCACAATTGTCTATTGTACATTTCAAGGTAGATGTTCCATAAATACCTCAAACTCGGCATGTCTAAAGCTAAAGTCATCTTTTTCACCAAACTTGGCCTTTTGAACTTTCCCTATTTCTATCAAAGGTATCACAATCCTTCCAATCGTCTGAGTTCACAACCACAGAATCATCCCTGATGCCTCACTTTCTTTGACCTATGTATCTACTTAGTTTTCAAATCTTATCATTCCTATTCCCACAATATCTTTCACATTTTCCCCTATTTGCCTGCTCCCATGATCACTACTCAGGTCACCACCTGTCATCATCCCCAACCTTTGACCATCTAGTTCATTGCCTTGAGTCCAGCCTTGTCAGTAGGCATTTTGTCCTGGTCACCTTCCTTGACATTCACTATCCTTGAGAGAATGTGGCACCTAGAAAGGAACCTAGAGCTCTAGATATGAGACACTTGCCTGGCAAGGTGGTGGCATTAGTGATTATTGCCAGATTTTCTAAACTCCAGCACATAAAAATTACCAGAAGTGTACCAGATACATAGTAATTCAAACTACAACAAGAAAAGGGTGAGTAGTGCCACAGAATGAAAAGTCTTCTGCAACAATCAATCAATAAGCATGTAAGTACCCATTATTTGCCAGGTACTATGCTATACAGAGAATACAATGATAAGAGTCAGACGGTCCAGGTCTTCATGGAGTTTCCATTCTATGACCATCCCATTGAGTAAAGGAAGCCCTCTTCCATTTCCACCACACCTCACACTGAACAATTGATTAGATTTGGATCCATTTTTAGTTTTGGATTTGGTGGTGTTTCTCCCTACTGAATTGTCAGTTGTCATTGAACTTGCCAAATCTAAGATGAAAAGGGCAAGCAATTGATGTATTGGAGAGCCCAGTGGTGTAGAGCCATTCTCATGTGGATGCAAAGCAGAGGAGGGCAGGCTTTGGTATGAGACATTTAGCTGTGATCATCTTCCTGTAGGATATCTATACAGAAGGAAAATAGACAGATGCCCTCAATTCTCTTTGCAGTTACATAGCCCTGGTGGCCTGGACAGGAGAGAATACATAGAAGTAAAATGGAAGGAACCAAACAATTAGGAAAATCAATACGAACACAAAATGATTAGAAGAGAAAGGGTGGGAGAGATTAGATGAAGACTGTCAGTGAAAGGTTGGGGATAAACTCAGCTCCCAAGCCAGGAAAAAAGAGGCAGCAGTAAGAGTCATAAAAAAGAAGGAAAATGAGTAAATAGCTAGGAAAGGACAGCACTCAAAAAACAAATGTTATGCACTGATAGAAAGTGACCCTCAAACCCCCAATAAAAAAAAGAAAGCAAGACAAGAAGTTCCATGCGATGTTTATAAATAATATCACAAGAGCAAGAAAATACCAGAATCATTCAAAATGTATTTCTAAAAATAAAAAAAAATGAAATTGAGATAGAAATCAGAGTTCTTGGAGAAGAAATCTGTTTTACAAAAAAGAGCTCTGATACTTAAAACAAATCATGGAAATGTTTATGAAAGAGTAGAGCCTCTGAAAAAGAGAATGATGGATTTTGAATGAAAAAATGGAGGTCTGGAGGAAAATTTAGCAGAGCAGAGTCAAAGGACAGTTATTGTGAAAGAAGCCAGGGGTTCAATAAAACATAAGATGACTCATCTCTAAGTTAGTTTAAGTTGAATTTTAACATCTGAATACTGTTCCACAGAGAACAACATAGGAAACTAACCAGAAATATTCAAAACAGGATGAAACGATGATTGCTAGATGCACAGATCATCGACAAAGAGCAAGACCAAGTTTCAACAATGGTTATACTTCAGAATTCAGGGTAAGACTGGTAATATGCACATACAAATGAAGAGCAACGGCCTTTAGTTTTCAACGAAAATCAATTTGAATCATGCACAATAACTATCTTTCTCTGAGAAATTAAACACAAAGTAGCAACATGGCATAGGACACAGAGTGCTACATTTGGAGTGCAGAAAACCTGGGTAAATTCTCTGACAATCACAATTACCAGTTGTATAGACTTGAGGAACTCATATAAACTCTAAGTACCTCAATATCCTTCATAAAATATTATTATCTGTTGGACTTGCCTCACGTGCTTGTTTTGAAGCTTGGGGAAAGTAATGTAAAAATTTGAAGCATACAATACCACTACTAGGTCTGTACCCCAACGAGATTAAAGAAAAAGAAAAATGACCCACATGTACGGCAATGTTTATAGCAAGCTCATGCTAGGATAGAAAAGGATCCGAAACTGAGGGAATTGCCATCAACTAGGGAATGTCTGAACAAGTGGTGGTATATACTTGTGATAGGGTAATATTGTTCTATAAGACATGACAAAGGGGATGATTTCAGAAAAACCTGGGAAGACTTACATGAACTGATACAAAATGAAGTGAGCAGAACCAGGAGAACATTGTACACAGTAACAGCAATATTGTAAGGGTGATCAACTGTGAAAGACTTAGCTGATCAGGACCAAGATCCATAACAATTCCAAAAGACTCATGATGAAAAATGCTAACCACTTCCAGAGAGAGAACTAATGAACTCTGAGTGCAAATTGAGGTATATTTTTTCACTTTATTTTTCTTGCTTTCTTTTTTCCTGCAACATGGCTAATGGGGAAATGTTTTGCATGATTTCACATGTGTAATAGGTATCATATTCCTTGCCTTTTTCAATGAATGGGAAAGGGGTGGAAGGAGGGAGAGAATTTGGAACTGAAAATAAAAATTTGAAAAAAAAAACCAACTAAAGCACATACAATTGTCTATATCACCTCTACTATTCCAAAAAGCAAAGGATATCTGATATGCCTAGCGTTTCTAAGTTCCCAACAGATATTAACTTTCTAAAAACAGAAATGAAAAATGGAAGTTTCTGGGAATTCTTAGGACTTATCAAATTAATAAATTATTCTATATTTGCACATTTTATTTATTCACACTAAAATAATAAATAACCATAATAATAAACATTGTATCATTTTTAATGATAGGATTATACTAAAAGTTTCTGAGATTATCTATATAAATTTTTAAAAAATACATGAATAGTTTAGTATTATCATGAACCAATATATTGGATGAGACAACATATTTCAATAATGTAAACATGATCTCTACATGATATAGTATTTGATAATCAGTATTAAAAGAAATATTAACTCAAAATAAATGCCAAATGAAAGTAATTTTAAAATTAAAAGATAATAGAACACATTTACTATTTCAGTGTTAACATTTTTAATGAGATATTTAGTAGTAAGAACTATAGCTATAGTGAATATTCAAACACTGGAATATATTTGCAAAAATTATGGGGTAGTGTTTGAATAATGTAACATTCAGATTTCCTAGAAAATTTAATAGTACTACACAAAATCATGTGTCAAAATGGCTAATTTAAGGACTTAATTTACTTCTAAAACTTGTTATTTCTTGGAATACCACTCATAAGAGTTGTATGAAGTATAACACAGGTATACAATTATTTATATTTATTTTGTATGCAAGAGTGACTTACCATTGGTGGTAGACAGGGCCATAAATACACACTTATAATATGGTAGCAGTTATAGCCAGACTGTGATTAGAGCATGAATTCTCTCCTGTAGATTCCTAATCCAGTTCCTGGAAATCTTGACTCTACCCTTTGATTCCACATGTCAACATTATCTGCTGTTGCTTTTGACTTGATATCAGTGGGTTCCTTTGAACCAGTAAAGTCTGTATGTTTGTTGTTGACCTCTCATTCTTGACTGAATTTTCTCATAATTTGGAAAAAAAAATTTCCCAAGAAATGAATTCCCATATGACAATACTGTATTCAAGAATAGAGTTCTATGACTCTAAGCTTAGTTATCTGTGAAAACAATGGACCCTTAAAAAGTGAGGTATTTTAATTATTACCCTAACATAAATGAAAAGCGAATGGGGTATTCAACATACCAAAATATTTAATTAAAGAAATGTAAAAAGTAAGCACAATGAATAAAAATTTCCAAGTGAAATTAACTCTTTCATAATTCTATGGCAAGACAAGCATACTGTTTATATGCATGTCTTCTTGTAATTATTAGGTATATTATGAAACAAAAAAATAGAAATTCCAAAAGGGATGGGGTAAATATAAAATATCACATTGAAAAGATTTTATTTATTAGTGGTATAAAGCCATTTTTGTTGCCACTAAAATATTATTTATAATGATATTTTTCATGAGTACAATGTGGTTTAATGTGCATCATTACTTTTTTTGAAATCTTGGCACAACTTTATGAGATAGAGATCTCCAAGTTTGGTTGAAATGGTGTTCAAACCTGTGAATAAAGAACAAACTTCCTTTAGCATTTTGAAGAAAGGGTGACAGGATGGGAAGCTTGGCATCAGGGACTCCATGGACAAAGCATTTTAATTGACCAGATGTGATGTAAAGAGGCCTGTCTTTAGTGTCTACAATGGGAATAGAAAAGATTGTACAGAGGTGAAAGAGATAATACAGGCAGAATTAGCAGGACTGGGAAATGTGAGGGAGAATAAGGAGTCAAGCATGACTCAGGTTTTGAGTCTGGATGACTGAGAGGAAGGCAGGATGATCAACATAAATAGAGAAGGTAGGGAAGGGGCAGGTTTGGGTCAGCAGGAAGATGAGCTCAATTTTTGACCCACACTGGTTTTGGTGCTGGCAGAAGATGTCTTTCAGACAGTTACCAAGGCAGGGTTATGCTCTTATGAAGATGAGAGAGTGTGACAAGATTTGGGGGTCATTTACAAAGGATTTATAATTTGTTGAAATTTAGCTAGCACATTTTTGTCTTTCCTGATGTTGGTGAATTGTTCTTTTAGATTAATTAGAAGTTGCAGCATCTTCATATTTTTAGCATATTTATTTAAAACTCACTGAAACTTTTGGTGGATTACTAAACACATTGTGAAATTAATTTCTTAAGTTTTTTAAGTGTGAAGATTCAAGGATTTTTAATGGATGATCTACTTACATCAGTTCCCAAGAAGAAAGGATGATCAATAGTGTCAACTGCTACAGAGAGGACAAGAAGAAGGAGAATGGAGATGCCCACTCCTTGAGGACTGGAAGGTTTTGCCCTTCTTCATATCTTCAGAGCTTAGCATAGAACCTGGAACATAGCCAATTTTTTTTGAAGCAAATTCTTGATAAATGCTTATTGATTGACTTTTTTCACAATGAAGATATCATCTGCAAATTTGCAGAGATCAGTTTGAGTTGAAGTAGGAGTCAAAGCTAACCAAGGAGTTTGGAAATCAGGGAGATTGAAAGAATGGGAGTTCTCTCAATGTGAAGAGGGAAATTTAGAAGGGGGTTGGGTTTGGGATAAGGGATGTGTTGGAACCAGCTTGAAATGGGTTATAAGAGCTGATTCTTAAATTTTCAATGTGAACATTTACATTCAGAAATGGGCAAATACTACAAATCAGGGTTTGATTTATTGTTTTGTTGGTTGTCTAGACTTAAGAAAGTGCTGGAAAAATATTAATCATGTAGATTAAACATAAGTGTCATCCAGACATTTCCTCATAGAGGGCCACTTGTTAAACACTCACCAATCATGTGTGTGTGTGTGTGTGTGTGTGTGTGTATGTGTGTGTGTGTGTGTGTGTGAAAGAGAGAGAGAGAGAGAGAGAGAGAGAGAGAGAGAGAGAGAGAGAATATCCATAGATATCTGTAGGTCACAAACCATATGCAGCTGCTCATATTGTGCTGTCTATCAGCTCACTGAAAACGAAAAAGGGAGAGCTGAGGTCTCTCATGTGCTGGTGATGGTCCCAGAGGAAGAGCCCATCCTTCTTAGGGTACTGCTGTAACTGCTACATAGGCAGGGGGAGGGATGTGTGTTCTGGAGGAGGGGAGGGTTTACCTATACAGATGCAGGTATGGATAGTACTGTGGTTAGATAATAAATTTCTTGGGGCACCACTGCCTACTTCAGAAGGGGCAAGGCAAAAGTTTGCAGTGTTATATAAGCCAGCTATTGGAGATGGTAGAATGGAAGAGTATTGCTTGTAATAGATAGCAAGAGATGATGTAGTTTTAGAGACAAGCCCTACAATTGTTTATTGCAAGGAATGATGGAATGAGTCTCATTTTCACCCTGTGACTCGTTACCCTTAGCATCATGTCATGTTACACTAAAGAGCTGCGGCTCTCACTTTGGAGATCACTAACCTAGATTATAAAATATAAAATCCTTAGTATGATATTCAATCCCTTCATAATAAGGATCCATATTGTCTCTCTAGGCTTATATCATGCTATTGCTTTTTATATACTTTATGCATCAACAACTGGATTATTTATTTGCCCTCTTCAGTTACCATCCTGCCCTTTCCCTATCTCCTTGACTTTGATCATGCTGACTCCCCTTCAAGGAATAAACTCCCAAACTATATTCTTCACTTCTAAAATTCCGTCCTTTCTTCAGTGCCTACCAGCTGCTACTTTGCATAGGAAGCCTTCCCTGCTTTCGGAAGCTGAGAGTGATGTCTCCTCAAATTTCTTAGTACTTTGTCTGGATCTCTTTGGCACTTTTCCCATTCTACTATGTGCTGTGCTTCCTGTTTGTGTCTATATATGTCTTATTCATACTGTAATCATACAAATGATAGTTGACATTTATATAGTGCTTGAAGGTTTGTGAGGTATTTTACATGCATTATGTCCTTTGAGTTTATAAACTCTTTGAAGGAAGGGATGGTGCTATTTTTCATCTTGGTATCCCTAGCACCAAGGACAGTGCCTTTCTCAAAGTAGATGAATAATTTAAAAAAAAGTTTGATGGATTGAATTGAATTGTCTCAGCAGAAATAATAAAAATGATGAAGATGATGAGGATGATAATAATAATAGAAATCATGGTACAGGGGAAATTATACTAACTTAGAAGTCAGAGGATCTAGGTTCAGATTCTGCCTCTTACACTTTATGTGTATAACTTTCTCTAAGTTCTTTAATCTCCTTAGACCTCAGTTTCCTTAGCTACAAAACCTTGGAGTCGGCCTGGACGGCCTCTGAGTTCCCTTCCAACTCTAGGCCTACGATCTTTGCACACCTCTGCCTCACTTAATCCAATTTGTATGTGATTTAAAAAGACTTGGCCTGGGTCACCCTACTAGAAACTGCTGGAACCAATCCTTAAACCTCAATTTTCTAAGCCTAATTCTGGTGGTTCACGGTACTATTTTTCCAGACCTGGGACAATCTGTCTTTCCTTGTGCTTTGTAAGAATTCCCCTCCTTTCTCCCTGTTCCAAAGTTCTTTCTTCTCACTGCCATATTGCAAAAGCCTTGGCTTCCTTGACTCCTCAACTCAGTCAGTCATGTTAAGCCAAAAAGAATTTATTAGCACCTATTATGTGCAGGCACTGTTTAAACCCAGGGATACAAAAAAGGTCAAAGATAGTCTCTGCTTTCAAAGTGCTCCCATCCTGGAGGGGGAGTGGGGAACCTCAAGAGATATTTTTCCCAATAACCCCATACTATTTACCCCACTATTTTCTCTCTCTCTCTCTCTCTCTCTCTCTCTCTCTCTCTCTCTCTCTCTCTCTCTCTCTCTCTCTCTCTCTCTCTCTGTCTCCCCTAAACATTACTTGTAGTACACTTATTGGTAGACATATCACATTCCCTATTCAAATACAGTTAGTTCTGCTATAACTAACATGTGTGTTTGTAAAAATCACTACACTGTGCAAAATTACATAATAAAAACTACAGGAATTATGGGAAAAATGAGGGCATGAAAAAAAAAACCTTTTCAGTGATACACTCAAATATAGGAACCTAATCAAAAGAGCAGCACAAATTAATGTGCTAAAAAGTTAAGAAATACACAAATACTCCAATAAATAGGGGTGGTGTCAGTAGCCTTGGCCTGCTGCTCCGGCCCTGATGGGGCCCAAGGCTGGCAGTTGATGACTATGGGCAAGAGGGCCGCACCTCTGGGAAGAAGAGGGTTTGAGGGTAGAAAGTTGGGGGAGAGGAACTTGCCTCAGTTAAGGCTGCCCTCCCCCCTTCTTCCATAACTCCCACTGAATTAGAAGATACACAGTAAATATGGCCCTTTATGACAAATAAATGAAGTTTGCTTATGGAAGTGGGAATGGGAAGAGCTGTGGTGTAGGGGTTATTAGGAAGTGGTGTTATCCAACCTTGCAGGGCAAAACCTGGTAAACTTAGGAAGCTGTTAGATTTCTGTGGGGTGTGTGTGTGTGTGTGTGTGTGTGTGTGTGTGTGTGTGTGTGTGTGTGTGTGTCTTTGTTAGTTTTGTGCCAGGTTCAGTGAGGGACAATTTTCTGTTTCTTGCTGATGAAATGACACAAAAGTAAATGAGAAATTCACGTTCAACTCAGGTTGTTCTTTCATTTATCGATTGCATTGGAAAAAATTCACATTTTTCCAAACAAGTGTTTTTAGCAGAAATGATTGTATAATCTCCTTGTGAACCAGTATAACTGTCTGAGAAGCAATTTGAATTAAGCAAGTACAGTGACCAAAATGTCTTCTCCCTTTGACACAGAAATTCCATTGCTTATAGGAATGTATATCACGGAAGTCATTGACAAAAACAAAATGTCCATATGCATCAAACATATGTATATATGTACATGTATGTACACGCTTGTATAGGTATATATGTATCTTGTTATTTTTCAGTTGTGTCTGACTCTTTGCGACCCCATGGGGTTTTCTTGGCAAAGATATTTGAGTGATTTGACATTTTCTTTTCCAGCTCATTTTACAGATGAACAAACAGGGTAAAGTGACTTGCCCAGGGTCACATAGCTAGTAAGTGTCTCCAACTGGATTTGAATTCAGGTGTTCCTGACTCTAGGCCTGGTGCTCTATCCACTGCACCACCTAGTTCCCCCCATCTATATATCTATATGCATATGGTGTATATGGACACTTTCTTTTTCTACATGTTATGATATGTATATGATATGATATGTGATAAGTATATAATATAGGACATGGCACATGTGTTATATATACATATTGCATTTGTATATTTTCCATATCTATCTCTATCTATCTACATCAATGCTTATTTTTGGTAATAAGGACATATGAACATGGCAGATGTCCACCAATTGTTTGGGGAGTGGCTAAAAATTTGTGGTAGTATAACAGAGGTGTCAAAGATGAGGCATGAAACTCCCAAATGCACTTGCCCAGATTAAAACGTGATTGAGAAAGATTTAAGAAAATAAATACAAATGCAAGAAAATATGAATAACATTATATTTTAAAGCTGAGTCAATATGCAGCCTGCTGGGAACCTTAAGTCTGGATGAACAGCTTTCATTCCTATAACGAAGTCTTATGGGGCTGTAAGAAATGACAGCTCTGATGAGCAGAGAGAAGCCTCTGAAGACTTCCGTTGACTTGATGCAGGATGCCATCCACAGAAGCAGGAAAACAGGGGAGATGCACAAGGAGTACAACAATATAAATAGCAGCAACCGCAAAGAGAGAACAAGATGAATGTTGCACATTTACAAATGACAAGCAGAGCCCCAACGAAGAGTTCAGAAAAGGGACTTCCCTTCACCACCTTTGCAAAGGTGGGGAGGTATCTAGGGGTGTGGAACATTACATATCAGCATTTGGATCCATTTTGCTAATTTCTTTCTTTTTTCCTTAATTTTTTTTTAAAGGAATAGTTCTTAGGGAGAGGAGAGGGGGAAGGAATATGTGGGAAATTCAGCTGACATAAAAAGAAATGGTACGAATAAAATCTATTCTAGAAATTGAATGAAAGTCGGCTGTTTCATTTCTTTAGACTTTTTATATCTATTGCTTGGCACATGGTAGGTGCTAAATAAATGCCTGTAAAATTGAACTGAAGTAGGTTTCAAGGGTGTCTTCCTCTGGTCTCTGACTTGCATCATACCTCTCTGATGCACTTTTCAAGCAAGATTGTGAGCCATTGCTCTCTCATGTTTGTGTCCCATCTCCTCATCCTGGATGGACTGTATGGGCCATATCTTTCATGGACCAGCTCTCATTTGAACTCAGTATCTTCCCCAGTGCCCAGACCTGAGCTCTTTAGATATAGTAGGCACTTAATAAATGAATGCTGAATTGAATATCTCTTTCTGCTAACTTCACCTTGTTGGGAAAAGGATTATAAGAGTACTTACACTTTGTGAATCCTTTCTGACTGAATGAAGTGGTATGTGACATCATTCAGTATCAGATTGGTTTTAGATAGATGAAGGCTACTTCTTCCTGTCCTGATATGGCTTATGTCACTGAAACTGCCAGCTGGGTACCCAATTCTTGTGCACAGACTGGGGCAGACCTCTCCTATGTTTAACAAGATCAAGATAATGAGATACATGCCCCTCCATACTTGTGGTAAGAGTTTGATTATGCCCAGACTGCTTTGAAAGGAAAAGAAGGCTCAGCTCCCTTTGGATGGAATTTCTAGTCTTGTGATCAGCTGAGTATTCCAGTAGGCATGACTGGTGGCTGACCATTGACTCCCTTCTTGGGCTTCCTGAGTCTCTCCACTCCCCCTGCCCATCTGAAAAAATTCACAGTAACATATTTATGTACTTGCACATTGTAATCTGCTGTTTTCCTAAAGTTGTGCAATATTTCTCTAAAACATATTTTAATTTTTATGTGAGTCTAGTGTTCATAAAATGTGCTTATACCCTCCAGCTGAGAGGATAGAATTTGGTCTTCTTTATTTTCTAGTGAGCCTTTTTAGACTGGGGGTGGGGAGAGATCAGTAAAAGTTTATCCCACAATTTCTCAGCTCAATCTGTGACTATATACTGTCCCTGATCCCTCCACTGCTCCTGCCCCCTGGTGAAAACTCTAATTCAGTAGAATTCAGGAAGGATCCTGACAAACTGGAAGTTCCTTATTCCGCTATTGATCAATGCTTAATAACTTTTTTTTTTTTACTAAATTGTTAATTTTGAAGTGACAGCCCTGAAGGATGAAAGTCCAATGGGTCGACTTCCCTTAGCCAGCCAGTCCACTTCTATACTGATTTACCTCTTTTGGGGCTTTGCTATTAATTTTCCACCTCATGGTTAGCCTGCCCTGAATACATGATCTTGCTAAGAAATACCTACAAAATATTTATTACTGGGGAGGTTATTTTATCAGTAATTGCATCTTAGTTAAACATTTTTTTTATTTTTTTGAAATAATTAAAAACAACATTTTACTTTTGATCATTGGGGATTCAAACCTCTATTTAATCATGCAATGGTTTTTTTTTTTATGATTTTTATTCCTGTGTTATAGCAATCGTATGGTGGGTTTTATCTCCTCTTTGTACTTGCAATAACATATTATTTGACCATGAATCACTTTAATGGATTGAAACATAAGCATGTGAATTGAAAAATAGATACATTAGTCAAATCAATAAATAAATATGAAAATATATTTCTACTATGAAAAACCATCTTGGCTACTGTGTCCTCCAACTTGGACAGAGAGAGCTGAAATATATGGCTGTAAAATATGGCTTACCATGTCAACTAGCCACTGCCTGCAGCCTGAAAGGAATTTTGAGCACTGAGTGAGTAGTATTTCATCAACAAAATCATAAAATAAAGACATTAAAATGAAGGGATGATTGAGTGCTGCAGGACGTTTCTAAAATCACCCTTCAGTCTGAGGCTGGAGTAGTTCAGCATTAGGAATTGCATACTCTTCATGACAATTTGCTTACAAATCACAGCAGCCAGCATTAACGAGCCAGACGGGTAAGCATACTGGCCTTGTTGCTAAACTAACTCCTAGTGGCTTCTGTGGTCAAGCATGGAAGAAATCCATGATCTAGCTTTAGTCCAAGCAATTGGAGGCTGGTCTGCCTGCTCTCTCTGGGGCAGGTGTCTTTGGTAATGAGATTCTTTAAGCTATTTCCCAATTGGTGACTTGACTTGTAGCTACTTCTGGTCAGCAGCTAACTTTATGAGAGGAAATTCCTATTTGTCCTTATCAGTGTGCCATGTCTAATAACCTTCCATCTGGGTTGTTTTCCCCAGTAGAATGTGAGCTCCTTGAGAACAGGAATTTTCTATTTGCTTCAACAGTACTTAGCACATAGTAAGTGCTTGATGAATGCCTGGTTCAGTCATTCATTTTTGTCTTCTTTCCTTTTTTTTTTTTTTTTTGGTGAGGCAAATGGGGTTAAGTGACTTGCCCAGGGTCACACAGCTAGTAAAGTGTTATGCGTCTGAAGCCAGATTTGAACTCAGGTCCTCCTGAATCCAAGGCTGGTGCTCTATCTACTGCACCACCTAGCCACCCCCAGTCATTCATTTTTGAAAGTGGAGATTTAGTCACTACTTTATTTAATGTAGCATGTCCTTTTTTTTTTTTTGGTCAGTTGTGTAATAAAATACAAAATACATATATTCTATTATGCAATGCCACATAAAATATAAGGATTTCTAATCACTGAACTTTCACAGAAAATATGGACAGAAGATAGTGTTGGGAATCTTCATTTATATTTACTTACACAATTGTGTTCATTGTTTTCAGGAACACTGAGATCTAACTGCCAAATTGTTGTGAGTTTGCTTTGAGTTCAGTTTTCCTATGTATTAGAAAACCGTGATTCGCCCTGAAGAAGAGTTGAGAAGATGCATTTCTCTACCCTCTTTGCAGAGGTTGGGGATGATAGGCATGGGATATCATTTATATCAGAAGCAATTGATGTGTTGAGGTCAGGGATGGTGTCAGTTTTGTCTCTGAATCCTCATTAGCACAATGCCCGGTGCCACTTAATAAATAAAATCTTCCTGCTTTTTTATTTAATGAGTATTCCCAGATCCTAATATAGTTATTGGCAAGGAAGGGGAGGGACATATTTGCAAAGAAAGGTAATATTTTTAAAAAGCTAACAATGATAACATTAATAAGAAAGAAGAAAGCTATGGCAAGGGTCTGGTAGCCTCTCTTGAAATGTTGTCTTGGTTCTTTTTGGGTCAAAGGGTCAATGATTAAAAATTAAAACGAGGTTATCAATAAAGAACAGTATTATGTGAATTGCCCTGCATGGGCATCCAAAGGTCTTCTGAACCATCCCCCAACACTGGACCCTCCCTTTTGCCCATCAGACATCGTCACTGCAGGCTCTGCACACCCTTTTGGAGGTTCTGTGTCAGAGAAATCTCTGAGGTTCTTGTTCTAGGACCCTGAGTCTCCCTGGAGGCTATAACTTAAGGGCTTATGAAGGAAACAGAACTCTTGGTTCTACTTTCCAGGCTCTGTTGACTTCTATTGGAGGTATTCATTTCCCAACTTTTCTTATGATTCAGTTCACTGCCCTGTTTTCTCCACTTCTCTGCACTCATCTAAATAGCCAGCCTGGGAGCTCAGCAGTCAACATATTGAGGCACTCACACGAGTTGGAACTGAGGTGATTTGGAAAACCATGAGGTTAGCCATATTGTCCTCTGAATGTCTAGACTAGATAGGGGCTTCCTGGGAAGTATGGAGTGGGAGAAAAAGCACTGGCATTGGACAGTCTCTTTGGGTTTCAGTTTCCTCCTTCATACAATAAGGGATTAGAATGGATGGTTTCCCATGTCCCTTCCAGACCTGAATCTAGTGAGCCTGTAGCACTTTCCCTCTGTTTCCTAAGGTGTTTGTTGAGGTACTCTGCATGGATGTGGGATGGAGTGGAATAAGGAGCCTTCAGAATAAGAGACTGCCTTTAGCAGACACCCAGTCTGAGCTGTGTTGTCACTAGGGTCAAGTGCTCCACACTGTACCCCCCCCCAGGCTCCCACCTTGAACTGTTAGCTAGGAGAGGTTGGGCTGAGAATGGACTAGAAGAGTCTTGGGCATATCCCTTGACCCTTGCTGGAGATTGTCTCTGTTAGAGGGAGCAGCCTGCCCTTTGGGGGGTACATCTTATATCTTTGTTTATCCCCTCAAATCCTCAACATCTCTCTGAAGAGTCCTCAGACCTGCTACATAACTTGTAACTGTTTTGAGGGACTCCACAGGGCCATTCCCTGGGACCATCTGTCTGAAAGACCTATGCCCATAGGCCATTTGGCCCAAAAGCCCAGTCCTCGACAGGATGATGGCCTTCCCTGGCAAAGACTATACTGGCAGGAGCACATCTTTCCACACAACATGTTTGGAGGGAATTGGCCAAACACTCAGGGGCTGAGTCATTGGCCAACAAGCCTCAGTTCATTATGCCCAGGCCTAATTGCTTGTGGTTACCATTAAGTCTGACCCATCTCTACAGGGCTGGCTTAATAAAAACTGCCCTCAGCTGAGACCATCTACAGCTTTGCAGGGGTGGAAATTTGACAGGCGCCCAAGAATGCTCTAGGTGCCCTTGGAGGCCAGTGTGGGACACTGCTCAGTAATCCACAGGTCTACCTTGACCTCTTTTTCTCTTTTATATAGACCCCTTTGTCCATGACCATATCTTTAACAGCCAAGAAATTCTTGAATCCAGAATGTTCTAACACTGTCTTCAGGGCAAAGGGTAAACAACCCACTGAAGAGGATTTTTCATTTGATGCCCCTGAAAATGCTGGTAGTGACTTATTTAGATTTCACGCTCCTAACAATAGGAGAGTTACTCTGAGGCCAGGGTTCTTTTCATTCGGACTTTGAAATTGATGTGACCTACATGGGCCCAGGTTTTTCTTCATCGTGAAGAAAGCTCATTAATCCAATTAAATAATTTTCGATGTATTAAAAACTGTTTATTTGCCCAAGCCTGGATCGTTTCTCCAGAAACTTCAAGGTCATTCATTATACATCGTACCATCTGAGCGGCCGCTAAGAGAGGAACCCGGGCAGCAGCATCGGCTGTATTTCTTGTGTCCCCATCCTCATTCCCTGAGTGTGAAAACTTTATTGCTCATTATCTACTGGGCTGTGATGAAGTGACAGATGATTTATTGGGAGCCCCAAACTGTGTTTCAATGGTGAACATTTTTATCCGTCTGTATTGCAGCCCTGCCAACCCCTTCTAACTGCTGAGACAACAAATAAAGAAACTCAGTGTTGGAGGGCCGGTGACGATCACTCATAAACGGCCACATTCCCAGGCCCGCTCCAGTCCTAATTTGATTCAATTCCCTTTTGTTGCTTAAAAATTCAATTTGTTTAATTGAGCTGTTTGACAGTAAAGGCGGAATCCCGGGCATTTTAACCATTCACATTAAATTTCTCTCCACATCGTACTTTTATTAATGAGCTTCAGAGAAGGTTGCTTTAATTTAAACGTGGTGACCTCACAAGGCTTATAAAAAGATCTCTGGGCTTTCATTCTCAAGGCAGAATTAAGGCGAATCAATGTGAGGCCAGGCAGAGGACAGTAGCTATTTCTTCATCAGGCAGGGAGCACTGAGAAAGTCAACCTGGGCACTGACATTGGATTATTAGCAGGCTTGCATTTGCTTATGCGTGGGGGTGGGCACGTGCAGGTATGCCCTCAACACTTTTCCCTTATTTTTCATCCATGACATGGGGGCAGAAATGATCACTTTCCAAAGTCCCGCCTCAAAACAGTTAAAAAAGCAAGCGTCTCTCTTCACCCATTTCCACTGGGAGGAGGAAAGAAGCCAGATAATGTATTGCCCATTGTCTGCTCTTTACAGGGTTACCTGGTTATTGACATTTAAATAGTGGAACAGCTTTTCCTTTAGGATTAATAAGATACACAGAAACTGGTGTGTGATTTTGAAGGTTTACTAAACTTTAATCTGTAAAATTTAATAGCGATCTCCAAGTCATTACGGGTGTGTGGAACGCGGTGTGCCTTTACAAACACTTTTCCAGCAATGAATTATGTTGGCAGAATGGGGTAGCTGTGTATCATTATGTCCAGGTAAATGCCAGGATGATGACATAATTGGTAGTTGGGAATAAAATACAACCCCTGTAAAATGTTACTAAGCTAAGTGCAGAAGGATTGTAATTCATTATACATAACATGACTCCTGGTTATTTATCATTTGGTGAAATATAGAATAACTTGATGTTGCCAGGCATTGTTCTCCCCAGCCTTCACTACCTTCCTTATTCAGCCACAGAGCCTTGGCCCACTTTGGAGAGGGCTAATTTCCTTTATCCTCCCATTTTCTGAGAACAAATTTTAAGTCTCCTTTCCAGTGCTGAAGAGTGCATCGTCTAGAAACTCTATGTCCTGAAAAAAACGGCCTTGTTAAGAAAGATATCCTGCCGATTTCAGACAGTGATAAATTTACGACTTTGGATTAAAGGTCAGATGGCTTTTTCAGCCATTAGGACGGCCCTGTTCCATGATGCCCGGCTCTATGAAGAAATCCATTTTTGCACACTGATGCCTGTTATGTTAGTTTCAGCTGATGACAGAGGAATAGCAATGGTTTGGAAGCCACACAGCCCATTTTCTAGCTGGCCATCCTGTGCCTGTGCTGGCCCTAGGCTATTATTTAACTTTTAACCTCTTGTTCACACAGCATACATGCATAAAAGTACCATCCACTGCATGCCGAAGAAAATCTTCACAACGCTTGTTTTAAGCTACTGGCCGTATGATCTGCCTTATGTGATTCTGGGTATTTTCTGGGGGAGTCTTTTTCTCTGAGACATTTCATGGTGGGTCTTTCGAGCTCAATTCTCATAAGTTGGGCCTTTAATTTGGTGCAAAAAAAGGCCTTGGTCAGAGACTTTCTTTTGGCCATTCTTTTTGGGGGCCTAATTCTAAAATATTTTATCGACCTTTCCCTGTATGTGCCTACCAGGTTCTTGTCAGGTGCGAGATGAACGGCAGGATAAGGATGAGATATCTCTCTTCCTCATAACCATCTTGAGCTGCAGTATATGATGAATTATCTTTCCTGTCACTTGGAAATTCCCCTCTCCTGCACTTAAGGCTGGCAAAATTACACCCCCCGTCGTAACGGAGAAAACATCAGAGGTGACAGCTGTGGAGCATAAGGCGAGTCACTGGGCCATTGGAGAATCAGCCCTTTTGAATGGGGTGAGAGGCTCTCTAATGGGACTTGCCTCCAGTTAGAAATATCTCCTCTCACTGAGCCCTGTTGTTCCAAGCTGGGGTACCAACTATGCATTGATTAAAAGCAGAGAAGAAATGGGCACTCAATAATTCTACTTCAATCCATGACTCCTTGAGGTGAGTTGATAGAATGGTTCCTAATGATATCAGAGTCTGGAAGCCTTGTGGGAACTGCAAAAACCAGGGAGAAAAATCCTGTTTCCTAAAGTTATTTCCCCCTGCTATCCCCACTTCTAACATACATTCTCCCTGATTCATTCGCTCACTCATTCATTTATTAATGTATTTACTTATGTATTCATTCATCTATTCATTTATTTCTCTATTCATTCATCTACTTCTTAATTCATTTTCATCAAGACTTTCATGAAAGTACAGCAGTCCCATTCACATAAAAACAAAGGAAAGAATTGGGAGGTCCAGGTTTCACTCTTGAGCTCATCTCCAAGCACCCTTACTGGCAATTAGCACTAGGCTGGCTCGATGGTTTGTGAAACAATTCAATCTAAGCAAGTTTCTTTAGATGAGAAAGGGGTCATAATGTAAGTCCAGGAGGGCTAGGACTGTTACTTTTCTGTCTTTGTATTCTCAGTGCCAAGGCCTTTGCCTGGCACTTAGTAGGCACTTTGTAGATGCTTTCATCTTGCTTGCTTGAATTAAATTCAAATCAAAGTGTGTAATGTGTGGGTGGATGGGGGTCAACCAGAGCATGCAGAAAGATTCCTTGCCTGACTCTGGCTGACCACACCTATGTGACTCAGCCTTCAGGGTGGCTGGGTTTTGAGGAAAAGAAGTAACCCCCCACTTTGGCTGCTTAGCCAGAAGAGTTGGTGACTTAGCAGACCTTTAGAAAGGTTTCTTTTTTTCTCCTCCCCTCTCTTCCTTTAATTTTCCAAGTGGACCTTTTTTGCAGAGGGTGGGTGGGGTGACACAAGTATACTAGTAAAAATATTTAACAACAGGCTCTTTGAAAATTTAATCAGCCTGGCACTATGCATATTTTCTCCTTCACTTTCTTAATTCTGGAGACCTTCAGAAAACAATCAACAAGCCTTAATTTGTAGTGCTTGTAGATGTCTGGCATATGTTCACACTGAAAAATGAACAATGGGCTCTCGTAAGCTGGTAGGAATGGACACCAGTATAGGCTTGGTAGGTTTGAGAGCAGAGTATGGCCAGTCTTCTTGCCCCACGTGTCATCGTTATGACCACTCTCATGTGGCGGCTAAAACAGAGAGAGCCAGTGAGATGATCTCGAACCTAGGCCTCTAGCCTCCTTTTCTGCATGAAGAAGGGGACTGGAAATTGTTCTGAATGTGGACAAGTCCAGGCTTGGAGGTGACTTTTTGAATCTGAGAGGACCAGGGTTCGTCAGGTAGAGCTGAACTGGTGGCAGGGAATATTCCTGCATCAGAGAAGATGTCCCAACAGGGAAAGGAGCTCCCGCCATAGCCTGGCTCGTCAGAAACCATAGACTTTGAAGCACCTAGGGCAGAGCTGAGGCAGAATGGAAAATACCTCATCAGCAGGCCTGCACAGGACTTCCTGTTTAGACAGTTTGAAGTAATATCTGCCCAGCAAATGTAACAGTGGCTATGGCTGCTAACACTCGTTTAACTTGGTTTCTGTCAAATGCATGCTGAGTATTCTGTGCTTAGCATCTTTTTGTGTGTAGGAAATAAATACCTGTGTCATTCCTGATTCATATTAGACACTGAGTTCTTTTCTTCCCTCCACTATGGGGAGACCTTTGACGTAAGCCAATGTGGCCTAACCTTTAAGCAATTCCCCTCCCCCGACCAGGTACAAGGATGGGGATTCAAAAAGTCAAAGAACATAATGAAGGGAAGCCTAAGCCGTCTCTTTAGAGGTGCCCTCAGGACTGAGCCTAGTCTAAAACTCAGGTTAGTGGACAAGGGAGATGCATGAGTATTCGAGGGGAGACAGATGTAATAGGTATTTAGTATATGGAAAGTGCACTACTCCATCTGAGATCAGAAACCTGAGTTTCACTTTGGGTTCTGTCACTTACACTCGTGTGATCTTGCTCACTTCCCTATGTAAGCCTTAGTTTCTTTCTTTGTAAAATGAGGATGTTGGGTTAGCTGACCTCTGAAGTGGGTTCTAGCTCTGGGATGAAATAATTTTATGGTCTTGTGGATAACAAAAGAGCTATTTTTAGAGCCTTTTGTTGTAGAAGAAAGAATACTGAATGTGGACTGAGATGCTCTGGGCTTAAATTTCACAAGTTACTTGTCTCTGTGACAGGAACTTCTCCCTACCTCAGTTTTTCTTTCTCTGTAGTTTGAGGGAGTTGGACTAAATTTCAAACATGCCTTCAGCACTGGCCTGTGATTCCTTGGATTAGCAGAATGGACAAAGAAGTGGAGACTCGAGCTTTGCTTCTAGTAACTGAGGAAATGCCTGAGGACCCAGAGTGTGACTGGCACCAGGAAAGTCAGTGCGGGAGATAAGGTGGTCTCATTCATCCTGTGGCGTGTACAGTAACCAGGCAGGAGAACATTAAAGAGTGGGCAGGGAAAAAAGAAAAAAAAGATGAGTTCAAAATCACGGAACAGGAAGCTGCATGGAGGCTCCGGTGGTTCGGTTGACGTTGCAATGGCGGTCCTACTGCCACTGGTGGCAGTCTTGCCAGGTCTTCTGTTCCGGGAGTTGGTCTTGTCCATGTCCTCTCCTGAACCCTGGAAAGAAGAACCAGCCTCTTTTTTATAGTTAGTAGGTATCAGAGAAAAGCCTAGATTGCCCACCTGCTAGCCTTCACTCTTTCTACAATAGTGGCCCACATTCCTTTATTCTAGCTTACACGCACAAGTATCATTAGATATTCAGCAAATATGACTGCTATAAAATAAAGCCATTTCAGAGCCATATTTGTTTGCCTAATTCAGCATGTCCTTCCTTGGTTTTTTTCCTTCTTAATTCTTTATATGTTAAACTATTTTGAGGGCAGAGGACACACTTTCTTTATTCATTTGTTTATCTATCCATAAATATCTGTCCTCTGTCTCTGTCTTTCTCTTTCTGTAATATCTAACATTGATATGGCATTTTAACATTTACAAAAGACATTACCTGTATTAACTTATTTGATCCTTTCTACAAACTGATTTGCTTACCTATTCCTCTATTCATTCATTCATCTATTCAGCCATTCACTTATCTTTCCATCCCTCTCTCCAGTTGTTTGTTTATGCATGTATTTATTGGGGAGGAGGTAATTTCCCATATCAGGTGATCCAGTGTTCTCCTCATATTAGGTACTGAATGCTGATGACTAACTCAGAACCACTTTGCGTGCTATAAGAGAGTAAACGGCCTTATGAAGATGAATAGCTGACACTTTTGTGGTAGCTAAGAAATGGAAAGAAAGATGATACTCATTGATTGGGGAATAACTAAGTGCATTTGGGCGCATGGATATTGTGGGAGATTATTTTATGATAAGGAAAGATGAATAGAAAGAATCCAAGGAAGCAGCAAAGACTTATATGAAATGATGCAGCAGGAGGTAAGCAGAACAAGGGAAGTAATTTATACAATGGTTCCAACAATGTAAACAAAGAAAAAGAAACAGACTAAGCCAAAAAAAAAAAAGGTTGAAGGTTGTAAGCTTGTTAATGACCAAGCTTGGTCCCAAAGAAATGAACTGAGTTCGATGATCTTAGTAAAACATGGAGAGACTTGCACAAAATAATGAAGAGTGAAATGAACAAAACCAGGAGAACATTGTATATGATTTGTTGTCTTTAAGAACAACTTTGAGCAATTAACGCATTTTAACTATTATAAATATCCAGATTAACTACAAAGGACATATGAAAGAAGATGGTATCTGCATCCAGAGAAAGAACTGGTAAATAGGAGATATATATAATGTATATATATATATATATATATATATATATATATATATATATATATATATATATATATATATAATATATATATATTATAATA
>NW_027555736.1:5979184-6131684 GCF_003287225.1 Phascolarctos cinereus
AGGCTGCCTCCCCCCTTCTTCCATAACTCCCACTGAATTAGAAGATACACAGTAAATATGGCCCTTTATGACAAATAAATGAAGTTTGCTTATGGAAGTGGGAATGGGAAGAGCTGTGGTGTAGGGGTTATTAGGAAGTGGTGTTATCCAACCTTGCAGGGCAAAACCTGGTAAACTTAGGAAGCTGTTAGATTTCTGTGGGGTGTGTGTGTGTGTGTGTGTGTGTGTGTGTGTGTGTGTGTGTGTGTGTGTGTCTTTGTTAGTTTTGTGCCAGGTTCAGTGAGGGACAATTTTCTGTTTCTTGCTGATGAAATGACACAAAAGTAAATGAGAAATTCACGTTCAACTCAGGTTGTTCTTTCATTTATCGATTGCATTGGAAAAAATTCACATTTTTCCAAACAAGTGTTTTTAGCAGAAATGATTGTATAATCTCCTTGTGAACCAGTATAACTGTCTGAGAAGCAATTTGAATTAAGCAAGTACAGTGACCAAAATGTCTTCTCCCTTTGACACAGAAATTCCATTGCTTATAGGAATGTATATCACGGAAGTCATTGACAAAAACAAAATGTCCATATGCATCAAACATATGTATATATGTACATGTATGTACACGCTTGTATAGGTATATATGTATCTTGTTATTTTTCAGTTGTGTCTGACTCTTTGCGACCCCATGGGGTTTTCTTGGCAAAGATATTTGAGTGATTTGACATTTTCTTTTCCAGCTCATTTTACAGATGAACAAACAGGGTAAAGTGACTTGCCCAGGGTCACATAGCTAGTAAGTGTCTCCAACTGGATTTGAATTCAGGTGTTCCTGACTCTAGGCCTGGTGCTCTATCCACTGCACCACCTAGTTCCCCCCATCTATATATCTATATGCATATGGTGTATATGGACACTTTCTTTTTCTACATGTTATGATATGTATATGATATGATATGTGATAAGTATATAATATAGGACATGGCACATGTGTTATATATACATATTGCATTTGTATGTTTTCCATATCTATCTCTATCTATCTACATCAATGCTTATTTTTGGTAATAAGGACATATGAACATGGCAGATGTCCACCAATTGTTTGGGGAGTGGCTAAAAATTTGTGGTAGTATAACAGAGGTGTCAAAGATGAGGCATGAAACTCCCAAATGCACTTGCCCAGATTAAAACGTGATTGAGAAAGATTTAAGAAAATAAATACAAATGCAAGAAAATATGAATAACATTATATTTTAAAGCTGAGTCAATATGCAGCCTGCTGGGAACCTTAAGTCTGGATGAACAGCTTTCATTCCTATAACGAAGTCTTATGGGGCTGTAAGAAATGACAGCTCTGATGAGCAGAGAGAAGCCTCTGAAGACTTCCGTTGACTTGATGCAGGATGCCATCCACAGAAGCAGGAAAACAGGGGAGATGCACAAGGAGTACAACAATATAAATAGCAGCAACCGCAAACAGAGAACAAGATGAATGTTGCACATTTACAAATGACAAGCAGAGCCCCAACGAAGAGTTCAGAAAAGGGACTTCCCTTCACCACCTTTGCAAAGGTGGGGAGGTATCTAGGGGTGTGGAACATTACATATCAGCATTTGGATCCATTTTGCTAATTTCTTTCTTTTTTCCTTAATTTTTTTTTAAAGGAATAGTTCTTAGGGAGAGGAGAGGGGGAAGGAATATGTGGGAAATTCAGCTGACATAAAAAGAAATGGTACGAATAAAATCTATTCTAGAAATTGAATGAAAGTCGGCTGTTTCATTTCTTTAGACTTTTTATATCTATTGCTTGGCACATGGTAGGTGCTAAATAAATGCCTGTAAAATTGAACTGAAGTAGGTTTCAAGGGTGTCTTCCTCTGGTCTCTGACTTGCATCATACCTCTCTGATGCACTTTTCAAGCAAGATTGTGAGCCATTGCTCTCTCATGTTTGTGTCCCATCTCCATCCTGGATGGACTGTATGGGCCATATCTTTCATGGACCAGCTCTCATTTGAACTCAGTATCTTCCCCAGTGCCCAGACCTGAGCTCTTTAGATATAGTAGGCACTTAATAAATGAATGCTGAATTGAATATCTCTTTCTGCTAACTTCACCTTGTTGGGAAAAGGATTATAAGAGTACTTACACTTTGTGAATCCTTTCTGACTGAATGAAGTGGTATGTGACATCATTCAGTATCAGATTGGTTTTAGATAGATGAAGGCTACTTCTTCCTGTCCTGATATGGCTTATGTCACTGAAACTGCCAGCTGGGTACCCAATTCTTGTGCACAGACTGGGGCAGACCTCTCCTATGTTTAACAAGATCAAGATAATGAGATACATGCCCCTCCATACTTGTGGTAAGAGTTTGATTATGCCCAGACTGCTTTGAAAGGAAAAGAAGGCTCAGCTCCCTTTGGATGGAATTTCTAGTCTTGTGATCAGCTGAGTATTCCAGTAGGCATGACTGGTGGCTGACCATTGACTCCCTTCTTGGGCTTCCTGAGTCTCTCCACTCCCCCTGCCCATCTGAAAAAATTCACAGTAACATATTTATGTACTTGCACATTGTAATCTGCTGTTTTCCTAAAGTTGTGCAATATTTCTCTAAAACATATTTTAATTTTATGTGAGTCTAGTGTTCATAAAATGTGCTTATACCCTCCAGCTGAGAGGATAGAATTTGGTCTTCTTTATTTTCTAGTGAGCCTTTTTAGACTGGGGGTGGGGAGAGATCAGTAAAAGTTTATCCCACAATTTCTCAGCTCAATCTGTGACTATATACTGTCCCTGATCCCTCCACTGCTCCTGCCCCCTGGTGAAAACTCTAATTCAGTAGAATTCAGGAAGGATCCTGACAAACTGGAAGTTCCTTATTCCGCTATTGATCAATGCTTAATAACTTTTTTTTTTTTACTAAATTGTTAATTTTGAAGTGACAGCCCTGAAGGATGAAAGTCCAATGGGTCGACTTCCCTTAGCCAGCCAGTCCACTTCTATACTGATTTACCTCTTTTGGGGCTTTGCTATTAATTTTCCACCTCATGGTTAGCCTGCCCTGAATACATGATCTTGCTAAGAAATACCTACAAAATATTTATTACTGGGGAGGTTATTTTATCAGTAATTGCATCTTAGTTAAACATTTTTTTTATTTTTTTGAAATAATTAAAAACAACATTTTACTTTTGATCATTGGGGATTCAAACCTCTATTTAATCATGCAATGGTTTTTTTTTTTATGATTTTTATTCCTGTGTTATAGCAATCGTATGGTGGGTTTTATCTCCTCTTTGTACTTGCAATAACATATTATTTGACCATGAATCACTTTAATGGATTGAAACATAAGCATGTGAATTGAAAAATAGATACATTAGTCAAATCAATAAATAAATATGAAAATATATTTCTACTATGAAAAACCATCTTGGCTACTGTGTCCTCCAACTTGGACAGAGAGAGCTGAAATATATGGCTGTAAAATATGGCTTACCATGTCAACTAGCCACTGCCTGCAGCCTGAAAGGAATTTTGAGCACTGAGTGAGTAGTATTTCATCAACAAAATCATAAAATAAAGACATTAAAATGAAGGGATGATTGAGTGCTGCAGGACGTTTCTAAAATCACCCTTCAGTCTGAGGCTGGAGTAGTTCAGCATTAGGAATTGCATACTCTTCATGACAATTTGCTTACAAATCACAGCAGCCAGCATTAACGAGCCAGACGGGTAAGCATACTGGCCTTGTTGCTAAACTAACTCCTAGTGGCTTCTGTGGTCAAGCATGGAAGAAATCCATGATCTAGCTTTAGTCCAAGCAATTGGAGGCTGGTCTGCCTGCTCTCTCTGGGGCAGGTGTCTTTGGTAATGAGATTCTTTAAGCTATTTCCCAATTGGTGACTTGACTTGTAGCTACTTCTGGTCAGCAGCTAACTTTATGAGAGGAAATTCCTATTTGTCCTTATCAGTGTGCCATGTCTAATAACCTTCCATCTGGGTTGTTTTCCCCAGTAGAATGTGAGCTCCTTGAGAACAGGAATTTTCTATTTGCTTCAACAGTACTTAGCACATAGTAAGTGCTTGATGAATGCCTGGTTCAGTCATTCATTTTTGTCTTCTTTCCTTTTTTTTTTTTTTTTTGGTGAGGCAAATGGGGTTAAGTGACTTGCCCAGGGTCACACAGCTAGTAAAGTGTTATGCGTCTGAAGCCAGATTTGAACTCAGGTCCTCCTGAATCCAAGGCTGGTGCTCTATCTACTGCACCACCTAGCCACCCCCAGTCATTCATTTTTGAAAGTGGAGATTTAGTCACTACTTTATTTAATGTAGCATGTCCTTTTTTTTTTTTGGTCAGTTGTGTAATAAAATACAAAATACATATATTCTATTATGCAATGCCACATAAAATATAAGGATTTCTAATCACTGAACTTTCACAGAAAATATGGACAGAAGATAGTGTTGGGAATCTTCATTTATATTTACTTACACAATTGTGTTCATTGTTTTCAGGAACACTGAGATCTAACTGCCAAATTGTTGTGAGTTTGCTTTGAGTTCAGTTTTCCTATGTATTAGAAAACCGTGATTCGCCCTGAAGAAGAGTTGAGAAGATGCATTTCTCTACCCTCTTTGCAGAGGTTGGGGATGATAGGCATGGGATATCATTTATATCAGAAGCAATTGATGTGTTGAGGTCAGGGATGGTGTCAGTCTCTGAATCCTCATTAGCACAATGCCCGGTGCCACTTAATAAATAAAATCTTCCTGCTTTTTTATTTAATGAGTATTCCCAGATCCTAATATAGTTATTGGCAAGGAAGGGGAGGGACATATTTGCAAAGAAAGGTAATATTTTTTAAAAAAGCTAACAATGATAACATTAATAAGAAAGAAGAAAGCTATGGCAAGGGTCTGGTAGCCTCTCTTGAAATGTTGTCTTGGTTCTTTTTGGGTCAAAGGGTCAATGATTAAAAATTAAAACGAGGTTATCAATAAAGAACAGTATTATGTGAATTGCCCTGCATGGGCATCCAAAGGTCTTCTGAACCATCCCCCAACACTGGACCCTCCCTTTTGCCCATCAGACATCGTCACTGCAGGCTCTGCACACCCTTTTGGAGGTTCTGTGTCAGAGAAATCTCTGAGGTTCTTGTTCTAGGACCCTGAGTCTCCCTGGAGGCTATAACTTAAGGGCTTATGAAGGAAACAGAACTCTTGGTTCTACTTTCCAGGCTCTGTTGACTTCTATTGGAGGTATTCATTTCCCAACTTTTCTTATGATTCAGTTCACTGCCCTGTTTTCTCCACTTCTCTGCACTCATCTAAATAGCCAGCCTGGGAGCTCAGCAGTCAACATATTGAGGCACTCACACGAGTTGGAACTGAGGTGATTTGGAAAACCATGAGGTTAGCCATATTGTCCTCTGAATGTCTAGACTAGATAGGGGCTTCCTGGGAAGTATGGAGTGGGAGAAAAAGCACTGGCATTGGACAGTCTCTTTGGGTTTCAGTTTCCTCCTTCATACAATAAGGGATTAGAATGGATGGTTTCCCATGTCCCTTCCAGACCTGAATCTAGTGAGCCTGTAGCACTTTCCCTCTGTTTCCTAAGGTGTTTGTTGAGGTACTCTGCATGGATGTGGGATGGAGTGGAATAAGGAGCCTTCAGAATAAGAGACTGCCTTTAGCAGACACCCAGTCTGAGCTGTGTTGTCACTAGGGTCAAGTGCTCCACACTGTACCACCCCCCCCAGGCTCCCACCTTGAACTGTTAGCTAGGAGAGGTTGGGCTGAGAATGGACTAGAAGAGTCTTGGGCATATCCCTTGACCCTTGCTGGAGATTGTCTCTGTTAGAGGGAGCAGCCTGCCCTTTGGGGGGTACATCTTATATCTTTGTTTATCCCCTCAAATCCTCAACATCTCTCTGAAGAGTCCTCAGACCTGCTACATAACTTGTAACTGTTTTGAGGGACTCCACAGGGCCATTCCCTGGGACCATCTGTCTGAAAGACCTATGCCCATAGGCCATTTGGCCCAAAAGCCCAGTCCTCGACAGGATGATGGCCTTCCCTGGCAAAGACTATACTGGCAGGAGCACATCTTTCCACACAACATGTTTGGAGGGAATTGGCCAAACACTCAGGGGCTGAGTCATTGGCCAACAAGCCTCAGTTCATTATGCCCAGGCCTAATTGCTTGTGGTTACCATTAAGTCTGACCCATCTCTACAGGGCTGGCTTAATAAAAACTGCCCTCAGCTGAGACCATCTACAGCTTTGCAGGGGTGGAAATTTGACAGGCGCCCAAGAATGCTCTAGGTGCCCTTGGAGGCCAGTGTGGGACACTGCTCAGTAATCCACAGGTCTACCTTGACCTCTTTTTCTCTTTTATATAGACCCCTTTGTCCATGACCATATCTTTAACAGCCAAGAAATTCTTGAATCCAGAATGTTCTAACACTGTCTTCAGGGCAAAGGGTAAACAACCCACTGAAGAGGATTTTTCATTTGATGCCCCTGAAAATGCTGGTAGTGACTTATTTAGATTTCACGCTCCTAACAATAGGAGAGTTACTCTGAGGCCAGGGTTCTTTTCATTCGGACTTTGAAATTGATGTGACCTACATGGGCCCAGGTTTTTCTTCATCGTGAAGAAAGCTCATTAATCCAATTAAATAATTTTCGATGTATTAAAAACTGTTTATTTGCCCAAGCCTGGATCGTTTCTCCAGAAACTTCAAGGTCATTCATTATACATCGTACCATCTGAGCGGCCGCTAAGAGAGGAACCCGGGCAGCAGCATCGGCTGTATTTCTTGTGTCCCCATCCTCATTCCCTGAGTGTGAAAACTTTATTGCTCATTATCTACTGGGCTGTGATGAAGTGACAGATGATTTATTGGGAGCCCCAAACTGTGTTTCAATGGTGAACATTTTTATCCGTCTGTATTGCAGCCCTGCCAACCCCTTCTAACTGCTGAGACAACAAATAAAGAAACTCAGTGTTGGAGGGCCGGTGACGATCACTCATAAACGGCCACATTCCCAGGCCCGCTCCAGTCCTAATTTGATTCAATTCCCTTTTGTTGCTTAAAAATTCAATTTGTTTAATTGAGCTGTTTGACAGTAAAGGCGGAATCCCGGGCATTTTAACCATTCACATTAAATTTCTCTCCACATCGTACTTTTATTAATGAGCTTCAGAGAAGGTTGCTTTAATTTAAACGTGGTGACCTCACAAGGCTTATAAAAAGATCTCTGGGCTTTCATTCTCAAGGCAGAATTAAGGCGAATCAATGTGAGGCCAGGCAGAGGACAGTAGCTATTTCTTCATCAGGCAGGGAGCACTGAGAAAGTCAACCTGGGCACTGACATTGGATTATTAGCAGGCTTGCATTTGCTTATGCGTGGGGGTGGGCACGTGCAGGTATGCCCTCAACACTTTTCCCTTATTTTTCATCCATGACATGGGGGCAGAAATGATCACTTTCCAAAGTCCCGCCTCAAAACAGTTAAAAAAGCAAGCGTCTCTCTTCACCCATTTCCACTGGGAGGAGGAAAGAAGCCAGATAATGTATTGCCCATTGTCTGCTCTTTACAGGGTTACCTGGTTATTGACATTTAAATAGTGGAACAGCTTTTCCTTTAGGATTAATAAGATACACAGAAACTGGTGTGTGATTTTGAAGGTTTACTAAACTTTAATCTGTAAAATTTAATAGCGATCTCCAAGTCATTACGGGTGTGTGGAACGCGGTGTGCCTTTACAAACACTTTTCCAGCAATGAATTATGTTGGCAGAATGGGGTAGCTGTGTATCATTATGTCCAGGTAAATGCCAGGATGATGACATAATTGGTAGTTGGGAATAAAATACAACCCCTGTAAAATGTTACTAAGGTAAGTGCAGAAGGATTGTAATTCATTATACATAAACATGACTCCTGGTTATTTATCATTTGGTGAAATATAGAATAACTTGATGTTGCCAGGCATTGTTCTCCCCAGCCTTCACTACCTTCCTTATTCAGCCACAGAGCCTTGGCCCACTTTGGAGAGGGCTAATTTCCTTTATCCTCCCATTTTCTGAGAACAAATTTTAAGTCTCCTTTCCAGTGCTGAAGAGTGCATCGTCTAGAAACTCTATGTCCTGAAAAAAACGGCCTTGTTAAGAAAGATATCCTGCCGATTTCAGACAGTGATAAATTTACGACTTTGGATTAAAGGTCAGATGGCTTTTTCAGCCATTAGGACGGCCCTGTTCCATGATGCCCGGCTCTATGAAGAAATCCATTTTTGCACACTGATGCCTGTTATGTTAGTTTCAGCTGATGACAGAGGAATAGCAATGGTTTGGAAGCCACACAGCCCATTTTCTAGCTGGCCATCCTGTGCCTGTGCTGGCCCTAGGCTATTATTTAACTTTTAACCTCTTGTTCACACAGCATACATGCATAAAAGTACCATCCACTGCATGCCGAAGAAAATCTTCACAATGCTTGTTTTAAGCTACTGGCCGTATGATCTGCCTTATGTGATTCTGGGTATTTTCTGGGGAGTCTTTTTCTCTGAGACATTTCATGGTGGGTCTTTCGAGCTCAATTCTCATAAGTTGGGCCTTTAATTTGGTGCAAAAAAAGGCCTTGGTCAGAGACTTTCTTTTGGCCATTCTTTTTGGGGGCCTAATTCTAAAATATTTTATCGACCTTTCCCTGTATGTGCCTACCAGGTTCTTGTCAGGTGCGAGATGAACGGCAGGATAAGGATGAGATATCTCTCTTCCTCATAACCATCTTGAGCTGCAGTATATGATGAATTATCTTTCCTGTCACTTGGAAATTCCCCTCTCCTGCACTTAAGGCTGGCAAAATTACACCCCCCGTCGTAACGGAGAAAACATCAGAGGTGACAGCTGTGGAGCATAAGGCGAGTCACTGGGCCATTGGAGAATCAGCCCTTTTGAATGGGGTGAGAGGCTCTCTAATGGGACTTGCCTCCAGTTAGAAATATCTCCTCTCACTGAGCCCTGTTGTTCCAAGCTGGGGTACCAACTATGCATTGATTAAAAGCAGAGAAGAAATGGGCACTCAATAATTCTACTTCAATCCATGACTCCTTGAGGTGAGTTGATAGAATGGTTCCTAATGATATCAGAGTCTGGAAGCCTTGTGGGAACTGCAGAAACCAGGGAGAAAAATCCTGTTTCCTAAAGTTATTTCCCCCTGCTATCCCCACTTCTAACATACATTCTCCCTGATTCATTCGCTCACTCATTCGTTTATTAATGTATTTACTTATGTATTCATTCATCTATTCATTTATTTCTCTATTCATTCATCTACTTCTTAATTCATTTTCATCAAGACTTTCATGAAAGTACAGCAGTCCCATTCACATAAAAACAAAGGAAAGAATTGGGAGGTCCAGGTTTCACTCTTGAGCTCATCTCCAAGCACCCTTACTGGCAATTAGCACTAGGCTGGCTCGATGGTTTGTGAAACAATTCAATCTAAGCAAGTTTCTTTAGATGAGAAAGGGGTCATAATGTAAGTCCAGGAGGGCTAGGACTGTTACTTTTCTGTCTTTGTATTCTCAGTGCCAAGGCCTTTGCCTGGCACTTAGTAGGCACTTTGTAGATGCTTTCATCTTGCTTGCTTGAATTAAATTCAAATCAAAGTGTGTAATGTGTGGGTGGATGGGGGTCAACCAGAGCATGCAGAAAGATTCCTTGCCTGACTCTGGCTGACCACACCTATGTGACTCAGCCTTCAGGGTGGCTGGGGTTTTGAGGAAAAGAAGTAACCCCCCCACTTTGGCTGCTTAGCCAGAAGAGTTGGTGACTTAGCAGACCTTTAGAAAGGTTTCTTTTTTTCTCCTCCCCTCTCTTCCTTTAATTTTCCAAGTGGACCTTTTTTGCAGAGGGTGGGTAGGGTGACACAAGTGTACTAGTAAAAATATTTAACAACAGGCTCTTTGAAAATTTAATCAGCCTGGCACTATGCATATTTTCTCCTTCACTTTCTTAATTCTGGAGACCTTCAGAAAACAATCAACAAGCCTTAATTTGTAGTGCTTGTAGATGTCTGGCATATGTTCACACTGAAAAATGAACAATGGGCTCTCGTAAGCTGGTAGGAATGGACACCAGTATAGGCTTGGTAGGTTTGAGAGGAGAGTATGGCCAGTCTTCTTGCCCCACGTGGCATCGTTATGACCACTCTCATGTGGCGGCTAAAACAGAGAGAGCCAGTGAGATGATCTCGAACCTAGGCCTCTAGCCTCCTTTTCTGCATGAAGAAGGGACTGGAAATTGTTCTGAATGTGGACAAGTCCAGGCTTGGAGGTGACTTTTTGAATCTGAGAGGACCAGGGTCCGTCAGGTAGAGCTGAACTGGTGGCAGGGAATATTCCTGCATCAGAGAAGATGCTCCCAACAGGGAAAGGAGCTCCCGCCATAGCCTGGCTCGTCAGAAACCATAGACTTTGAAGCACCTAGGGCAGAGCTGAGGCAGAATGGAAAATACCTCATCAGCAGGCCTGCACAGGACTTCCTGTTTAGACAGTTTGAAGTAATATCTGCCCAGCAAATGTAACAGTGGCTATGGCTGCTAACACTCGTTTAACTTGGTTTCTGTCAAATGCATGCTGAGTATTCTGTGCTTAGCATCTTTTTGTGTGTAGGAAATAAATACCTGTGTCATTCCTGATTCATATTAGACACTGAGTTCTTTTCTTCCCTCCACTATGGGGAGACCTTTGACGTAAGCCAATGTGGCCTAACCTTTAAGCAATTCCCCTCCCCCGACCAGGTACAAGGATGGGGATTCAAAAAGTCAAAGAACATAATGAAGGGAAGCCTAAGCCGTCTCTTTAGAGGTGCCCTCAGGACTGAGCCTAGTCTAAAACTCAGGTTAGTGGACAAGGGAGATGCATGAGTATTCGAGGGGAGACAGATGTAATAGGTATTTAGTATATGGAAAGTGCACTACTCCATCTGAGGTCAGAAACCTGAGTTTCACTTTGGGTTCTGTCACTTACACTCGTGTGATCTTGCTCACTTCCCTATGTAAGCCTTAGTTTCTTTCTTTGTAAAATGAGGATGTTGGGTTAGCTGACCTCTGAAGTGGGTTCTAGCTCTGGGATGAAATAATTTTATGGTCTTGTGGATAACAAAAGAGCTATTTTTAGAGCCTTTTGTTGTAGAAGAAAGAATACTGAATGTGGACTGAGATGCTCTGGGCTTAAATTTCACAAGTTACTTGTCTCTGTGACAGGAACTTCTCCCTACCTCAGTTTTTCTTTCTCTGTAGTTTGAGGGAGTTGGACTAAATTTCAAACATGCCTTCAGCACTGGCCTGTGATTCCTTGGATTAGCAGAATGGACAAAGAAGTGGAGACTCGAGCTTTGCTTCTAGTAACTGAGGAAATGCCTGAGGACCCAGAGTGTGACTGGCACCAGGAAAGTCAGTGCGGGAGATAAGGTGGTCTCATTCATCCTGTGGCGTGTACAGTAACCAGGCAGGAGAACATTAAAGAGTGGGCAGGGAAAAAAGAAAAAAAATGAGTTCAAAATCACGGAACAGGAAGCTGCATGGAGGCTCCGGTGGTTCGGTTGACGTTGCAATGGCGGTCACTGCCACTGGTGGCAGTCTTGCCAGGTCTTCTGTTCCGGGAGTTGGTCTTGTCCATGTCCTCTCCTGAACCCTGGAAAGAAGAACCAGCCTCTTTTTTATAGTTAGTAGGTATCAGAGAAAAGCCTAGATTGCCCACCTGCTAGCCTTCACTCTTTCTACAATAGTGGCCCACATTCCTTTATTCTAGCTTACACGCACAAGTATCATTAGATATTCAGCAAATATGACTGCTATAAAATAAAGCCATTTCAGAGCCATATTTGTTTGCCTAATTCAGCATGTCCTTCCTTGGTTTTTTTCCTTCTTAATTCTTTATATGTTAAACTATTTTGAGGGCAGAGGACACACTTTCTTATTCATTTGTTTATCTATCCATAAATATCTGTCCTCTGTCTCTGTCTTTCTCTTTCTGTAATATCTAACATTGATATGGCATTTTAACATTTACAAAAGACATTACCTGTATTAACTTATTTGATCCTTTCTACAAACTGATTTGCTTACCTATTCCTCTATTCATTCATTCATCTATTCAGCCATTCACTTATCTTTCCATCCCTCTCTCCAGTTGTTTGTTTATGCATGTATTTATTGGGGAGGAGGTAATTTCCCATATCAGGTGATCCAGTGTTCTCCTCATATTAGGTACTGAATGCTGATGACTAACTCAGAACCACTTTGCGTGCTATAAGAGAGTAAACGGCCTTATGAAGATGAATAGCTGACACTTTTGTGGTAGCTAAGAAATGGAAAGAAAGATGATACTCATTGATTGGGGAATAACTAAGTGCATTTGGGCGCATGGATATTGTGGGAGATTATTTTATGATAAGGAAAGATGAATAGAAAGAATCCAAGGAAGCAGCAAAGACTTATATGAAATGATGCAGCAGGAGGTAAGCAGAACAAGGGAAGTAATTTATACAATGGTTCCAACAATGTAAACAAAGAAAAAGAAACAGACTAAGCCAAAAAAAAAAAAAGGTTGAAGGTTGTAAGCTTGTTAATGACCAAGCTTGGTCCCAAAGAAATGAACTGAGTTCGATGATCTTAGTAAAACATGGAGAGACTTGCACAAAATAATGAAGAGTGAAATGAACAAAACCAGGAGAACATTGTATATGATTTGTTGTCTTTAAGAACAACTTTGAGCAATTAACGCATTTTAACTATTATAAATATCCAGATTAACTACAAAGGACATATGAAAGAAGATGGTATCTGAATCCAGAGAAAGAACTGGTAAATAGGAATATGTATAAGATATATATAATGTAATATATATTAAATATATATATATATATTATATATATAATATATATATATATATATATATTATATATATTATATATATATATATATATATGTATATATATGTGTATATATATATGTATATATATATGTATATAATATATGTATATATATATGTATATATATATATGCACACAACATATATGTACATGATTGTTTTTAATGATAGCCATTTCTAAGGCATGGGTGGGGGAGGGAAGGAAAAAAAATGTACATGAGAATTTTATTACATATTGAAAGGAATAGCAAGTTGTACATAATACATTTACAGCTTCATGTGCAATCATCTTGTTTATTATGCTATGTTATGAAAATGCTTATTTTATTCAAAAATTAAACAGAAATGAAAATAAAAAATGAAAAGAAAATGAGCCTCCTTCCCTACTTTGCAGATGTGGGAAACTATAGGCATGCAACACTGCACATGCTATCATTTTCCTTCCTTCCTTCTTCTTCCTTCCTTCCTTCTTCCTTCCTTCCCCCTCCCTTCCCTCCTTCCTTCCTTCCTTCCTTCCTTCCTTCCTTCCTTCCTTCCTTCTCTTCCTTCCTTCCTTCTTCCTTCCTTCCTCCCTCCTTCCTTCCTTCCTTCCTCCTTCCTTCCTTCCCTTCCTCTTCCTTCCTTCTTCTTCCTTCCTTCCTTCTTCTTCCTTCTTCCTTCCTTCCTTCCCTCCTCCTTCCTTCCTTCCTTCCTTCCCTCCTTCCTCCTTCCTTCCTTCCTTCCCTCCTCCCTTCCCTCCTTCCTTCCTTCCCTCCTTCCTTCCTTCTTCTTCCTTCCTTCCTTCCTTCCTCCTTCCTTCCTTCCTTCCTTCCTTCCTTCCTTCCCTCCTTCTTCCTTCCTTCCCTCCCTCCTTCCTTCCTTCCTTCCCTCCTTCCCTCCTTCTTCCTTCCTTCCCTCCCTCCCTTCCCTCCTTCCTTCCTTCCCTCCTTCCTTCCTTCCTTCTTCCTTCCTCCTCCTTCCCTCCTTCCTTCCTTCCCTCCTTCTTCCTTCCTTCCTTCTTCCTTTTCCCTCCCTCCCTCCCTTCCTTCGTTCCCTCCTTCCTTCCTTCCTTCCCTTCCTTCCTTCCTTCCTTCCTCCTTCCCTCCTTCCTTCCTTCCTTCCCTCCCTCCTTCCTCCTTCCTTCCTTCCTTCCTTCCTTCCTTCTTCCTTCCTTCCTTCCTTCCTTCCTTCCTTCCTTTCTTTCCTTCCACCTTCATTTTCTCTTTTTCCTTTATTCCTCCCTCCATTCTTCCTTCCTTCCTTATTTCTTCTTTCTTCATCTGTCTGTATATCTATCTATCTATCTATCTATCTATCTATCTATCTATCTATCTATCTATCTATCTATCTATCTATCTATCGCTTTATCAAGGATGATTTGCTGAATATGGAAGGGTCAGAAATGAAGTTGATTTAAAAACAAACCTTATTACTAAAATTTAATCCCTCCTCAAAATTTAAATAGTTCTTTAAATTTGTCATCTTTTTTATTGTACTATGTTCTGGAAATGCTTGTGTTATTACATAAATTAAAAAAAATGCATTTTAAAATTTGCAAAGCACTTCATGTACCTTGTTTCACCTGAGTTTGATAGCAACCTTGTGAGAAAAATATGTCAAATGTTATCTCTTTTTTTTTTTAAGATGGAGATACTGAGTGCCAGGAAGAGGCATCTTGCTTCTGGTCACAGAACTGGTGAGGGTCAGAGACAGGATTTGAATCCAGATCTTTCTGACTCCAAGTCCAGGATTCTATCCACTCAGTGTAGTTCCTCTTTGAAGACTAAATTAACAAATGGCAAGAGGCAATATCACTGATTAATGAAACTTTTAATCTTGCTTTACAGTTTGGAGGCAATAATGAGAATTATTTTCCCTCATGAGTAAAGGGTTCCCTTCATCAAATAAAAACCAGTTGTTCTTTGACAATGCTTATGTTACTATTGAGCTTTTGACAGGCTAAGATTTCAAGTTGAGTAGCTCATTGTGGCTACCAATGGCTGGGTGGCACTAAGTCACCCACACTCTCCTCCAGTTCCCTTCCTACCAGTGACACACACTGGCTTACGACTGAGGAATAAAGAGACAAGGATTGGCTCAGCCAGTAAACCTATGTTGTAGCATCTCATTTTGTTCTTGGATTCTGATCTACGAAAATAACATGCAATCAGTGATGGACTTTGAATGTACTTTGGAGTCCCTTGTGACTGATGTATGAGAATCACTTGAAGGAACTGGGGATGTTTAGCCTGCAGAAGAATATGGAGGAGAGGAACGCATGATAGCAGCCTCCAACTATTTGACAGGCCGTTATGTGGAGGAGGGGATAGATTTGTTCTGTTTAAAATACAGATTTACTGTGATCTCACAGGGTCAGAGGACATGTAACCATTAGCAACATTTGGCATATAGCTCCCAGCTGCTTTCCAGTATGGCTAGAGCAATGCACATCTCCACCAATAATGTGCTTGTTTTATCAAAGACCCTCCAACATTTGTTATTTTCCTTTTTTGGTCTTTTTTTTTTTTTATTAAGATAGATATGAGGTGGAAGCCCAGAGTTGCTTCAATTGAATTTGCTAGTTATTAGAGATTTGGAGATTTTTTTCATATTGTTTTTGATAGCTTGGATTTCTTCCTTTAAAAAGTGCCTGTTCATATCATTTGACCACTTATTAATTGGAAAAAAAGGACAGTTTCAGAGAAATTGGAAGACTTGATGACCTCATGAAAAGTGAGGTAAGAACAATTAGGAAAACAATTTAGATATAACAGCAGCATTGTAAAAGTGAACAATTTTGGATGACTTAAGAACTATGGTCAACACAATGAGCAACCAGCATTCCAGAGTTACCCATCTCATGTCAGGCACTTTTTGGACAGGACCAATGTGGGAATTTTTTTGGATTGAATACACGTATTTAACTCCCCTCAAAATATTCATCCTGTTTATCAGCAGAGGGCAGAAAATAAACAGTGGATGGAAATGGGGAAAATGTCACCCTCCTTATTAGGGGAAAAAACCCACTTTCAAACAATTTGAGCTATTTTAGAAAGGACATGTACTACCTTAGGAGGGCAGTGAGTTTCTCATTACCGGAATTCTTCAAGCAGAGATGGGATGGCAGTTGTATGGGAATTTAGAGGCAAGATACTCACTCAAATGTAGCTTGGACCAGGTGCCTTCATAGATACATATGGGCTTTCAGACATTTTGTCAGAGATTTTAATGGAAAGTGAACTGGAAATTGGTTTTAATTTAGATTGTTATTGGTGTTTATAGTAAGGGGGTCAATAACTGCAATTATTTTCATGGTTATATTCAAGGGGGGCACCTAGTCAAAGAAGAGTCAGCATGTTATGCTACGGACTAATTTATTTTTAAACATAAAACGAGCAATGTAAATGCTGGACTTGCACATGCTGGTATACTGAGGTATATAGCAACAGTACTATTGCTTGCTTAGATTACCTAAAGTGCATCTCCTATATGGGTGCCCCTCTATTGGGTGATCTAGACATGTAACAGGTCCTGCTGTACTACCACTACTACCACCACTATATTAATGGTATGACCTTAGAAAAGGAACTTAACCAACTGACCCTCTCTGGTCCTTGGTTTCCTCATCTGATGAATAACAGTGTTGGAGAGGATGACTTGTGCATCACCTTCTTCCTTGTCATCTAAGAATCTTGCTCTTGTCCTGCCTTGTGATGTCCCTTAGTCATTTATGTGGTTGTGAGCATGCAGCCTGTAATAGAAATGCTTCTGGGACAACCTGTTTTATTTCCTGCTTTCCACAAGGTTGCTTACTTTTTTTGTGTGTCATTTATTGGGCTTCCTTTTTATTAATGAATTATTCCTGCTTTTAGCTTTCAGACTTTTAACTGCAAGTTATCCTGCTAATTAAAAAAAAGTTTATTTTGTTAAATATTTTCCAATTACATGTAAGAAAAATTAACATTCCTTTTCTTTTTTAATTTTGAGTTCCAAATTCTTTCTACCTTCCACCCTTTGAGAAGGCAGGAAATTTAACATCGATTATACATATGAAGCCATGTAAAGCATTTCCATATTAGGCACATTGCAAAAGTAAACACACACACACACAAACAAGAAAAAAATAAAGAAATTAAAAATGTGTTTCAATCTGCGCTCAGAGTTCATCAGTTTTCTCTCTTGAGGTGAGTAACATTTTTCATCATGGGTCTTTTGGAATTGTCTTGGATCATCTTCTTGATCAGAGTAACTGGCATTCACAGTTGACAATCCTTACAATATTGCTGGTGCTATGTACAATGTTCTCCTAGTTCTGTGCACTTCACTTTGCATCAGTTCACAGAAGTCTTCCCAGCTTTTTCTGAAACCATCGTGCTTGTCATTTCTTGTAGCTCTATAGTATTCCATCACAATCACGCACAACTTGTGCAGCCATTCCCCAGTTGATAGAAGGAGGCTCATTCTTGACAGATGCCTAAATCACTGTGCTAAAGATGTGCCAGAGCCTGTAATATAAGGATATGAGTGAGCAGTTTCCTTCTTAGTATAGAATGGTTATTTCCTTGTTGGTATAGAATGTTTCAACAGGGGAAATCAAGAGGCCTTGGGCTCACTGGGGAACGTGCACAGCGTCTTGGATGAGTGTAAGCTTTTTTTCCACCCCCACCCCCTTTAATTGGCAGCTTCTCTTGGTGATGCAATATAGCTATGGATCACAGAATATCACAACTTCTGAAAATCCCAAATATGGTGGACTTAAGGTGGCCCCAGCACCTTACCAAGAATGATTTAAATATGAGAAGAGATATATGAGATCATGACTGGTTTTTTTTTCCTAACTGGGAAAGGAAGTGGGCCAGTCATGAACGAGATGAACATTGAGTGTAGACCTGGCCTCCACCAAATATTAGAAGCCCCAGAGAAAGACCTTGCTCACATTCAGTAGGTTGTTGTTGGAGGATTAAAGGAAGAAATTAAATCAGAATCTCCAAGGAGAAGAAGGGATGGATGGATGGTGATAAGATAGAGTGACTGTGGTGGATGTGCTGATCTAATGAAGAAGAAGCTCCATGCAGAGGTTTTTATACCATGACATCTGCTTGTCCTGATCTATAAACATGTGGTAGCTCTCCCCTAACTGTAGTAGAATGTAAGCTCTGGAATGGGAGAGACTTTCTCACTTTTATAATGGTATCCCTGTCAGCCAGTCCAGTGCTTGGCACATAGTAGGTGCTAAATAAATGTTTGTTGGCTGTTCGTGTATAGCCAGACATAATGATAAATACTTCTATTTTTCTAAAAGCAGTAATTAGAGATTTTTGAATGGACATGTAAAGGTGCTATAATAATAATGGATATATTGGAAGTTAACAGGAATCCAGGATTAGAAATAACAGAAGATACAGACACAACCCCATATTGTCCCCTATCATTTCCCTAATGGAATCCAGAACTCTTTAGGATAGGCAATCACCTCGATGGGTAATCCATAGAATAAGATGTTTTCATGTGATGTGAAAAAAAGGAAAATGGGACAACACAGAAGTAGATGGGAAAGAGATGAGTTCTTTAGGGACACCTGGATGGAAAAGTATGAAGACAATTGGGATTCTGGAGTAGAAAGAAGTGGGAGAAAGACACTGGGAATGTATTACTTCATGCATTTCCACAACGGTGGGATTTCTTGAACCCAGAACTTCAATCTGACAGCTGGAAAGAAGCACTCTCAGTTAGCCAGAGGACATAAAAATAATAAAGCATAGTGACCCTCTGGAAAGGAGGGGCTAAAAACTGGAGCTCTCTGTATTGTCCTAATTCCAAACTCTTCTTCCTCCCTGACTTTTAGTATCATTCCCCAAGAACTGTTCCTCTCCCCAGGTGTTAGTTCTTATGTTTCAGCAGGAGCTCTGAAAGATTGATGCTTAACATAGGAAAATGACGGAACTTTTAAGATTGAGTCAGATTTGAAGATATTCAGCACCAACTCTTATCTCTGTTTCTGTCTCTATCTCTGTTTCTCTTTATATCTGCCTGTCTGTCTGTCCATTTCTGTCTGTCTGCTTGTCTGTATCTGTCTCTGCATCTCTGCCTTTGTGTCTCTGTCTCTCTCTGACTTTATCTGTCTCTGTCTCTGTCTACCTCTCTCTGTCTCTCTCTGTTCCTCTCTCTCTTTTGCTGCATTAACAATGTGCAGAGGGTAGCCAGGATTGTGAGGTGCACAGAACAAGGACAATTTTGTGTTTTCAGCCTGACTATAAAACAAAGATACTTTATATGCATGGAAACATTGATGTATGTTTAACAAAATCATTTAGTCTCATCATGGCACACAGGTAGGTAATAGAAAAGCTGTTGTTCCTATTGTCTCATGTTTATTTCTAACCCTCATTGGTCTCCAGATCAGTGATGGAGAATTTTCTGTCCTCTGAAGCCCCAGGCCGGCAGACATATTCCAGGTCATAGAACAAGGATGTCTGATCAATACAGTTGAAAGCAAACCTGAACCTTAGAAATGCAATTGCCAGCATCGATGTGCCAGAAGGATGCCACTAAATATTCGATGGGGCCCTGGGTGGCAATGTCACTGGTAAGCCAAGGAGAAGGCTTTGGACAGCTGATGTCAGCTCGGGTCTGTGATCAGGCATTTGTGGGTTTGGAACCCGTGCTGGGACTTGGATGCATTTCAAGAGCTTGCTCTGCTCCTCATGCTGGGCGGCATATTAGGCAGACGGTCAGATCCGTCATTTCTGTTGATCTGAGGGGCAACCTAAGCACCACAACAATTGAGCTAAAGGAATCTTATATTGAGTAAAAGGTTAAGGAATTCCTGTTAAAATGAGCCACACATCTGTTCATCATGCTAGCCAAGGAATCCACCTGGCAGCACTTGGTTATGTATGGGCATATTTGGAGCCTGTTTTCTCTGCCATCTTTTCTCCCCATTCTTCCCCCTCTCTGTCTCTCTCATCCTGGCCCCTCACCCTCCTCAAGCATCTTTCCCTGGTTCCATTCTCATCAAGCCTTACTCCCAACTCATTGTTAACTAAGTCTCCTCAAACGAAGTGGGCTCCCCCTTAATGGAGGTCTTCCAGTAAAGGGTGGGAGGCCACCATTTAGGAGGCATATAGTGGTAAGAACGGGTGGACCAGGTGTCTACATAGTCCTCTTTGGGCTCTATATTCTGCCATTCTAGGCTTAACTTTCAAAGCTTTAAGCCTTGTACCTTTCAGGGTATTTCAGGTGTAATGGAAACTCTAAATCTTTCAGACTCATCAGGGACTTGGAAAGGCCTGGGGGAGGGGGCAAAGGGAGGGGGATGTCTATTTGAGAGCAGGGGATTCCATTCACATGCATGGCTCAGGTTTCTGCCTGCTTGGAGCTGGGCTCAAGCCTGCCTATGTCTCAGTCAGCTAGATTTGTCAGTGACCAGTATAAAGATCATATCACCCCTTATACTAGGGGTGCTCTGCCTTTTTCCTGGCATGGACCCCTTTGGCCATCAGTCTGGGGAAGACTCTTCATTACAAAGGAAACCAATTCTATTTAAATAGTTATTGATTTCTTTTTACAAAAATAAAACAAGTTGGAGGAGTGGATAGAGTGTTAAGTCTGGAGTCAGGAATACATGAGTTTAATCCAACTTCAGACACTTACTAGCTATATGACCCTGGTCAAATCACTTAACCTGTTTGCTTCAGTTTTCTTATCTGTAAAATGGAGACATAATAGCACCTACTTCCCAAGGTTGTTGTGACAATTAAATGAGATATTTGTAAAAGTGTTTAGCATGGTGCCTGACATATAGTAGGTGCTATATAAATATTAGCTAATATTATAATTATTATCATTATAAATTCCAGAATAAGAATCCTTGCAGAGGGATCATACTGGACAAAGATTGCTAATCTTGACCTCATGATTATCTGTGTTGGAATCCAACCTCAGATGTTTATTAGCTATGTGACCCTGGGCAAGTCATTTAATTCTTCTGAGCCTCAGTTTCCACATCATAAAATGAAAATAATAATAGCACCTTCCTCACAAGATTTTTGGAAGAATCAAATGAGACAACATATGTGAAGGATTTAAAAAACCTTAATATGCTATATAATGTTAAATACTTTGCCACAAAAAAAGTTGAGCAGAAGAAGTAATGAAAAGGATATGATTAGAGAGATAAATGACTGGAAATGTAGGTGACACTCATGTCACAAGAGGCAGGGATGGCCAATGAATGGACGGTCCATCCCCATGAGCTATTGGTAGCAATGCAATGTCCCTGGAACTAGAGGAAGGCTTGTGCATGTGGGAACACTTAGAGAACAGATGATCTCAAGGGGCACCTACACAGGAATGGCCCAGGGGGAGGAGTTGGACATGGGGTGGGGTCATCATCATTAGAGGGCATATGACAAAGATAGCTCAGATCCATTGAAAGAAATTGCACCAATGATCTGGCTGAATCCACTTTTGCCCCATGAAGAATGATGGACTTGACCTTCCACACCTCTTGATGGATTAGACAGCTGGGCTCACCTTGACCAATTCCAATGGTGTGGTATTGTGGGCACCTTAGGGATCCAGCATCTCCCTGACTGCAGAGAGCAGGAGCCAACACCCCCTCCCAGAAATGCTGATTTCCCCATTTGAGTGATTGCTGGGCATGTAATATCTCCTCTGTTTGTTGGAGGAGTCACTGCTCTGCCAGCATCTAATTCATTACTCATTAAAGCAGTTTGAAAGGAAGCACAGAGTGTACTAAAAGGTGCTATATAAAACCAAATTAAATGTATTTTAGTGGAAGGGCACTCAGCCTGTTGTTTCCAAGAAAACCTGATAATTAGGACTATGGCTCAGTGAGATGGTATAATCTACCTGGGGGAAAATGCTTATTACAATCATGCCATTCACATAGGCATTTGTAAAAATTGTTTCAATTACAGAGACATATTTTAGGATTGCAGAAGTTGGTTCTTAAAAAATCATTTTGGATAGAAGGTTTCCATTCTGAAGCTCGACCTTAATGTGATCAGTTTCCTTAATTTTTTTTTTTTTGCGAGAAAGTTAGTTTAGCAGAGGCTGCTTTTGGAATGCTCTGAGTTTTAAGAGTTGTTATTTCTTTGTGTAAAAGTTTTGTCGGTGACTTCTGTTTGTTTGTATCACAGGTCTTTCCTGATTTTCTTGTACACACTTTACCCCCTCCACTGTGTGTGCCCCCATTTGTAACAAAGAAAACCAATGAAGCCAAACTAATGATAACAGATAGGCTGTGGATGCAGCATTACACACCTACAATTCCCCATCTTTCCAAGGACAGGGGCAAGGAGCCATCCTTCATGTCTTCTCTGAGGCCAAAAGTGATCACCACCCACTTGTCAGTGTTATGTTCCTTCTGTTTGTGTTGTTTCCACCTTTGCACAAGGTTTTCTTGTGCAAAATCATGTTCTGACTTTTTGTGCATCCTTCCCAGGTGTGTCTTGAGACATGGCATAATTCATCCAAACCCCATTATTAGCAACTTATACCTGGGAGAAAAAATTTCAACTAGAATTTCAAAAAGTCCTTTTGCACACGCATGTTAGGAAGATGTGTGATGTCAATGTGGATCTGAGAACGGACGCGTCCAATGGATCAGTGTCTAGTGGTGGCTTTGGCACTCTGAATATCTCTTAGACAGAAGTCCTCTCCCAATGCCTCACAGAGATATGAAAAGGAAGCTGGACTTTCAAAGGTTAAGCCAAGCTTGGACAGGTCTTTCTGAAATGTACAGGCTTTGAGTCCTGGCCTGGAGATGGACTCTACATCTGTGGTCCAATGACTAGTCTCACAGAATTCAGAGTTGATCTTTACCAGTGTAGCCATAAGACTATGACTCTTAGTCATGGGCACTCTTCAGCTCCTCCTCCAAGCGACAGAAGAGGAGAGTGAAAATCCAGATAGGCAGAATCACAAATCCTTGAATTATGTCATATGTCACTACAATATATAGGTATGTGATGTATTTATATACACACATGTATGTGTGTGATCGTGTGTGTGTGTGTGTGTGTGTGTAGTCCATATACATTGATGAAGTTGCTATGAACAGCCATACTCAAGTCAATGAATTATGAATACCATGATTAGGGGAGACAAAACTGGACCTTGGCAGAGAATGGGATCCTGACAGAAGCACTCATGTGCCTGCTTTCTAGGTCCTCCAAATCCCTAGTTAACTTAATTCATATAGTTTATGTTTTGAGTAAGATGCAGCCCATTTTAGGGAAAGAAAAGAGTCAGACTTAGAAAAAGTATGACTCTCCAAAGAATCTTGGGGGAGGGGTAATATTTTCATTGTAGAATATTTCTCAAGAAGTGGCTTCCTCAATCCTCTTATAAAGTCATAATACATACTCATATGTGTGTATATATGTACATATGTGTGTGTATTTTAAATTTTATACAATTTCAACTATTAGAAACACATTGCCTGTACAAATCAAAGTACTAAATGCCTATATACTCTTGAAACAGGGATTTTTGAAAGGTCTCCTCTCAGAAACCCTGCCACGAGATCCAGAGACTTCATCTACCTATAACAGGAAAGTGAGAAGTCATGAGTCTAGGATAATGCTTGGTTCATGAACTGGGAGACTGGAAGGATGGTGGTGTCTTTGACAGTAATGGGGAAGACTGTAAGGGAAGAGGATTTGGGGAAAACATAAGGAGTTCAGTTTCAGACATCTTTAGAATATCTCTTTGACAACAATTTGAAATGTCCAATAGGCAACTGGTGGTTGACTTAAGCTCAGAAAAGATGTAGCTCTGAAAGTCATCTTCATAGGGATGATAATTAAATACATAGGAACTAATGACATCATCAAGAAATCATGCAGTGTGAGAAGAGAAGAAGGCTGAGGACAGACACATGGTCCTTGGACCTGTCCGGGGAAGCTTGGGGAAGTATAGGTGTAGAATGCTGCAGACACAGCCTAATAGTGCTCCATAGTTTGCCTTAATTGGTTTTCTTTGTCACACTCAGTGGAGTCGGGGCAAAGGCTATTTAAGGAAATCAGGAAATAACTGTGATGTAAGCAAATGACAGTCACCAATAGACCTTTTACATAAATAAAGAAAAACTCTTTTTGAGCTCAGAGCATTCCAAAGGAGCACTCCATAAAGTTCTTTGCAGTCTAAGTCCCATGATCTACTCAAGATTCTCCAACTCAGCCAGTGCATCTTGAGTGCTTAATGTGCACCAGGCGATGTGCTAGGTTGAAAGCACGAAAATGAGAGTTCTTGACTTCAGGCGGGTTATATTCTATGGGGGGGGGGAGAAAAGTGTGCACACAAATAAGGAGATACAGAATATAGACAAAAGAAATAAACAAGTATTTTCCTGGGGAGAGGGGAGCATTAATGATGAGGAGATCAGAAAAGGCCTAAGGATTCTATCTGATGGAATTAAGAAGAAAGTGTATTTCAGGAGTAGTGGATGGGGATAGCCTTTGGAAAGGCTCAGAAGTGGGAAATTAAATGACATGATTCTTGTCATATCCAATTTCCATTTGGACAAGCATGTAGTGAGTCAAGGAGTTTCGGGAGGCAGTGTCTGTGGGTAGATTTTGCCTTTGTACTAGAACACTTGAGCCAGAAAAGAAGGATGCCTACTCTTCCCTGGGCAAATCACATTAGGGGCATGTCTTTAAGAGGATTTCTTTAGAAAATGGAGGATCAGGGAATTCATTAATTCCAGAAATCCATGAATAGGTATTAAGTACCTACTACATACCAGGCATTGTGCCAGGCACTGGTTGTATGAATTCAAAGAATGAAATCATACTTACTCGTAGGGAGTTTACATAATAGGACAGACAACAATCACTAAGATGAATATCTGCTGTACAAAGAAAAAGTTCATAAATACAAACACACACAAGGTAGCTAAATAAAAGTGAGAGAAAGGTGTTCCTCTCAGTTCTGAGGTTATGTGGCTTGGTAAAGGAGGGGTACAATTCATCAGCATTTTAATCACTGGAACGTGTGAACACTTTCAAAGGGCAGCCTGGGGTTACTGGCTGGCGGTGAAGGGCCTCCTGGCCATATTAGTTCCTGCTTCTTGGATTTGTAGGAGGAATCAGAGGTGTGTGTCTCATGCAGCATGGATCGGGTTTTGTGGCATTTGCTTGGTTTGGTCAGAAATGACTCCCCAAATCTGGCATGGGTCAACCATCCCAATCAATGTGGTGAATTGTTCGGGGGGAGGGCCGGACTGGAGGGGTCCTCAGGTAAAGCTATTTCTTGTGGTGGCCCCAGAAAGAGAAAGAAATCATAACACACAGGTTGATGATTCCTCTCCCCTATCAGACCATTTCAACAGGAACTTGAACACCTCTTCAGGTGTCCATGGTTGGAGAATATATCTCAACATTAGAAAAATTCAAAGAAGTGAGGGATATGGGAGAGGAACCCAGGTCCAAGAATTAGACAACCTACTTATGCCCCCTTTTTTGCTCTGGGACACCAGGCAAGTCATTGAACCTTTCTGGGCATGAATTTCTTCATCTTTAAAATGGAAATAATACAATCCATCTTGTTGCTCTCTAAGGGTCACTTTTTGTGCTCTTCAGTAAAGACATGGTCGTAACAGGGCTCTGAATGTTGGAAAGCAGGAGGATGATCAGTAGGCAAAGCACCAACAGAGGCGAAGTTGACATTGATGGATATGAAGGATGGCACCGGGTTCACTCGTCTATCTTCCACCCAGCCACATTGATATTGAGCCTGATCCAGCTGTTCCCCTACTCAGCATTCCAGAAGATTATCCTGCTGGCTGCCCTGCCTTTGCACAGAATGTCCCCTAGGCCTCAGATGGTCTCTCTCCTCATCGGCTCCTCTCTGAAGACTCTACTCCCTCCCTTCCAGCTTAAGCCCAATCACCACAGCCCACAGCAAACCTTGCTGAATCCTTGCTCCTCTCCAAACTATTTGGGATGGACTTGGGATGGACTTCTCTGCAGAGGTTTCTTTGCCCTTTGTTCCATTCCAGCAGCACGGGAGCTTCCTGAGGGCAGAAACATTTCTACTCTTGTCTTTGGAACACTACCTACCAGGGTGCCTGGAATTTTGTTTTCTGATTTTTTCATTGACATATTAGTTTCCTGGTGAGAACCTTCCTCTGCCAGTGCAGATCAGCAACATCTCTGCAGAATGTAGTACTTGAGAATTGCCCAGAGCAGTGAAGGGCTGAGGAATTTCTCCATGGTCACAGAGCCAGGGTGAATCAGAAGTGAATCCTGAACTAAGGTCTTTCTGACCCCAAAGCCAGCTCTTTATCCATTAGACAACACTGCCTGGCACATGGTATGTGATTAATAAATCCCTCCTTGAATTGAATTCATTTTAATTGTATTGAATCTAGAGCCCAGAGCCGAAAGTCCAGGCTTCAAATGTCAACCCTCAGCAGACCAGGAAGCATCTCTTTAGCTTAATGTGAAATGTTTTGACTGGGAATTTCTCAGGGTGGGTGAGTAAAAAAACAGATCAGGAATAGTATTTTAATGTGTGAGTGTGTGTGTGTGTGTGTGTGTGTGTGTGTGTGTGTGTGTGTGTGTGTGTGTGTTTAGTAACAACAGTCTCCTTAACCTACGGTGGCAGATAGCCAGAGGAAAAAGTGGTGTTAATGAGGCTCACTCTAAATGGAATAAGCCCTGGCCTGACAGTTTGCCGTTGTCTCATTGGCGTTGGATTGAAAAGGCAGGTGGTGGCACTGGGCTGCCCGATCCCCTTAAATAATGATGAGAGGGGAGTGACGGGTGAAAGATTCAAGGACCGCTGAAGACGCGCCCAGGGGAGGGAGGCAGTAGAGGAAGGAGGGGAGAGGGTTGGGAGAGAGAGCAGGGCAAACCAGTCAGACACTGCCACTTCCTCTCACCACTGCAGGGGCTGCTAGGGTGGAATTTGAGCATTCTCAATATCTGGCGGTAAGAAGAGTGGACTGGCCAACGACAGCACCATGGATTTTCATCGGGCCAGTGGGAGATGGACAGTGGCAAACAGGTCTCTGGGGTTTGTAGCTCTAAACAGAGGGAAATGTCCAGGATGGATGGTCCAAAAATGTAGAGGCTGGGTAGGTAGAGGAGGAAGACATTTTCTAATCTCTTCTCATGTCATTGTGTGTCAGTTTTGAATCTTCAGATATTGATTATGCACTAGCTTGGCTCAGTTGGTGATCCAGATTCTTTGTGATTGTCTCCCTCCCTTCTTCTCTACTGGGCTACCTTCCTTTTCTTAGCTCAGTCCTCTGTTCCTGATTACCTCCATCACAAGGTAAATGAGGGGATAAAATCTAATTTGTCTACCTGTGGACAGATGGAGTAATCACTTTGCTTGGGGAAGAGGCAGGATCTATTGACTGAGATAGGCTTTGAAGAATGTCTGGGAAAATCTCAAGCAGCAGCTACCAATGTACTGCCAAATATCTCCAACGTGTCTCCCAAGGGAAGCCTGTGGACCTCTACCATGCTAGGGGCTTGGAGTGGAACAGAGAGAATTTAAGTTGTGTGGTTGAGACAATATTGTTTCCTTAATGCTGGGACAGCAAGGAGGCCAGATGAGCTAAGAGGTTATTCTAGGTTTCCATGTATGTAACCGTGAAGTCAGAGGAGCTGGGTTGGAATCATATCCTAATACTTACTGCTTGTGTGATCTTGCCAAAGTCACTTATCTTCTTTGGACCTCAGTCTCCTTACCTGCCAAATGAAAGAGTTGAGCTAGGCTGCCTCTGAGGTCTTTTCTGTCTCTAGATCTCTGATTCTTTATGATCTTTATCTATGGAGATGTGAGACTATCTCTCTGAATAATGAAGTGGGATCCTCCAAACAGGATACACACTGGGTCAGCCTCTTCAGGGCTACAATTGTCTCAGCAGGGGCAATATGAAAACGAAGATCTCTGTCTCAGCAGGAGGGCTGGAGGATTCTTGAGGCCAGGATGAAAGGGAACAATTCTATCAGTTACCAGGTGACATAAAATCACCTTTCAGATTCCCCTGCAGCACCAAATAGGAAACAATAGCGTTTACCAGCATGTGGTAGGAACGTTTGCCTAACTCCTTGCTTCCTTCACTGATGTTTACCCGTGAAGGATGGGCTTTTTGGAGGATTTTCTGCGTATTTGGCTCTTTACTCATAGATCAAGTTCAGCTTATGGGGAGTGATCAATTTCAGTTAATATTAAAAATTAGTCCAAGTCCATTGTTGAGAAAAATGATCTTCTGTAGCTGCTCTCTGCTATTTCAGAGTAATGAGCTGAAAGGGGAATAGCAATCTTTCTCTGAAGCTTGGGATTCTTAGATTTGCAACCTATCTCCCTAATGGGGGAGATCCAGCAACGTCACCTTCAGAATTAAATGGTAGTGTTTAAAAAAGAAGCACTTGATATTAATAATTTTTAGGTTTTTGATTAAATAACTAAAATGCATTATTATGGGGTTAATAATTACTGTAGATAGGTTCAAATTTTGACCATTCCTCTGCATGATGATGGCACAGAGGCAAAATTTCACTCATATATTTGACTTAAATGATAGTCTTCAGGGATTCAATACAGAAATTATAAGTTCTATTGCAATTTACATGTTAAGTTCTGTAACCCCGTGATAGTTCAACCATTTGTTAAAAAAAGAAAGAAAGAAAGATAAAAAAAAACAGTAGGTGGTCTGGTGGTCTCATATTCAATGAATAATTTTATTTTATAGCAGGCAAGAGGTCCAGTGAAATGTTTCTTTACATTAGAATTTCACCAAGTGACACACACCTGGTAATTAAAACAGTGTTAACGTTTTACTGAGCATACTAGGGTATGCTCAGATTTTCTAACAAACGTGGGTACATTTTGCCAAAAGGCAAGTTGTGTGAGCACATATGTGTGTGTGGGAGCAGGGGGAGCAGTGAGAAACAGAGCAAACCCACCACATCAGACCATTTGCTGTGTACTGTGATTGGCTCTGTGAGTCCCCCAACCCCCAACCCACACATGACCAACATAATCCCTGTTTTCCCCAGAATCACTTTAAATGCTTCCTTAGCACTTGACTTTTGGGGAGCTCGATCGAGTCATTTAGCATGTTTCTTTACATCCAATGGCTCAGTTTCACTTCTTTTAAAATTTCTTTCAATGGGTTTAAAATATCTCCCACCTCTGCCCTGCTTCTTTATTCGTCTCGCATTAGGCTCATTAGCCAGGCTACTCTGGCACTCATCAATACCAGTGAGGACGGCTGCATTGTGAACACAGCTCCTTGTCTCCTCCACAGCACAGGCTCAGAATTACCCATGCCATCAGGGATCCTAAAATACCTATCTTGCCCATGGGCACCTGTAGGGTCTGCCATGTACTGACATTATTCTTAGACATACTGCCTAGTACTTCTAGGAATGGTGTCCCAGCAACAACCAATCAGTATCCAGCTATGATCCAGGGCCACTGTACCCATTGGGGAAGGGACTCCTACTTCTGGGAAACATTGAAAAAAATACCTCCCTCCTCTGTTCAAAGCAGTGAGGGAATGAAAGCGTCAGACGACAATGGCATCCATTGAAAAGTAGCAGGAGCTCCTGGGAACAGTGGAGTGCATCAGGCAGCTTCAGAAAGGCTCCCTGTCAAGTGGAACGGCCCTTCTCTTTCTGGTCGGAAAAAGTCCTAGAGTGACGGATGACCTTCTGGGGTTTTTGGAAAGGGGAGGTGAGAATGCCCACTTTGGGGGCTGCAGGGAGGCTGTTTAGAATATTTAAGGGGAGGAAGACTTATTGCTATGTGTGGCTTAGGCTTTTTTTAAGGAGTAGATATTAATAATAATATTAATAATAATAATGGTGATGATTAAAATTGATTAAGGCTTAGAAAATCCTACAAAACTTCCTCTGCCATGATTTAGTTCTTTTGTGGAGTATTCTTTTGCTCTCCATGTGGCTTTCTTCTCACAGCTGTAAATCGACATTGCTCAAGGTTTTACTTACATAGATCCCATGAATTCCCTTTATGTGCCCTTTACTGGAACCTGGCTTCAAAAAAGAAAAGGAAAAGCCAAGGAGATGATCCTGGTATATACTGGAGGAGAATGATGGTGCATCATATCATTAGTCATAGTGAATTATTGGGAGTTGAGTTGTTAATGACTTTCCTCAATGAAATCCATGCTTTTCTCTTGCATTCAGAGGGAAAGAGTCAAAATTGTCTCCATTGACCAGTGGAAGAAGTGCAGGTGAGACAGGCCTAGTCTCTCCATGAATGCCACCAAATTTTCCTTTCACACCTCCAAAACATGCCTGTACAGGCTAGAGGGACCACCCTAAGAGATTTTCCAAGCATCCAGAGGATAGTCACAGAACAAATGGAGCTGCTTTGGTGAGTGCCTTCAACCAACTTCCTCTTTGTTCCCTTCTAAAGGAGTGTGATGGCTTATCTGTGGACAGTTTGGACTTTGGGAAATTCTAATTCAAGAAGGCTGGACTTGTGAACAAACAAAATCATGAACGTGTAAGACAAGAAAGAGAAAAGAAAGAAAAATCAAGAAACAAAAAAGAAAAGTGTATGGTTTGAACCCTTGAACTCAAAGTAGAGTGTTATAATGCATCCTAAAAAGTGGTAGATCACAGACATAGGTTATATAAACTATTAGAATAATTGGTGATTATTAGCTAATAAGTGTTTAATTATGTTTAATATTATTAGAATAATTGGTGATTATTAGATATTAGGTTCAAAATATCCAAATGTAAAATGATAATTTAAGGAAAAATCTCTCTAGATTTCCAGAGGAAGCATAAATACTGGCAGTTACTATGGGACATTATCTACTTTTTACTAAAATATATAAATAGTCCTAAGAAAATTAGGTCTTTCCTTTCCTTTCCTTTCCTTTCCTTTCCTTTCCTTTCCTTTCCTTTCCTTTCCTTTCCTTTCCTTTCCTTTCCTTTCCTTTCCTTTCCTTTCCTTTCCTTTTTCCTTTCCTTTCCTTTTCCTTTCCTTTCCTTTCCTTTCCTTTCCTTTCCTTTTCTCTTATAGCTGTTAAAAAGCTCTCTGGAAAGTAGTGACTTTTACAAAATTATGGGTTGCTATTCAAGCCTAAGCTGCTTGAGGACAGGTCCTGTTTTTCTCTCTCTCTCAACATCCCTAACACCCAGCCTAGGACTTGGCACATGGGAGACACTTTATAAATATTCATTGGATCATTTTGAGTTGAATTTGGAATCCATGAATTTTATTTTCATTTTAAAATCCAGGGCTGAATATTTTTATCTCAAGTTTTAAGATCCACAGACATTCTCTGAACATGATACAGTAGTGTTGGGTCAGCTGGCTATGAGATTCTCAGTTTATCACACATATGCCTTTAGAGCCAGTTTTCCTATGGGCTAGTCCTCATCTTTTTTGCTGTTGTGTTAATGAGATAACAGTTTCTGTTCAGAGATAGGAAATATTTGTAGTAGATGAAAGACAAATATTAATTTCAGTACTTAAATATTAAGTGATGGGAAAATATTTCATGAAATTGTTTGGTAACATTGGGGTTTTTCTTCTTTAAAATAAAACAAAACAAAACACCTAGTTGATAAGAGGGCCTGCAAGGAAGAAAGGCAGGAGAGAGCCAGACAGACATAGAGATAGACAGACAGACACAGACAGACAAAGACATAGAGAGAAAGACGGAGAAAATGAAAACATGCCCACAGCTGTCTCAAGCTAGAAACCTGCCAATAGAACGGAACAGGGTCAGACTAAGGAATCCAGCTACCTCTGGTGAGCTTTTCCTTCAGGCTTTACAAATTCACACTGTCACTCCTTCCCCTGTGGCAACCCCAGGCACACTCCATCTACCCCAAGTGGTATTCCATTAAACGGCTAATTCTGAGCTTGGTAGATCCCTCTGTAGTGTTGCCGCTGAGGTCCATGTGCAAACTGGAAGGAGGGCTCAGATTTCCATCCCTTTGTCTGATTTCCTTGCCCAGATCAGAGAATTCAGCTTGCACGACACGGGTACGCTGAGAAACAAATGAATGAGCTTCCTGACGGGGATTTTATACAGAAGAACCCCAGCAATCAGCAAAATGTGTCAGCAAAAATGCCTCACAGCTTGAGGTTGAAGTTGGAGAGAAAACAAGCCCCCCCCCCCCGTACTGTTTATCCAATCTTAGGTGGGACATGAGTTAGGTGGAGGGGCAGGTGAAAATGCTTTCAAATCCAGTAGAAGTCATAGGACAGGTTTGTTTGCCTCGGTTCCTGGATCAGACTGGGAGCAAAAAGCCACAATACGAGTCCTCTGGATCTTAATGCAAAGATGTTACTGGACATTTCCTTGTAAACCCCTGTCTTGGTCTCTAATGGTAGCTTTTTTTTTTCTTTTCAGAAGGAGAAGGGGGAAAAAAAGACAAACCCTTCAGAGCAAAACAGTTTTATTTCTGTGTGTTTTTAAGCAGTTTGGGTTATGTAGTTTTTGGTAAGACTATCTTTTCTCCCCCGGTTCCATTTTCCCCCAGGCTAACAATTTTATATCCAAAGTAAATCTAGCTAAAATGAAGAAATGAAGCCTACAGCTGCCCTTACTCATAGCCCACAGATGTTACCCAAATCTGATTAAAAAGGCCTTAATCTCCTGCTGCACCTTTTCATTAGTGTACTAATCATTTTTTTGTCCAAATATCTGGCAGTGGCCAGGACTAGGAGGGGAGATCCAAGAAAAAAGAGGAGCTGTTGACGATCAGCATCTCTGAGAGCCCTCTTCGAACCCGGGGGGGAGACAGGAGGAGTTGGGGTAATCCGTGTGCTGAAATATTTTTGCTTCTTTTTCTAGAAAATGTGCAATTTGGTCAGGCAGAAAAAATTGAACAGAGCCTTCCAAGCAATAAATCACTGCATTGCTGGTGACATTCATACAATGCGGATATAGTGTTAACTGTATGAGTCAGACAGCCCTTGCTGCACCCAGGCTGTTCCTAGGAGGTGACCTTGCAATGGTGTAGCAATCAATCATCCTGGCATAGGACACACTGTTTTTGTTTAATATTACACTATTGGAATATATAGTAAACAAAGTGTAAAGGAAATCTCGAAAGCAGGCCTTAGAGGAGGCTTCATGGCCGGCTTCGAGTGCCTGGGCACAGGCTGGGTTCGGGCTCTGAGCACGGGCACTTACCAACTTCTCCTGGCCAGACCCCTTGCCCCCCAACAGCTATATCTGCCTCCCCCAGAATCCATTCCCAGCAGCCACTGGCCCTAGCCGTGCTGGATCTCTGGGCTTGGGCACTGAGGAAGCAAAGTGAAAAATTTCAGGGAAATAAAAGCTGAAGTCAGGCAGAGAAAAGATTTAGTGTTCGGGCTGTCACCAAGGAACATGGTCCTGAGAATCAGAATCTTTTTTTTTTATACTTTCAAGATTTTATTATAAACAAATCAACAGCAAAAAATACTCCCCCCTCCCAACCAAACACCAACAAACAAACAAACAAAAACCTAAAGAAAACAGTGAGTCCATGTGTCTGTATGTCGCTCTGTGTGGTAGAAGTCAATGTCAAAAACAAGTCTAGAATGGAATTTTAGTGAGTTTCCCCTCTCCCAGGTCCATCGGAAACAAGAATACCAGGCTCAATATTTGCTATAGGGAGTTCGTCCAGACCTTCAGGTCCTCCTCCGTCCCCTCTCATCTCCCCATGATCTTTGGAGGTTTACATGGAGAAGCTCATTAGTATTCTTTTTCAGCCTGAATTTGTTGTCATGATAACCCACACCATTCGTTGTTACTGAACAGGTAAAGACGGAAGATTCCCTCCTTGATGAGATGCTCCCTGATGTGAGCATAGCCCCTCAGGTTCATGTCTGCTGGCTCTGTTTCCTTCAGGGCTTTCCAGTCACCTCTTGGGAATGGGGGGTGGGGCGGGGTCAGGGACTGTGACAAGCTCAAGATTTGATTTCACACTTTATTGAGAGGAGGGGCATTCTGGGCCACAGTTAGCTAGGTGAGAGAAGAGGGCTATGAAGACATAGAAACCTTTTGTCTTCATAAAGAAAACTACTCTTTTTGTAATTGGGGGGGCAGTCTGTCACTACCTGTGGAACTCCAGGAAAGTGACTTCACCCTCTGGCCTCAGTATCCTCATCTGCAACATGACAGCATTGGATGAGATGGCTTTTCTAATGCCTCCCAGCTCTGGGGTTAGGAATAATTATTCCCTAATTTATCTGTTTGTGAGCTAGATTGTCTCCCTATTGGGCTTGCACCATGTACTTAACAGTGAATGAAAGTAGAATATACCAAACCCTTCAGATAACTCGAGTGCGTGAATGTAAGCTCCAGGAGGGTAAAGCTGTTCTTATTTTTGATTTTGGACTCCCAGTGTCCAGCCCAGTGCCTGGTGCTCAGAAGCAGCAGCAGCAACAGCTAGTACATATAACATCTGCATAAAACCCCCAGACTTCTGCATCGGCTTCCCTCCACATCCATTCCCACTAGCTACTACCATGTAGAAGACACTGTGCTAGGCATTTTCCAAATATTATCTCATATGATCCTCACATCTACTCTGGGAGGTAGGTGCTATTTTTATCCCCATTTTAAAGTTGAGGAAACTGAGGCAAACAGGTCTGGTGACATGCCCAGAGTCACACAGTAAGTATCTGAAGCTGAATTTGAACTCAGGTCTTCCGAACTCCAAGCCCAATTCTGTATCCACTCAGCTTCGTAGAAGGTGCTTAATGCTTATTGACTGACTGACTTATATGAAGGGAATCGAAGGCTAAATGGGCCACACTGAGAAAGTCATTGAAGGGCCTCCAGTTTCTTACATACTTCCATCCCTCTGTAGGCTGAGTATATTGGCACAGCAGAAGGACTTTGCCCAAATATCCTGTAATTGGGTTTGTTTGCCATGTGATGGCAGTGGGACCTTGGAGCCCAAGTGAAGGGGAGCATTAGGCTCCCAACACATACAAGCTGGGGACTATTCGCAGCTCATTAGAATGGCATGTTTTAGTTCACTTCTCTTCAGAACATTTGCACCCTCATCTATTGTCGTTTTTCATGGTTTCCTTTAGAAAATCAGCAAGTCAGAAAGTCAGTTGGTTTTTAGAATGTGAGTTCTGGGGCCGCTAAATGAGGGTGATAATCATAGCATCCAAAGGAAAACAATGGCAAGGTCTTTAAAATCAATGTCGTGAAATATATTCAGGCGGATTCGCAGTTTGCATATTTCCCAGATGGGAATGGGACTCATTTCAGGCTTGGGAGCTGGTGCTTTGCAACAACAGGTCTGGGCTGCCGCTAGGGCTACTGGGAAGCCCTGTCTTACCCTCTGGGATGTTCTATGATGCTGCACCTGGGACAAGGTGGAAGGGCTTGGGGCAGTGGCCAGGAGAAGCATAGTCAAGAGGAGATTGGAGGCCTCCTGATTCTGGGCTGACATCTTGAAGAGTTCAGGAACAAACAAATGGGGGGGGGAGATGAAAGATAATTAGATAGACAGAGGGTAAGATAGCATTTATTAAGTGCTTATTATGTGGCAAGTACTGTGTTAAGTACAGGGAATACAAAACGAAAGAAACAAGATGGCCCCTCTCCAAGGAGTTTCCATTGTAATGAGGGAAGATAACATGGAGGAGAGCTGGAAAGTGGAGGGGAAGGGAACACATTCAGGGACAATGTAGCCAGCCAGGCAAAAGCAGGGGGATAGACTCTTACAAAATAGGCCCACTCTATTTTAATTGAACTGGTTTGTCTGGTGAGTTAAATGCCACTCAATTCAGCTTAAAAAGTCCATTTCATTAGTTAAATTGGAATGAGTTAAAGTCCCACATTTATTCATAAAACCTGTTAAAGTGGCCTGAGTCTTTAGGACACCAAAGGCAGCTGTTGTCACAAAGGACTTCCTTAGAAAAGATGGAGCCACAGATGTGCAGAGAGCTTCTTGCAAGGCAGATGGGATGAAGAAAAGGTAAAACAGGGACAAACAACCCTCCATGCAGGGACCAAAGCAGGCCCTGGGGAAGCAGGGAAAAGACCCAAGGAGCATATGAGAAAATCCTTCAGGAGCAAGAGACATCAAAGATCAAAAAACATCAATGAACGAGAGAAGGAAAAGAGAGCATGAGGTCCCTCCCATGAGTGTTTTGCTCCGAGAAGTATTTTTCCTTGTATGTAAGAGAGCAGCCCCTGGGAATTGGCAGCCTGGTGACAACTGGAAGGTGTTTGCCCAAGAACAGTCAGTGGGAGGTGCTGTAGATGCAAAAGAAGCCTCATCTTGTCTCTTGACAAACTGCTTAATTGGAAATGCAGTTGACCATCCATATCTTCTGACTCACCACCTCCATGCCCCTGTCTTTTTCAAGCATTGAAGAAAGAGCACTTAGTATAAAATGTATTAACCATGGAGCAGTCTTGATCACTCTTCTTAGACACACTCACCAGGGGGTCAGGAGAAACCACTTACAGCCCCGTTCTGCCATTAGAACTTGAACAATTCAGTACCCACTCCAAGTCCATATTATTGTTATTTTCATCATCATCATTATTAATTATCATTACTGTCAGTGTTATTTTTAAATCTGTGAAATTAGGGGGCTGGATAGGATGATAAATGTGGAGAGACAGTGTGGTCCAGTGGAAAGAGCATTGGCTTTGGAGGCAGAAGAGCTGAGTTCAAATTCTGTTGCTTACTGCCTATGAGATGTTGTGTAAGTCACTTCACTTCTAATACCTCATTCTTTTTCCTCTCCTTTAAAATGAGATTGTTGGGCCAGTCAGCCTTTGAGCATCTATGATCATGTGGTTTTCATGTGAATCTCAGTTTTCCATTTTTAAAACAAAGGGAGTGAATCCAACAGCCTGTGAGAGCCCTTCTGACTTGAAATCAAAGACTGCATGATGATAACAACAATGCGAACAACTGGCATCTCTATGCTTTATTTTTTCAAGTTTAACTTTTACTTTTCTCAATTCACAAACATTTATTTCCTTTACCTCCTCCCTCCTCATTGAAAGGGAAATTAAAAAAACAAACAAACAAACAAATCTTCATAACAAATATACAAGCAAAAAAAGCAAAAAAAAAAAAAAGAGAAAATTCCCATCTTAGTCATGCCCAAAATGTGTCTCATTCTGCAGAATTGGTCCATTACCTCTATATGCTTCCAAGTTTATCAAATTTTACAGACATCCTATCTGACTCTCATAACCACACTTAGATGTAGGGACTTTCAGGTAATATATTAAGAAACAGGCCTAAAGAGGGGAAGTTATTTCTCCAAGGTCACACAGCTTAGAAGGCCCAGCAGTTGATCTCTAAGGGCTTTCCCAGCTCTGAGATACTGAAGGAGAAGCCTTATTGCTGGTGCCCTATTTCACATCTCAATCTCAAAGCCTCCTAAGGTGCCCCTTTGTCTGTCCTTTGCTGAAGATATTTTCCTGAGTCTGAGTATTAAGGATGAGAAGATTCAATTGCTCTTCATCAGTGAATCTTGTTTTCATAGGCTAGATCTATTGTGATATTGGGGAATTGCCCTTTCTGGTTAAGCTCTAATGTTGCTGAGATTTCACATAGCGGCAGGGGTTTCAGGTGTGCTGCCCCACAACATGCTGTAAGAGATTTAGTGTGCACCCCTTCCTAAAACAAACAAACAAACAAAAAAGAAAGGAATTCCTGGGAGCTGTCTAAATATGCAGCTAGAAATCTGTAGATAACAGAGCACCATTTGCATTGCTTTAGCTTTGGTAAAATTCTGTTCTCCAAAGCATAAATGCAAACCTGGGGTCTATCTCTGTGTGTTTAATCATCTGACTATTAACTCACTAAGTTCGAATTGCTACAACAAGCATTGTTTTCTAGTTGTATGTGTGTATGTTGGGGTGGGGTGCAAGCAGAGCATTTTTCAAATTATTGATAGGGAAGCTGTTGGAGCAAATAAAATATACAAGTGGAAAAAATGAGACCACAGACATTCATTTTGCTGGGGTGGTTAAAAGGAGAAGTGACATAAATTATTAGCATCCTGTGATTCAGTTTAATCTACCAACAGTCCCAGAAGTCCCATACTTAATATAAATATGTTTATGGAGTTTTAAGAACCAAGAAGTTCAGGTAAAAAGCAGAATGCAGCAGCTTCTCATTAAAAGCAATAAGCACTCTTACTTTTGCAATTAAAATGGAAAAAAAAAAGAAATATTAATTTGAAGGATTTACCCTACATTTTCTGAAGGAAATTGAGGAAATTGTATTGTTTAGCACAGACAGTCTTCACATAGGCTGAATCTGGAGTGCCTAGGAAAGTGTTTCCTTTACAAGCAGATATGGGGCTGGGGACTTGGTGGGGGAGGTGTGGAGGGGACCGAATGAGTCTCCATTTCAAAACAGTTTTTTTGCACACTAGGAAATAACAACAGAAATGAGATGCATGACCCTTGCTCTTTGTTACTTTGAAAGATTTTTCTCCAATTTTAATTATCATGATGAGTAATTTGAGATCCCATGTCCAAGGACCTCTAAACCAGGGGTTTTTAATTTGAGATCAATGACCTTATTCTTTTTAAATTGAAATTTTAAAATATAACCAGTTTCCTTTAATATCCTATATATTTTATTTTATTAATTTAAAAACATTATTCTGGGAAGTGGACCATCAGCTTCCCCAGATTGCCAAAGGGGTCCATCACATACACATTAAGAATCCTTGGTCAAAATGTTAATTGTGTCCCACAAAATAGCCACAAGATAAATTCTGCTACCTGGAATGAATGGGAGGAGAATGTGGGAGAGGGGATTTGGGTCTGCATTCTAAATGCCTCGCAGAAATGGGTTTTCCAAGGAAAATATATCAGATGTACGTCAGCCTGTAATAGCAAAACAGGGAACTGTTTTTTAACCCCGGATCCTTGACAAAGGAGATGGTGGCCCACGTTGGCCTTTATTTTGTCAGTTGCAGATGTCGTGTTTGCCAAGATCCACACTGACCAGGAGCCACAGAGAGAGGGAAAAGCGGGAGGCTGTGGGTGGGATTAGCTAGGGCATTTGAGATTTTTACCAGAACGTTCTGACCTGCCATGGCCACGTTTTTCCGCTTGGCAAGGCTATGTGGCAGGATTATACTGTCTTTTTAAGGAAGAGCCAAGACCCATAAGCTGGAAATGTCCAATTGTCAGCTCAGCCTAATTCCCTGGACAGCTCCTCTATAAGCCATCACTGGTGCCTTCCTTCTCCAGTCACATCTCCACGACCACCTATGTGATATCGGAGACCACCTGGGAATGCTGCTCCCTGCTCCACTGCCATTCCTGAGTCCTATCTACCTGCTGTAACAAGACTGGGTGTCAGGGGCTGCTTGGACGAAGCAGGATTAAGAAATCACAACCCACCTTCCACCCCACCGCGGGTTAATTTATTGCTTCAGACATTTCCATATCGGATTCATTTTCGCCCACTCGGCGGCTGTTACCCAAAGTTCCCAGGCTCTGCCAGTCGAGGTAGCATCTGAGCTGCAGATACCTGGCACCGTGAAATGGCTTTCTCCTCAGTGCCTCGCGCAGGTAGCCTCCTTAGAGAGAGCAGCTGTGCACTCCCGGCAGAGCCGGGAATAGCATTCGGCTCTCTGTACACAAACATATTGAAGCAATATGCTGAGGTGTGACACACAAGCCAAAATATTAGCTTTTTAGTAAACAAGAGAAGAAATTGTGATGCAGCCCCAGATCCCAGTGCTAGACGTCTTTAGGTAATGGTGTTATTTCCTCAAGAAAATCCAGGGTCACAGCTGCTCAAAATTTACATCAAAAATGTTTTTTTTTTTCCTCCTCGCCTCGTGTTTAGTGATTATGTAGAACCTGCTGAAAAGGTGTTTATTTCTGTTTGTAAATGGAATGCACTGGGTGGGGTGTGTGTGTGTGTGTGTGTGTGTGTGTGTGTGTGTGTGTGTGTGTGTGTGTGTGTGTGTTTTCTCCCCAGTTTTGCCCCAGGCTCAGTTGGATATGTTGATGGAGTTGGAAGCAGCCTTAGACACCAGAGGAGGAGGTGGAGGAGAGAGAGAGGAAACAAAGCTGGGTTTTGCCTTTTCAGCCCTCTCAAAAATCCAAGCTGCTGATCTGAGAGAATGACTTAATACCTCAAATGAAGTAGACGTGGGAAGGGAGAGGCTGGGTGCGCACGGCAAGGGAGGCACAGCCTGGGAATCTGCCAGGGTGCTAGTCATTGTGGCTCCAAAACGGACCTGCAACATTTCCACACGTGCACACAGAGAAAACGGGAATCTCTGTTCTGCAGAACCTGCTGGGGACAAGGCTGTCCAGGGTGGTGGTGGGAGGCACCTACCACACTCATGGGTGAGGGAAAGCTGACCCAGAAGCTTATGTAGGCAAAGGTAGTGGTGCAGATCACTTGCTCTGGTGAAATAAGCTCTCTGACACGGCTTTATCTGATCCTTGCAATTCATGGGGGAGGTTTTTTTTTTCCTCCTTTTAATATTGCTTGGTTTTCTACTACACAATCTAGTTTAAGGGCCCCATTTGAAAAGCTCACAGATAGGTGCAAGTATTATTTTTTTTATTCTAAAAATTTCAAAAGAGGAAGGGATGTGTCAGGGGGTAAAGAAGACAGAAATATACTCCCGGAGACATAATGGCTGTGGCCTATGTCTTATGTAGCTTCAAAGACCCAGGCCACATATTCCCATAGCCAGCACCCTGCCCCTCAAATGTTTAATGATTATGTTTCTGAAAGATGTCTTCCTGGTAGTACAGACCAATTATTGTATTGGCTCTGGGAAAAAGCAAGGGGACAACAGATTTACTTCCCTGTCCTAAAAAGAAAAACAAGCCAAAAAAACCCAAACAAACAACAACTATTAGATTAGATAGTGGAGATGATGTCTAATGTGAGGAGATACACATATACATATATACACATATACATGTATATTTTGAGTGGTATTTATGGCAAAATATGTATTTAATATAAATCAGTCTTTTAATATTATCTAATCTCCTCCTTCCCAATGAAATTCAACCAGTGTAAGAGCTGTGAATTGCACTGTGGGTTTGAAGGTAGGTACAGAGCATATCCATGGCATGGACAAAATTCTCCCCTATGATTTTATTGACTTTCTAGGAAGGTGGCAGAGTAAAGTGATTTTTAACACTTATCAGTTGGATTTATGATTTCTGTGTCATCCACCCTGCTTCTGACATTAGGAAATGTTCAACATGAGGGAAGCATTCAATGATTTTTTTAACTACACTATAAAACACTTTCGTCCCTTTCTTTCTGAAATCCATAAATGGCTAATTTAATCACCTCGTCAGACCGTCGGAATTCAGGAGTTTCATCTGCTAATTCTTTGGCACCGTTTGGATGTTTTAAATCATTATGATATATTATGTGATGAGGACAGCTGACTTAATAATGGATTAAAAAAAAACCTCTGGCCTTCCAGCTGTGGATCTTAGCTTTCCTTTATCTGGAGAAAAAAAGATAATCCAAGTCAGTCTGGCAAAGACAGTTTCACAAACTCTAGGTATCTGGAACCTGGGGAGGCCGGGCTTAGCACTTCAGAGATAGAAAAATAAAGGATATAATGGTTACAGATAGAAACACGGGCAGTCATTTCTCATTGATGAGAGGGGAGTTCCCCTTTTGTTGGCATACAGATTTTCATCACTAACAATCTTGCTATGGCTCTGAGTTGGCCTGGAGAAGGCAGGCATATCTCAGCATCACTGAGAAGTGCCCAAAACTTTTTGCCTTCTCTGATTCAATAGTCTAGTCACTTGGTATGTCTTGAAAAGACACATTTGGCTTTTTAAAGGCCCCACTTGGGGAGGGAAGTGGAGGAGCTAGATTTCTGGGTACAAGAAGAAATGAACGGTTTCATTCTCTAGCCAATTAGCAGCATGTCTGCTGGTTGGTTGTATTGGAAGTGGGCTTTTTCTGGTATGTTGCTCATTAGTCCCATGTCTATGTGGCACTTTCCACATGAAAATTGCCCAAGATGTAGTAGCCCAGTCCCACTCAGCCCAGTCCAGCTCAGCCCAATCAGACTCAGCAGGACTAGCCTAAGGGACAGCTGTGTCAGCCAGCCAGGGTTTTAAAATTTCATTCATCATCCTTAATATGTCTTCTTATTTCTGAAATCAAGTCACCCTCTATTCCACTCACATGATCACAAATCCCTTTGTAATCCCACCCCTGGACTCATGTTAGGAGAAAGGCTTGGCCAGAGAAGTCCCATTAGTGGAGAGCTTTCCCTGGCCAGCCCTTCGCATTCGAAGTCATAGTTCAATCCTGACTTAGCTTATGTATAGAATATGCAGGACTTTGAGAGTTATTTTGTCTTTTTAAAGATTTCATTTAGCAAAAACAATAACAAGAAAAAAAAGGATTCAGTAAGAGGGTTGATGGCTACAAGATGCTAATGTGTCACATGACCATAGCTCTATTTCAGCTCTAATAGATGAGGTTAAATCATAGAAAGGGAAAGTTAATATCCATGGCTGTGACTGGCTGTTCCACCTGCGTAGGCCCTGCTGGGCTTTCTGGTTCGTGAACCCATCCCAGGTTAGAGGGTCTTCCATCCCAGAGTTATCGCTGTCATGAGTTGGGGCTTTAAGGGGTGTGACACATGAGTCCCAGGAGAGAGGTCTTCACAGGCCTTTTAAAATGTCAGGCCCTTTCTTCCACCATTTTGGAGGCATGTGATGGATTGATTTTGTTGGCCATTTCTTAAGCTTTGGTATAAAAATCTGTGGCAGGTAGGCATCAAATCTTGCTGGTGGAAAGCGATTGGTTCCTGATTGCCTGATTTCACTTAATCTTTAGATAGAAATGTTTCTAAGAGCTGTGGAGAAAGAGAGAGAGATTTAAAAAAAGGAGAGAAAATAGAAAGAGAGAGAAATATATATATATATATATATATATATATATATAATATATACATATATATAAAGAGAGAGAGTGAGAGAGACAGATAGACAGACAGACAGACAGACAGACAGAGACAGAGAGAGAGAAAGAGACAGACAGAGAGAGAGACATAGACAAAGACAGTCAGGAGTCCTGCTGCCTAGTTCCACATAGATCATTAATGGGCTGTGAGACCATGGATAAGTCACTCCATTTCCCCAGGTCTTAATTTTCACACATGCAAATAAAGGCATCAGACCAGATTATTTCTTGACTATTTTCAGGTCTAAAAATCAATAATCCAACAAGTTTAGGAAGTTGCTTGGGGAGCAAAGATGGAAAAGAAAGATTTGGAGGAACCATTTCTGATACAACAAAATAAAAGAGAGAGTACACATATTAATGACATTAATCTTTGGGTTTCCTGAGTTTTACTATAACACTGGGCCTATTAGGCCTTCCAAATGCTGGGGCATTCTGATGTCTGTCAGTATCTCCTTTGCTCTAAATATCTCCCTCACAGGACACCTGAGTTTCAAAGGCATAGATGACATACTTATAAAGATGACACAAAGCTGAAACAGATAGTCACCACACTGGAGGACAGAGTCAAGATTAAAAATCATCTTGATAGTCTTGGGCTGAATCCGAGATGAAATGCCATGGGCACAAAAGTAAAATCTCTCATTTGGGTTCAAGTAATTAACTATAGAAGTCTAAGATGAGGGCTAAGTGTGGGAAAGGGGTGTTCGTGGCTTAGAGACTCAACCTCCGTGCTTAGTGCCACCCACACATGAGCCACTTCAGAAATGCTCGTTGGCTTGGCTTGGTTGGCTTTTTGAAATGGGGTGATATGGTAGCCACACAAACGAAGTTTGGACGAGGCTGAAGAGAGGCATAGATTCCAGAAATGAGAGAAAGGTAGACCTGGTCTGCCCTAACCTGCTAACCCACCTTCCAGGGGATCACATTCAGTCTCAGGCACCACTTTGGGAGGAACAACAGTAATAGTTTACAATATTTCAAAGGCTGGAAATCACAACAGGACAGCAAAGGGCTTCAAGTATGTGTGCCACGTGAGGGATGGCAGGAGGAAATGGTCATATTGAGCCCAGAGAGGACTTGTTGGGATATGATATGGTAGGGAGTGTCATATGTTCTCCGTAGACAGAAGGCTGCCATGTGGAAAAGGGATTTGGCTTACTCCACTTGGTCCTGGGCAGTAAAACTAGAAGCTGCAAAAGGAATCCTTTGACTTGATGTTATGTTAACATCCTAATGCTTGTAGCTGTGTCTAAGGGGATGGACTTACCAAAGAGTGGTACACTCCTCCGTAGAAGTCTTCTAGCAAAAACTGGCTTGATCACTTGTCAGTCATGTTGGCAAAGTAGATAGAAGATGGGATCTTCAGTCAGGAAGACCTGAATTCAAACACAGCCTCAGACACTAGCTATGTGACCCTGGGCAAAGCACTTAACCTATGACTGCCTCAGTTTCCTCACCTACAAAATGGGGATAGTAATGGTACCCACCTCCCAGGGTTGTGAGGATCAAATGAGATAACATGCAGAGTGCTTTCCCAAACTGCAAGTGTATAAATGGTATTTATTGTTGTTGTTATCAATATTTATTTTATGGTAATGAGGACTCTTGTTCAGGGGTGGATTAGACTAGATGTCCTATGAGTTCTGTCGCAACTCTAAGATTCTGGGATCCCAAGATTTCATAATGTACTTTGTGAGCCACTGTGGGGACTTTCTTTTCCTGATGCTGAGAGGTCTGTTATCAATGGTTAAGAAAAATGACTCTCCTGGGAAATAATTTGATCCTAAATATGACAGTCTGTGCTTAGCACAGCACTCTTCAGAGGAAAGCACCTTGTCATCTCCTCCCAGTGCTGCTTTGACAAAAGCTGTAAGCTCATCTGCTCTTCGGCTTGTTGAGTGAGACACTGAGGGCCTGAGGAGTGAAGGAGGCTACTGAGGCTCACCTCAGTTTAGTGGCAGAGCAACTTTGGAATCTTTTGATTCTGCTGCCATTTCTTAGAGTACCTCTGAGAAGCTCAGATACTGGAGAGGGGTCTTCTTTTATGTCTACTCAGAGCCTTGACCTGTGAAGTCAGAGGATCTGGCTTAAAATTCTATTACTGATTTGTACTATCAATGTAACCTTTGGCAAATCACTTAGACTCTCTGGACCTCAGTTTCCTCATCTGTAAAATGAGAGATTAGAACAGATGGCCTTTGACATCCCTTTAGCTCTAGCACCAGGACCCTGTGATCCAACTTTGATAATGAGAATGGTAGGAAAGGACCTGGACCCAGAGTTGGCGATGCCTGTGAGGTCAAATCTGCATCCTTCTATCAGAATCTCTAAGGTATTGGGTCTATTATCTGTGCTTTGTACATTTATGCACAGACATCTGACACAAGGTTTTATTGGGAGTCCTTTCAGACAACTTGTATAAAGGAGACATTTCAAACATTCTTTTTTTTCGTGTGCATATTATACTATGTTATGGAAATGCTTGTTTTATTCCATAAATTCAAAAATAATGTATTTTTAGTTTTCAGCATTACTTCCACAAGATTTTGAGTTCCAAATTTTCTCTCTATCTCTCTCCACCCCCACCACAAGATAGTGTGGATTCTGAACACTCCTTCCCCTAATCTGCCCTCCTTTCTATCACCTGCCCCTTCTCTTATCCCCTTTTCTTTCTATTTTCCTGTAGGTCAGGATGGATTTCTATACCCCATTGCCTGTATATCTCATTTCCCAGTTGCATATCAAAACAATTTTTAACATTCATTTTTAAAACTTAGAGTTCCAAATTCTCTCCCTTCCTCCCTCTTCACCCACCTTCATTGAGAAGGTAAGCCATTCGATATAGGTTATACATGTGTATTCATGCAAAACACTTCCATAATAGTCATGTTATGAAACATTAACTATAATTCCCTCCATCCTATCCTGCTCTCCCATTTATTCTATTCTCTCTTTTGACCCTGTCCCTCCTCAAAAGTGTTTGCTTCTGATTATTCCTTCCCCCAATCTGCCCAGCCTTCTATCACCCTCCCCCTCTCTTATCCCCTTTCCCCCTATTTTCCGGTAGGGTAAGATAGATTTCCATACCCAGTTAAGTGTGTATGTTATTCCCTCCTTAAGCCAAATCTGATGAGAGTAAGATTTATTCATTACCTTCCCCTTCCCCTTCCCCTTCTTCTCCTCCACTGTAAAAGCTTTTTCTTGCCTCTTTTATGTTAGATAATTTACCTCATTCTATCTCTTCATTTCTCCTCCTCCCAGTACAATTCAATTTCACCCCTTAATTTTATTTTTTTTACATATCATCCCTTCATTTTCAACTCCCCTGTCCCATCTATCTATCTATCTATCTATCTATCTATCTATCTATCTATCTATCTATCTATCTATTTTTCCTCTTCAACTACCCTAATGCTAAGAAAGGTCTCAAGAGTTACAAATATCATCTTTCCATGTAGGAATGTAAACAGTTAAACTCTAATAAATTTCTTATGATTTCTCTTTCATACTTCTCTTGAGTCTTGTAATTGAAAGTCAGAATTTCTATTCAGCTCTGGTCTTTTCATCAAGAATGTTTGAAAGTCCCCTATTTCATTGACTATCCATTTTTTCCCCTGAAAGATTATACTCAGTTTTGCTGGGTAGGTGATTCTTGGTTTTAATCCTAGCTCCTTATTCCTCCAGAATATTATATTCCAAGCCCTCTGGTCTCTTAATGCAAAAGTTGCTAAATTTTGTGTTATCCTGATTGTGTTTCTGCAATACTGGAATTGTTTCTTTCTGGCTGCTTGCGATGTTTTCTCCTTGACCTGGGAACTCTGGAATTTGGCCATAATATTCCTAGGAGTTTTCCTATGGGGATCTCTTTCAGGAGGCAATTGGTGGATTCTTTCAATTTCTATTTTACACTCTGGTTCTAGAATATCAGGGCAGTTTTCCTTGATAATTTCTTGAAAGATAATATCTAGGATCTTTTTTTTTTTCTAATTGTGTCTTTCAGGTAGTCTAATAATTTTTAAATTCTCTCTCCTTGATCTATTTTCCAGGTCAGTTGTTTTTCCAAGGAGCTATTTCACACTGTCTTCTATTTTTTCATTCTTTTGGCTTTGTTTGATAATTTCTTGATTTCTCATAGAGACATTAGCTTCTATTTGCTCCATTCTAATTTTTGAGGAAGTATGTTCTGCAGTGAGCTTTTGGACATCCTTTTACATTTGGCTAATTCTTCTTTTTAAGACATTCTTTTCCCCCTTGGCTTTTTGGACCTCTTTTGCCATTTGGGGTAGTCTATTTTTAAGGTGTTATTTTCTTCAGGTTTTTTTTTTTTGGAAAGGTCTCCTTTAGCAAGGTGTTAATTCATTTTTCATGATTTTCTTGCATCACTCTCATTTCTCTTTCCAATTTTTCCTCTACTTCTTGCTTGCAAGCTATTTTTTTTTTCCTTTAGCAAGCTGTATATTTTCTTGGAGGCTTTGGATATATGAGCCTTGACTTTGTTGTCTTCTGGTTCTATAGTCTGAGTTCTTTTTTTCTTTACACTATTTACTCATGTTTCCAGATGATTACTTGACTTTTAAACCCTTTGTTAAGGTAGGGCTCTGCTTCCAGTGTGGAGGGTGTACTTTGCAGCTGTTTTGAGAGGTACTTCTAGGGACCTGTACATTTTCAGTTCTTTCATGGTGATATGATCCAAAGAGAGGTGTGTACTCCTCTCCCGGCCTGTGTTCTGGTCTATGAGTGACCATAAGGACTCTTTTCTGCCTTGAAACTGTGAGGAGGATTCCGTCTCCATTGCTGCCATAAGGTCTACCACACCAGTAATCCTCTTTGCCCCAGGACTGTGACCCAGATCCAAGCACAGGAAAATATGAGCAAATAAATGCCTTCAATACTCCTCTGATCAGCCACTTGATCCTCCCACCATGTGTGGGCCAAGAGCTCAGGAAGCAGCTGCTGCTGCTATGGCTACCACTCCAGGGCTGTGCTAAGGCCAGGGCTGGACTTCACTCCTCTCACCCAGGTGTGACAGACCTTTTCCACTGACCTTCTGAGTTGTCTTTGATGTTTGTGGGTTGAGAATTTTGGAAACTGCTACAGGTCCCTGTTATTCAGTTTCTTGAGGCCTGCTCTGGGTTTGCCAGGTCCTGTCTTTGCTGACGAGGCCCATGCTGAACTGCACTCCTCTCCCAGCCTGGTGCAACAAAGAGTTTAAAAGTCAAGTAATTGGCTGGGAACATGAGCAAACAGTGTAAAAAAAAAGTCAGACTATAGAATCTTACTTTGGTGATGAAGAATATCAAAACATACAACCAGAAGAAGACAACAAAGTCAAAGCTCCTACATCCAAAGCCTCCAAGAAAAATAAAAATTGTTCTCAGGCCATGGAGGAGCTCAAAAAGGATTTTTCTTTGGTAGTTCCATTACAACTAGATGTACTTCCTTTTATGAGATTGGGTTATCTAAGATCTCTATCTAATATTCTGATAGTTTGAGTATTTTATTTTTTGAAGGTGTTTTCATTTTTTGTATGTTTTTAGTTTTGTTAGCATATAACTATAATATATACTGATTATTTTTGAAAAAAAATTCTGACATTTCTGTGATTTCACTTTGATCATTTGATTGTTTATTAATTAAATTTTCTCCTCTCTTCTTTTTAACCAGATTAGCTAAAGGTCTATCAATTCTATTAGTATCAACTTCTGGTTGTATCATTATTTCTATTATCTATATATTTCTATATCTTTATTTCCAATTTATCTATTTCTCCTCTAATTTTTAATATCTTATCTTCTGTGCTCATTTTATGTTTTTTCTTGATTTTATAGTTTTAAAAATGTATATTCACTTCATTAATCTTCTGTTTTCCAATTTTGTTAATGTATGATTTTAAGGACATCATTCATCCCTGAGGACTGCTTTGGCTTCATCCTAGAAATTTGGTATGCTGGTTCATCATTATCATTTTCTTTTACATAGTAATTCCTTTTTTGATTTGTTATTTGACCCACCCATTATTTAAGATTTCATTGTTAAGTTTCTACTTCTGTATCTTTTATTTGTGGTCCCTAAACAAGTTTCTATTTTTATTGCATTGTGATCTGTAAAGGATATATTGAGTATTTTTGCCTTTTCACATTTGTTTGCAATATCTATGTGCCCTAGTACGTAGTTAATTTTTGTAGAAGTTCGATGTAGTGCAGAGAAATATGTGCATTCTTTTACTGTCCCCTTTAGAAGATATCATGTCTAAAAATTTCACCAGAAATTTGTTCAGTTCTGAATTTTCCCTTTCATTTATCTTTCTGTTAGACTTATCCAAAACTGATAGCAAGGGATATTGAGGTGTCCTGTCAACATTATATTACTGAATAGGTCTTCTTGATGATCAGATGATGTTTTCTTTATGAATTTGAATATTAAGGTGTTTGGAATGTATAAGTTTATAACTGATATTGTTTTGTTATTTATGGTTCCTTTCAGCATGACATAATTTCCTTGTTTCTCCCCTTTTGTTTTTTGAACATTTGTTTTACTTTGTCTGATAGCACGTTGATTACTCTTTCTTGTTTGGATTCATTTGATACATAGACATTTTTCCCCACTGCTCAGTTTGATTTTGAATATGTTTGGTTTTTTTTAAAATTTTTTCCTTTTAAGCAACACATTATAAAATTTTGTTTTCTCATCCAATCTGTAACTCTTTTTCATTTTATTGGATTGTTTGATCCATTCATATATAAAGGTATGAGTTAGATTTATATTTTCCTCCATCTTTCTCTAAAGTTGTTTTTTGTTATTTTTTTCTCTTTTGCTATAAACAGAGTATTATCTTCCTTCAATTATTTTACTTTAATCTTTTTCTAAGTGGATCTTCCCATCCCTCACCCCAGGTTCCCTTCTTTTTGTTACTCTTTTCCTTTTCAGAATTTGCTGATTTGTTCCTCTCTCCTGTTTTTATTTGGTTATATTTCTTCCCTATTTCCCTCTTCTCAGCCATACAGATTCTCCCTGTCGTCCCTTTCAGCTAGTCCTGTTCATCGGTTTTTTAAAATGTTTATTTTTGTACTGCTTTCCAAAAATGATTCATCTCATTCTCTTTATTATCCACCTTCTCTTTCTGTTTGCTCTAGACCCTCATTCTCTGACCCCTATAGTCACCTGGTCTCTCTCTCTTTTCTCTGTATTCTTTATACAATCAATGATTCTAAGGCATCCATTCTAGTCTCTGCCCTCTAGGTGCTTTCTACTATTCTCTTGCAGAGTTTACTTACTCCATGGATTCACCTTTTCCACTGTGCCTCACTCAGAGAACAATGTTAATTTTTGCAGGTGTTAGAGAGGACACTGCCCCATGATAGGGCATCTTCCTCTTACCTCCATTGGCCTTTTTTTGACATTTGCCTGGAGATCTCCTTCTGTCCATTCTTTGTCACTCCTCTAGGTGCCAGTTGCCCCAAAGGGCAACTGTTTTGTCCCAGGATAGGTAGATTCCTCAGGCAGAAAACTCCTGCATTCACCTAAAGGAAAGTTCATCAGTGGAACCCCCTCCCATTTGTAAAATAAGGCCTTCTTCTTTCCCTCCCCTTTTCAGTATTTCTCCCCATTTTCCTCTCATTACTTACAGGCTCTTCTCTTTCTGAAACTAAAGAAGTAACCTTCCCCTCACTACTAGCCTTTGATTTGACCTCAGCACATCATTCACTTTTTTTTTATCTTATTGCTTCCCTCCTCACACCTTTCCTGTCTGTCTCCGTATTATAATGTAGCTACACAAAAAGAACATTTACCCATACTTAGGGTGTCACCAGGTTCCGTCCCTAATGCCCCAGGTGTACCCCTTCGCTATTACCTCTCTTAGTTTTCCACCTTCACCAGTCTCCTTGTGTGCTTTTAGAAAGAAGTTTCTTACTAGTCTTTCTGTCATGATTCTGTTGCTGTTGCTGTCTACATTGATTCATTCCTTTTGCAATTCTGCTGTTTGGGATGTTTGAGAAGCAAATAATCTTTTCACTTTTGGTTTTCTTTCTAAAAATGTTTCAAACTTTTTTTTATTATTGAACATCCATCTTTTGTCCTGTATGGTTAAGCTCAAATTTGCAGTATAGGTAACACTGGATTGCCTACTGAGCTCTAGTGCTCTTTGGAACACATTATTCCATTCCCTCCGTTTTTAGTGGGTGCAAAATTGTCTTGCCTTAATCATCTATCCTTCCTTTTATATATGGAGGTCTTTCTCTTGATGTTCAGAAATTGTTTTTGAATTTAATTGTTAACTTTGAACACTATGTGACATGGAATTTGTAGTCTTTTTTTCCCTTCTGGAGGCAATTTGCAAATTATTTCCATTGGAATTTTATTTTCTATGTTCTGAAGTTCTAGGTGGTTCTCTTCTATTATTTCCTTCAATGCAGTGTCAAGGATTTTTGTCCTATTGTGTTTTTCTGGGAGACCTGTGATCCTTAGTTTGTCTCTCCACATTCTGTCTTTAAAATCCATGTGTTTTGTTTACATGTGAACATATGTTTTTAGTGTCGCTGCTTTTCGCTTCTCCTCTACTCTTTCTTTTCTGTGTATTTGCATTTCCAATCTAGTCTCCTCTCTGTGCCTTGTTGATGAGGATTGCTATGGAAGAAATAAGTCTTTCTGTCTTGCTCGTTGTTTTTTGCTATGCAGTACACAAATTCTGCTTTCATAATTGTCATTTTTCTTTAAAATTACTCAGAAACAGTGTGTTATACTTCCATGTTCTCCTCAAATTCCACAGGGTCTTCTATCCTATCAAGTATTTTATCATTTTCATTCATTTTGCTGTATTTGTTCATAGATGCCTGAATTTGTTTACTAGATTTGGCTGCCATATTTCCTTTTGTTTCTGTATTTCTGTTGATTTTTCTGCTTATGTTCAAGGATTTTGAGATATCTTTATCCTGAAATCTTTTGTCCTTTCAGTCTTTTCTCTCCTTATTTTCTTTATTACTCCCTTATTGACTCTCTCTTCTCATGTCGGGATTTCCTTGGGGCTGAATCTTAAGACGTCTCAGGCTTTTCCCACACTGGGCAATTAGTAGTTCACCAGCCTAGGTGTCTATCTCAGTTGACTTTAAGGTGGTCAGAAATGGCTCCAACTTGATATTGGGCTCTTTCCCACAAACTTGGTAGAGTTCTGCTCAGCTCTTCAAATGTAACATGTTTTGTTTAGATGGCTTGTTCCATTTCCCTTATTTCTCAGTTCTCTGGCCTGATGCCAGCAGTTCATAATCTGCTTTCACTGGCGTTGATACTTCAGAAACTTCCAGCATTAGTAATTCAGAGCCTGCTTTTTCCTGGCATCTATAGTTTTGAACTTTTCAGCACTCATACTCCTGCATTGTAGCCCCCAGGAGACTTTTGCTCCTGAAGGGCTGTGGCCAAGTTGGCTATAAATGTCATGATTTTCATCTCTTCCATTTAATCTCTATATTTTGAAAGCATTTTGTTTCATGTAGTTTGGATATTATCAGTTTCAGACATGGTATCATCTTTTAAAACACTATTCTTGGGTTTTCATGAATCCATATTACTTTTGGTGATTGCAGGTGACAGTCTATGACGAGTCTGTAGTCCCAATGCAGTTTGTTGGTTGAATCCCCAAAGATGTTTTCGGGCTTATATTGATGGTATGAGGATATGTTTTCTACCTATGAAAAAATAACAAGCTTCTGATACATTATTCAAGGCCCTAGGGTGTGTCTTGTTAGGCATTTGGTAGGTATTTAATTTTTACAGGCTGTAGATTATAAACTCCTTGAGGGTAGCACTTATCTTTTGACTTTAAAAAAAATCCCTTGTGTTTAACACAGTGCTTGGAATGTAGTAGATGCTTAATAAATGGTTGTGGGGTTGAATGTGTTGTGCATTTTCTATTAATTTCTTTCATACTCTACATTGATCACTAAGTATGGCATGCAAATAATGGCCTGAATTGTCATCATTCTTTGTTTCCATAAAGAAATCAACATGACTTATGTATTTGTTCAACTTTTATTCATCACCATGTTGTGGGCTGAATTTATGTAGAGTTCACTCACAGAAGACTTTTTGGCTCTGCTATTGGAACCTAGACATTTCAGAGATTCCATTCAGTGGTAGACCATGGTATTTTTTAGGCCTGTCTTTCTGGATTAGTTCCATTTCACCATCAGATTCAAGCTTGAAAATGTCAGTCTCTTTTTTCCTTTAAGAACTTTAAACTGGTGGTATAAGTCCAGATGACATTTTGATATCATTGTAGAAAGACTCCGCAAGATGAAGGCACTATTTAATATATTGTTTTGTATGTAAAATCATACAGTTTAAGAGAGGATTCTGGGAAGTGGAGTAGGTCAGAGAATTCCAAGCTCTCCAGATTTTCCCCACAAATAAGACAAAATAGTATGTCTGGGTGAATGGAGAGCAGTAAAAATAAACAAGAGTTGGGGCAGAACAGTGGTCCTCTTAGGGTAACTGGAGAAGATCTGAGATTTGATCCTTGTGAAGTGTAAACAACTTTAGGCTAGTTCCAATGAAACAACAAGCAGCAAGCCCTAAGGCTAACTGAGCTGAGAGGTAGCCTTGGCATTAGCCTCAGGAATTTTCACCTCCTGGACAACATGAGAAGTCAGGCATCTGAGCAGGGGAAGATTGAGGAAACCTCTGGTGATAAGGGATGCTAAACCAAGTTGTGCTTCCATGATCTAGCCCAGGGTGAGAAGGAAACAGCATATCCTGGTGAGTGCAGAAGCAGTGGGGCATGGATGCTGCTGTCTGTGGGCACTTATAGGAGGGCAGAATTCTTGGTTTCAGTTCCAGGCCAGAGGGGAGAACAGAAGGAGGATCTGAGGCCAGAAGCACCATCCTCTATACCTCACAACTAGAGGTGATTACAATAATAAGCTGCTAAAATATATATTAAAAAAAAGCAGGCTAAGAAGAAAGAACCCAACCACAGAAAGTCACTATGGGAATAGAGAAGACTGGGGTTCATCTTCAAAGAAGGTTACTGAAGCATAAAAAGCTTCTCCTGCTCCAATGAGTAATGTCAAATGGTCACCTGCTGAAAAGGAATTCATAGAAGAGCTTAAAAAAGACTCTAAAAATCAAATGGGAGAGATTGAAGAAACATTTAAAAAAATGAGAAGAATCCAAGAAAAAGAAGAAGATTATGAAAAGAAAGTCAACCCACTAGAAAAGGAGATCCAGAATCTTAAGGAAGAAAATGACTCCTGGAAAATTAAAATTAGGCAAGGAGAAGTCAGTGAAGTTATAAGAGACCAAGAAATAACAAAACAAAATATAAAGAATGAAAAAAATAGAAGAGAAAGTGAAACATCTCATAAGAAAAATAACTGATGTGGAGAACAGATCAAGAAGAGAAAACATAAGAATAATCAGACTACCTGAAAGCTACAATCAAAATAGGAATCTTGATTTAATAATACAAGAAATAATTAAAGAAAATTGTCTTGAAGTGCTAGAACAAGAGGGGAAAGTTGAAGCAGAAAAAAATCACTGCTAACCACCTGAAAGAGATCCCATGAGGAAAACCTACAGGAATATCATAGCTAGATTCCAAAACTCCCAGGTCAAGGAGAAAATATTACAAGCAAAAAGTATAAAAGAAATCTACATTTGACAGAGCTACAATTAGAATCACACAAAAACTACCAGTGTCTACACTAAAAGACCACAGGTCTTGGAACACTATGTACTGAAGAACAAAAGAACTGGGGTTGCAGCTGAAAATCTCATACCCAGCAAAATCAAGCATAATCCTGAATGGAAAAAAATGGATATTCAATGAATTGCTAGACCTTCAGGATTTTGCTGCACAAAGACCTGAAATCAATAGAAAATTTGACACACAAGATCCAAGAGAAGTATAAGGTAAACATCAAATACTAATTATAAGAAACTAAATAGACTATTTACTTTTTATACAAGGAAATATAAGTTGTATGTCTAAGGCTGTTGTTAGTAATTTGGAAATTTGAATGAAATATTGGGGTGAAGCTGAGTATGACGTGATACTAAAAAGTTAACTTTCTAGGAAAAGGTAATAAGTATAATTATCTTATATAAATGAGGTGCAAGAGTAAGAACTGATACAGAGGAATTAGATGGGGAGGAGGACTGGTAGTTCTGGAACTTTACTGTCATCAGGAATGGGTTAAAGAAGGAACAATATACATATATCTAGAAGGGCATAAAAGTCTTCTAAATTCAGAAAGAAATAAAAGGCTAAGGGGATGGGGGGGAGAGAGGATGAAGGAGAGATTTCAGGGTGGAGGTAGAGGATAAGGGAAAGCTCTTTTGTGGGGGTGTAGGTTAAGTAATAGGAGGGGAAGGTAGTGGGTAGAAGCAAAGTAGATGAGTCAGGAGGGATAGGAAATAGGAGATACACATGAGCATAAAATAAAGATCAGGAATAGAATTTATTAGGGGGAAAAACAGGGATAGTAATCAAATAATTATGATCTCAGACAAAGTTAAAGCTAAAATAGATTTAATCAAAAGAGAAAAATAGGAAAACTGTATTATATGTCAGCCATATTAATCAATATTATTTCAGGTTGTCTAAAATATAAGGTATATGTAATAAAATATATATTTGTATATAGGCATGTATATATGTATATGTGTATATACATGCACATGTACATATATACATATACATGTACACACACACATATATTTGAAACTATAAGGTTGAAATATTGCTGTGGTATAGGAAACAATGAGTTGGTGGACTTAGAAAAACATGGAAAGACTTGGGCCTATGAAGGAAGATATTATCCACCCTCAGAGAAACAGAGGACAAACAAGTATGTATGTATGTATGTATGTGTGTGTATAAATATAAATATATATATATACATATATGTATGTATGTATGTATGTGTGTATGTATGTATGTGTGGTGTGTGTGTGTGTGTGTGTGTGTGTGTGTGTATCTCCATGCTTAATTATAGCCATCTAGGGGGAGGATAGGAAGGGGTAAAAAAGAGCAAGGTAAAAAGTGCACAGCAGAGAGGACAAGAAAACTTATGAGGAAGCAAAGAAAAGATGGAGAGCTTGGAACACTGTGTAGTGTTTATTATATAGCCTTTCTTGAATTGGAAATTTATTACTCTATGTTTTGAGTCCTCTCTTGTGTTCTGCTATGCACATGGCAATGCTTTCTTCTTTTTTCTTTTGTATTTTAGTATTTGAGTTTTAATAGAAGATAAAAAAAAATATAAAAATAAAAACAAAGTTTCATGTCCTCTACAGTTTGTTTGTTGTTCAAGGCATTTTTCAGTCGCGTCCTACTCTTTGTGACCCCATTTGTGGTTGTCTTGGCAAAGGTAGTGGAATTGTTTGCCATTTCCTTCTCTAGCTCACTTTACAGATGAAGAAACTGAGGCAAATAGGATTAAGTGACTTGTCCTTGGTCACACAGCTAGTAAGTATGGGAGGCTGGATTTGAATTCAGGCCTTCCTGACTCCTGGCCCAGCACTCTATCTACTGAGCCACCTAGCTTTCCCTGTCTTCCATTTACATGCCATGATTAATGAGATATTTTAGTTTGAATCCCTGTTTAACTTGAAAGTCGTAGTTTGTTATATTTAGGAAAGACAACAATGGATTTGAGGCTAGATATAGCTGTAATGGGATCAAACTGGCCTCATGAAAAATGCTACATTACATTTCTATTGTTTTTGACCTTATTCTGTAGACATGTATTTTAAATAGGAGCAGCTTTCCATGTGGGTATCAAGTATTCTGCCACCTTCACTATTCTGAATCTACTTCATATATTTGCAATGCACAAATAGGCCATGAGTGAAGTAAGGAATCACAGGCATTTTTTAATGATAGCTTTCTAAATGCTATATAATTTTCAGCCAGCTTGTTCAGTAATTTTAAATAAATAATGATGCTCTTCACACTCCTAGGACATTTGGCACAACCTTTTTAATGCTCAGAAAATGTAATGTTTTCTTGGAGGTATTAATAGTTTTTTTAAAAGTGATTTGAGCTATGAATGCTCTGTACAAACGTAGTTGGTCTATAATTGGAAGGGTCACTGGTGTTCTCATCTTTTGGTCGTGTATAAGTGATGACTTCTCAAGAAAAATATGACTGTGTTTTCACCTAAGAAGCTGATAAAGTGCTTTGTTAGGAACAGATATGTGTACCATTGGGAAGTGTTTGAACTGACAATGACTCATTTTGTCCACCTGCCCACTTTACACTTTTGAAGAGAACCTGGATGTTCAATCATCTCCCTTGATGTAACTCTTGATTCTATTAATTGTGCGCAGGCTTTCTAATTCTTACTTAATCCAGCCCATGCTTTTTGTTGTGTAAGATTTCTTGTGCCCTAATAGATGACAAGAGATTGTCTAAATCCTCCATCTCTGGAGATTCTCTGTCTCCTCTGATTCCTTTGCATCTTAAGTCTCTGGAATTGTATTTTTGATTTTTGTTAAGTTGCCTATTTTATTTGCTTCACTGCTTTAGATCAAAACTTTTACCTTTTTCTTTCAATTGCTGATTAAGGGAATATGTGATTTTTGATATACTTTTGTTTTCTGGATTTCATTCTGCGTGTTTTTTATGTATTACCTTTGGGTGGGTTATAAGTAATCCAAGTATGCCTTGATATTGCTATAATCTTCAATTGTCTTTCCATAGACATTCAATAACTCTAGCAGTGTTTACCATCTTCCCTTAAAGGTATTCTTTGCTAGCTCCGCCCTTTCCACTGGCTCTAACATACTGTCAAAAAATAGCATTTGGACTGAAATGTTTCTATAATTCTGTCAAATATTATGGGGGGGGCTACATTAGTAAATTCTAACTTTTGTTGAATCCTTTGTTTTAGGTCCGCTAGTTGGATTCATACTGTCAAGTCACAAAAGGACCTTTTGTAATTTGAAAATTGAAATTTTCATCTCCTTTTCTAATTCATTTGAGGCATTGATATTGTATGTATTTGGGACAGTTGGGTGGTACAGTGGACAGAGCACTGGACTTGGAATCAGGAAGACTCACCTTCATGAGTTCAAATCTGGCTTCAGTCACTTCCTAGCTGTGTGACCCTGAACAAGTCATTTAACCTGTTTACCTCAGTTCCTCCTCTGTAAAATGATCTGAAGATGGAAATCGCAAATCACTCTAGCATCATTGCCAAAAAACTCCAAATAGGGTCACAAAGAGTCAGACATGACTGAAATGACTGAACAACGTTGTTTATGTCATTTGGTTATTAGGTAAAATTTTTAGAGTTTTTGACAAGCGAAGATTTTCGATGACTTGAAGTCTCTCAGTTTATTCATCTTTTGACTTGAATGGCCCCTTGATTTTACCTCTTATTTGGTCTCATCTAGGCTTAGGGAAGACATTGTGTCTCAAGATTGGCCTGCATTGACTGTCTGAGGAAAGACATAGATTTATGGATAAGAAGATTAACACATCCTCATCCTCATCATCATTATTGAATCATCTTCTCACACTCAGTGTTGAGATGACTTACACATGCTGTAGAGAGAGCCCCAAGGACAGTGACAGCTGTCTTTACATTATGGCATGGAATTAGAGTGGCCTTGTCATGTCACCTTAAAGTTTGTAAAGTGCTTTACCCTTATTAGCTCTTTTCATCCTCAAAACAACCTTATAAGGTAGACAATACAGGTATTTTCTCCACATTTTCCAGATCATCAAAGTGATATTCAGAGAGCTTATCTTGCCTCCAGATACACAGCTCCTAAATGTCAGAGAAAAGTGTCAAGGCCAGGTTTTTCTGTCTAGCACTTTCCACTCATTACATCATATTGCATCATAATTTCCATAACAAATAAGATTCGTTTCTCTGATGCTAACAATACGTATGAGTGCTTCTGGGTGCGTGTGTGTGCGTAGAGTCTTTTTGTGTATAAAACATGAATCAACACATCTTTATTTCTCATATTCTAAAAAGTGCTTTTTCATTTTGGAATTAAAGAGAAAAAAAAGACCATCCCATGCCCCTCTGTCCTTCCTGACGGTCTGACTCTGTGGTATTTTTGGCTGGGCTGGAAGCCAGCAAAGTCTCCTGAGAAAGGCCAATCAGGCATGATTGCCCAACACAAGACGTTTGGATAAACTCTGGGAAAGCAAATGAATCTCTGGATTCTCTTCCAAACCAAACTTGGGAACCTTGTGAAATTTTCACATCATTCCTTCATGATATTAACAATGGAATAAAAGTTGTGAAACTTGAAATACAAGAGCTTTCTGAAGCAATCCCTTGGCATGACCCTGTGGTACAGGAAATGGCTTAACAGGCCTCCATAAATATATGGCAGCTCAGCTAATTGCCCAGCATTGGAATGTGAAGGCTGTTGAGCTGCTGACATGGGCACTCCTGGAATGGTTCAAGTGGTTTGTGGAGGTCCTCTGACCAAATCAGCAGTCAGGGCCAATGAGGGCACAGGGGATTACTCCATCTGAGTAAAGCTTATACCCTTCTGAACAGCCAGCTTCTCATAACTTGAAGCAGTCCCAAATTAAACATTATAGGAGTTTTGAGAAAGAGACATTAAATTCTCCTCATTTCTCTTTCAACTTCGCTCTCCAATAACACATTTCCTGATTTCTAGGTTTTCCAAACATTTCACAGAATGTATTCTCTTTAGTTTTCCAAAGCAGATTTGAGAGATCTAGAACAATCATATAAAGTATTTGAAGGTCACCTGTCTCTGACCCACCACTCCCTGCTCCCTTTAAATAACATCAGGAGACGATTTCAAAGTTTTACTGAATTCAGTCCCAAAGAGTTCAAGTTCCAAAGTAGGCTTCTTAGTGGTTGCCAATTTCCATCTGCTTTGGGTTCATTGGACATATTGGTGCTTGGGGCTTTATTTGATAAGGTAGCCAGAGACGATAAATAAGAAAACAACTAGGGGAGTTCTCATAAGGTACCAAAATGTGGGTGCAATGTGGGGACAAATAAATGCATATAAGAAGAATGAAGAAAATCTAACTGCATCTTGGTAGGTCACCAAATTGCTATCTTTCTTCCATGTTTCACAGCTTGTGGCAGGCATGGGATGACCAAGATAGCAATGATAGAATTGATTGGGAGGAAATGGAGGGGCTATTGAATTTGAAATCAAAGTCATTATACCTTATTTGTGTTTGGGTTTCAATTTGGGATTGAGATGAAGTCCACCATCTTTGCCATTTTTAGATTTCCTCTAATAGAGAAATTACTAGAAGATTGAATATTTAAATGCTGTGGTTTGGCTGACAAAGTGCTGGTAGCTACATTGACAGAATTAAGAGGGAACTTAAGTGGTGGTCAGAGCACAAGTCTGAGAGTCAGGAAGACCCAAATTCAAATCCTGCTGCAGATATTTACTTGAAGTGTTATTCTGGGCAAGCTGCTTTCTATCTAAGACTCTACACCTCTGTAAAACTGATATAATAATAGCATTTCCTTCATAGGGTTTTGATGAGAATCACAGAAGTCACCAGGTGTGAGTTCAAAGACACCCCAGTGGCTATCTTTTCCAATGCATAGAGGAAGGAACAAATGAGATAATATAGGTGAAGTACTTGCCAAGCACTACATTGTGTTTTAAAGATGGTGATGACAATGATGATGGTGATGATACAACATGATCATGCCATAAGTTCATTCATTCAGAGAGAGGCAAGGAAGGGCTTTTGGATTGGACTCCAGAGAGTAACCTAAAAATTGCCTAATTTCATTGATTAAAAACCATAGATTTAGAGATGGCAGACGTTCAGAGTCCGTCTACTCAAAAGCAATTTCTTCTTCTCCTGTCTAAACTTCAGCAGCAAGAAAGGCAGCATATCTTAGCGGAGAAAGCACCTCAGAGTAGGACATTTGTGTCCAAGTCCCCAAAAAGACACTTTTTAGCTGAGTGACTCTACAAGTCACAAGGATTCCATGATCTAAGGTATATAAATCACTTTTCAAACCTTAAAGTTCCCTAGCTCATTAAATCATCATCATCATCATCATCAGCAGCAGCAGCAGCAGCAGCAGCAGCAGAGTCTGAGTATCACATCATATGAAAATCGCTTGAAGGAGCAGGGTATGTTTAGTCTGAAGAAGAGAAGACTCAGGGGGAATGTGATAACTGTCCTCAACTATTTGTCATTGGATGAGATATTTGGGGGTTTTCAAAATCTAATTCTCCTACAAAAGAGGGCACTGAGGCACATATCACCTAAGGGATTTGCCTAGGAGTCCACAACTAGTAAGTGCTTGAGGCGGGATTGGAACCTACATCTTCGTCACTTCCAGGCCAGCTTTCCATGCTGTTTCCCAGACAAGGGAGAATTATTATTTTTTTTTTTTTGCTGGACCACAGAGGGCAGAATAAAGAGAGGTGGGTCAAAGTTGCAAAAACAAAAACAATCTTGCAATAATAAAAATAACAATTTCCTAATAATTAGAGCTTTGCCCAAATGGAACAGGCAGCCTCAAGAGATGTTGGACTCCCTCCTCACTGTAAATCTTAAAGAAGACATTAAATAAGCCCTTTAGGGGAATATTACTGTGGGGGTGCTTGTTCAGGATTGGGTTGGGCTAGATGCCCTTTGGGATTTCCCCACTGAGATTCGGTGAAGAAAAGAACCTTTAAACTCTGTGCTGAATTGAACAGCAGCACATCCTCCTTCCCCTCCTTTACTTTTCTGGTCTGATAAAACTTGGGTTTGTTGGTGCTGAGGATATAATACAAAACAAATCTTTTAAATTGGTTTTTCTATGAGCAGTGTGTAGTTTTGTGGCCTGAAAAGAAATCTGCAAAGTAACACGGCCTGTGAGGAGATCAAAATTTACTTTTTCTAAATCTCCAGCTTTCTTCTTCTATGCATTCTCTGAAGGAGTTTGGCCATAGGTTGAGAGCAGCATGATGGACTTTTCACTTCTTGGCCCTGTCTTTCTCAGGATTCTGTTTGTGGTGGGTCAAGAAGCTCAGAGAAGTTTGTGTTTGGTGCTCATTGGAATCGACACCTGAAGAGCATCTCCTCCCAAGAATGCCTCTGACACTTGGTAATGGCTCTGATGGGTCAATGCTCTTATACACTAGATTATGCTTTCCAGGAGGACCTGGAAATAGATAACTTTGTTGTTAAGGAAAATGTATACTTTATTTTTTGCGCAGTCCATTGGATTATAATTAATAAAAGGGGGGAATGAGATATTGACCTGCTAATCATTTTCACCATCTTAAAAATGATGGCACCTTCTACATAACTGGAAGGCAAGGAGGATACAGTCAAGGTAGAGGAAATTCAAATATAAGGTATTGGTTTTAAAATAAATTATTGCTATAGTACCATTATTATTATTATTGTTGTTGCTTTGTATAAAGCTTCAGATCTAGGCAAATAATGTTTAATGGGCATTCAGTGATGTGGGGAAAAGGGCATATTTCTGCATATTTCTCTTTTCAAAGTATTTTGATGGTGAAAAAATGGAATGAGTGGCTCATTTGAAGGTCATAACAACTCTGTGAGTAGAAAGCAAAGTTATAATCATCCTCACTTTATAGGGTTGAACACTGAAGCTTTTCATGAAGTGACTTGCTTCGAATCACTTAGCTAGTAAATGTGAGAGAAAGGTTTTGAATTCAGGTCTTTCTGAACTCCAACTCTGTTTCTTTTCACTGTGCTACTTCATATAATGATGAAAATGGAGATCTCTCTGGCTTATGGTTCTACTTTGAGAAAAGTTTAATGGTTAAGGAGTGTTAAAAGCTGGCCTTACATGTAAGCAGACTAGGTGGGTGCCCACATGGCATTACCATGTAATTCCATTAGATTGTAAGCTCCTTCAGGACATTCATTGTCTCTTGGTTCTTTTTGTTTCCCCAACCCTTATCCCAGTACCTGGCATAAAGGAGATACCTAATAGATATTAATTGATTTATTGATTTAAGGCATTATTTGAGATTTGCTGGCTAGTCTCCCCACCTCGGCTTAGAAATGCCTCCATACTCAAGTGCCAGAATGCCAAAGGTTCACCATTAGGAGCTCATTCTTTCAAGAATTTGCCATCTTCCTTGAAAATAGAGCAATCCTAGAAAGTCTTGAGCTCATTAAGTCCTAAGGATTTTAGTGTGATGTTTAGGTTGTCAGATCACTTAATCTAGGTGGCACAGCACAGTAAATGCTGGATGCGAAGTAAGGAAGAGCTGAGTTCATATTCTGCCTCCAGCACTTACTACTTGTGTGACCCTGGGAAAGTCAATTGGCTCTTTGTGCCCTAGTCTCTTTATCTATGAAATAAGAGGATTGGCCTCACTGGCCTCTAACATCCCTTCCTGCTGAAAATCTATCACCCAAGGGATCTTTGGATCACTAAGACCCAGGGGATCATGAGAGTTTCTAACCTGTTGTTGAGAACAGTAAGAAAGTCAGTGAAGGGTAATTTGAGGGTAAAGAGGTGTATTCAATCCTAGAGATAACAGGGAGCCACTGGAGTTTATTGAATAAAAGGCCTGATGTGGTCAGACTTACACATTAGGAAGATCCATGTGACAGCTGAATGAAGGTTGGATTAATGAAGAGAGAGATTTGAAGAAGAGAGACCAACCAGTAGGCTATTGCACCAGTCCAGGCACAAGGTAATGAAGGCCTGCATCAGTGGTGTGGCAGTATCAGAAGAGAAAAGGGGTCATATGTGAAAGAAGGACAGGATTTAACAACTTATCGGATATAAGCAGGCATTGAGATGTAAGCATGGAGGTCATTAGAGGAGTTAGGTCTAGACAAGTAGATCTGAGAATGTACATAGAGATGATCACTGAAACCATGGGAACTGATGATATCACCCAATGAAATACTACAGAAGGAGAAGAAAAGAGATCTTTAAATAGCTTTGGAGAACCCTCATAGGTAGCAGGCATGACAAGAATAATGATCTAGCCCAGGAGACAAGGGAATGGTCAGACATGTAGGAGGAGAATCAGGAGAGAGAAGTTACCAAAAACTAGAAAGGAGACAGTATTGGTGAGAAGAGGTTGATCAGTAGTGTTAAGGACTGTGGAGATGTCAAGAAGGATAAGGATTAGAAAAGGCCATTGGATTTGACAAATAAGGTATCATGAGTACTTTTAGAGATCAAGGGTAGACAAGTTGTTCAAAGAGGACTAGAACCTCTTGTGGGGGAGCTGGTGAGGTGTTTTCAGGGCTTCTTATCCACCTTTCATGTCCATCTGACATCAACTGTCATCTGTGGCTCCAAGACCACATAACATGTGCAGCAACCACACCCCAGCAAAACCATCTCAGCAAATGGGCCAAACCAATGTAAAGGTAGCTGATGGGCCTCACACCTGTTAGTGAGTTAGGGGGTCTGTGTGCCCCAAGCATGTGAAGACTTACTCTTGTGAAATGGTCAGGTGAGAGAAACTTGTTCCAACAGCCATGAAGAGTAACTAAAACCAGTTCTGGGGAATGCTTAGAACTTGGTCAGACATCAAAGATGCCAAGGTCATCCACTGCATCCTAGGCCACCAGTGGTCATTGTCTTGACTTTTGTCTTGCCACTGGACTTCCATAACTGAAAGAGAGTGAGGCTGACTACTTTGTGCAACTTTATCTTACTTAAATCCAATTCATGCACAAGTCAAGACATCACCCCATGATGTCATTGGTCCTCTTTGAAAAATGAATGACTAATAACATAGATAGTGCAGTTTCAGTTGAATGATGAGGTCATAAGCTTGAGTTAAGATACAAAAAGAATTTGATCAAGTAGAATATTGAATTGAATAAAATAAAACATGCTAGGATAAATGGAAAGTCTCTTAGAATCAAAAAATGAACTTCATAAGAACAAGATGGAGGAGATGTAGCTTGAGAGTCATTTTTCTCAGAGATCCAGTTGCCTTGGAGGACTGTAGAATTAATTTAATCCTGGTCTTCCTTCCTCTCTGGGCTCCACTCCTGGTACCAACTTCTCTGCACCATGCCACAAAAGCTTTCTCAACCTAAAAGTTTACTTCTCTTCCCTCTTCCTGTGGCCCTTTTCTCTGATTGGTCAGTTCCTTTCAGAACCTCCATTTTCAGGAAAGAACCCAGGCCTACCACATCTTCATTCCTCTCTGGGCTCCACTTCTGATTCTCCCAACTTTCTCCACCTTTGCCCTATTGTTCAGCTTCCTTTTATGTGTTACCACTAGGATTATGAGTTCCTTGAGGGAAAAAAACTATCTCATAGCTTGCTTTGTATCCACAGTTATTAGCACAGGGCTTGGTACGTAGTAAGTGCTTAATAAATGTTTATTGACTCTATCCCTGACTCCTCATAAACCTTTGTTGACTTGAATTGAATATGTTAACTCTATAACATGGCAGCTGATAAAGACTGGGATTGTGGGTTGCTTTGAGAGATGTGCAAGTGCCCAGGACTATGAAGGGGATTGTTGTGCTACACTCTGCCCAGGGCTGCCCACATCTTTCTGATACATTATGTTCATGGTAGAGCATCTAGTAATAACATTGTTAAAAAGGAAAGTGATCAGAAGCAGGCTTCCAGAATGGTGAAGGGACTCCAATTCATGCTCACACATAAAGAAGAGTTGCCACTACAGCAAACATGACAAGTGGCCATCCAGCCTTTGATCAGGGCCAGCCTATTCCACTTACAGATCACTGTAAAGATTAGAGAATTATTCCTTTTCTGCTGAGCCAGAATCTGCTTCTCTGCAGATTCCACATATTCCTCCTTTCTAAGACCAAGCAGGACAAGTCTAAGTCTCCTTCCTCTCCAGCTCTAAGTTCATGACTCCACATGACTTTACTCTATACTGGCATATATAGTGACATCTCCAAAATACATACTTGTGGACCAAGGGAAAATTAGTATTTTATTAACCACTTCACCTAACTAGAAAATGAAAAGTTTCTCACCAATTACATTATAAAATTATTTAGGATGGGTACTGAGTCAAATGTAGGTACAATTAAAAAGCATTGGATTTTATCTAGCCCCTGACCCTCTTCAGTAAATATCTGCCAGTTTATTAAAATAAATAAAGAAGTGGCCCAAACTCTGCCTCCTCATTGAATCAGATACATTTTACTCAGAAAGGTATAAATTAAAATTTCTCATTATGTAATTTTTGGCTTTTAATAGTAAAAGTCATAGACAAGATTATGCCTGAATGAAAGCATTTATTTATTAAGATAAATGTAAAATAAGGAAATGACTAAATAGCACAAGTAGACTTCCTGATTTGTTAAATTAGGAAGAAATTAAACTCTGTAGTAGAAAACTCTTCTTCAAATGGGCCATCCAGGACCCTGGTGGACTCTTTAATTTTAATAAGATTTAAGGAAGTGCTTTTTTTCTTCTGCTTCATGATAATATGTTAAAAGGATACTAGGGTGGTATGGGTCTTAGCATGATCTTAGGCTGCTCTGATCTTTTCACTTTTGGACCCAGTGAGGACATGGGAAGCCATAGAGTTGTAAATGGAGGGTGGTAATTGAAAGTTGCTGTAACTGACGTTGGCTTCTGCAGATTTGGTCAGGGCTCTTGCCAATGCATGGTGAGTGCTGAGCTCTCCTGTTTGTGTCTAAAGCAACCCACCATTGGGAATAAAAAGTCAAAGCAGAAAAATTGAGCACTTAATGGTCTCCCATTATGGTGGAAAGCACAATGACAGGCCATGATCCTCAAGTACAATTCTACCCTTCTGTAGTAAGTGAAATGGTACCATTTCATGCCCCAGCTCGATTATAGGGAATAAAACATCTGTCTAAATACTAGGGAGATAGAATCTTCCAAATAAAGCTATTTGACGAGCCCAGCCGTGGAACACCTCTCCACCTGCTTGCTTAATCTAATGTAGACATTACAGCAGTAAATGTTTCTAATAAAGCAGGAAAATGGGCTGTTTGCTTTGCTGCTTGTATGAACTCTCATTTCTCCTTTTATTATATTGAATCTGACATTTGCTTACCCTTTATCAATGGAATATTTAATCAACTCCAATCTGTAGGAAGCAGGAGGAATTTCTATTTTATTTAAAAATAGTCCCCCATGTAAAAAGCCTGGGGAAGAGAAGAGATAGGAGATAAGCATGAGCTGGAGTGCCAATGGCAATAGTGACAGCTCCCATTTCCTCTAGCCCTGGCTCCCTGGTCACTGTAAGAGTTAGGTGTTCTAAGGAATATGATTCCCATTATGCAGATGGGGAGACTGAAGGCCAAAGAAGAGAAGGGACTTGCCTAGGGTAATATGGAAAGTAGAGGAGCTAATATTCTCTAGAATCTAGGTATAGCATACTTCCTACTGTCCCAGAGTGATAAATGGCCATCTCTCAGTGACAGTTGGTTTCTTTTCACTGGAGATATCCCCTTCCCTCTACACTGTCTGCTTTCTGTTTGCATCTCATTTTACATGTTGTCATGTTGTCTCTCCCAGTAAAATATATGCTTCTTGAGGGCAAGGACTGTTTTTCTCTTTCTTTATAACTCCTGAACTTAGCACAGGGATGAGTCCATACTAAGAGGTTGATGGATGTTTCGTTGATTAATCGATTGATTAAAACACTGGAAGACTCCTCGAGTGGAATGAGATAGAGGGGATTCTGGTCTTTAGTTGAGAGGACCTCTAATTCTGTGAGCCAGAGCACGTCTGAGACTTACTAGCCGTACGCCCAGGGACAAGTCTCCTAATCTCTCTGAGATTCAGAGAACATTCTGGACAATTGTGGATGTCTGAGGTAGCCCTCCAATATGAAGGTGGGTTCTCATACTGATCTACCTTCTACCGAACTGGGGGCTAGCAGAGCTATAACCAAGGTGGGATCAGAAGAGGAAATGCATCTTTTCCAGGTCCCCATTGAATAATTCCATCCATAGAGAAGAGCTCATTGTTTCTCTACATCGAAATCCAGTCTTGATCTCAGAGCCTGTCTTCATCATCAGATAGTTATTTCAATAATTCACCTTTGTCTTCTAAATTACCAGTTTTCACTATCAATAGCAGTGACAAAATGATAACCTGTATCCCCAGATCTTCAATTACTTGTCTTTGTAATCCTTGTCAATAATTTTCAAGGTGTCAATGTGGTATAATGGAAGTGTGATTGGATTTGGAGTCAAAAGAGTCTTAGATTTGAATCCTGCTGGCACTTACTAGCTTTAAGAGAATGGATAAATCATGTAACCTCTCTCAGTATCAGTTTCTTCATATGTAAAATAGGGCTAATAATATCAGTGGCTAATAATCCTAGTACCTCAAAAGCTTTTACGAGGATCCAATGAAATCATGATATAGACCAAGGTTTGGTTAAGCTCAAAGAACCACTTAAACAGCAATCTCTTTTTAGATTTTTCTAGCATGACTCAATCTTGTTGGGTGTGACTCACAGAACTGGAGCATTGGAAGGGATTTCAGCAGCCACCTAGCCACCATTCATACACCAGGTAAGAGGATGCCCAGCGCCAAATGGATGAAATCTTAGAAGGTCCTCCTCTGCATCTGACCCACAGGAATTGGTGAGGCCATTAAGAGAAAGCATACAGAGCGAAGAGGGACCCAGACAGAGCTTTGTTGTGTGTGACCAATTGTGAGCAGGGACATGGATGAAAAGCCACAAAGAGACTGAAAGGAAGATCAGAGATACAGAAAGGGAAACATGAAAGGAAAGTATCATGGAGGTGAAGGTGATAGAGAAGGCAAGAGGAGATGTCCAACTACAGAGGCTTCCAAAAGAACAAGGACCAAGAAAAGAACTGGAGAAATTTTCAATGACTTTCACAGGGACCTGCTGCTCTTGCACCAATATTGGTTGCAGAGAATGGAGGACAGAAATTCCTCAAAGAGCTAGATACGACTCTCCCAAATATATCAACACATATTTAATACCTCATAATTTCAATGAAAAGGCAGAAATAGATATTGTGACCAAAAAAAGGTTTGAAAATATTGTTCACTCAGCCAATAAGCATTTATTAAGTACCTAGTATATCCTACATACTGTGATAAACACTATAATAAAGATTGAGGAATAAGGAGAGAATTTGAAGACTTGAACTCAACAGAGATGGCTCACGTCTCTGCATCCTGAATATTGTTTTCAAGAAAAACATCACAAGGCACCAGACATAATAAGCACTGAATAATATCATTTAAACTCAAATGGAATGTATTTTAACTGGTAGAAACCACCTTGGTATAGATTGGGGAATTGATCCTGAATCCATTGTCTACATACAAAGATTAAAATTAGATAGAAGCAAAAATAAAAATGAGAAAATGATGTGACATGCAATTAAAATAACTCCAGCCTGAATTATTGGTGCCCAAATCCACCAAATATAACTTTATACAGAAGCTTAACTGTCATAAATCAATCACACTGACATTAAAAGATGCCTAAAACCTGTTTAGTTAGCACTTTTCAAGTCAAGAAAGATGTCAGTAAGGGCTACAGCTATTGAGAACATAAACTCTAGTAAATTTGTATGAATAAGAATGAGGGAAGATTAATAGTGGTTATCACTTCATCAAACTGTAAGAAAAGTAGAGATAACAGTGGTTCAGTAGATAGAGCTGAGTTTAAAAAGGGCCTCAGACACTTACTAATTATGTGACCCTGGGCAGGTCATTTAACTCTTGTCTAACTTATTTTGTTCATGTATAAATCGTGGATAATGATAGCACTTACCTACTAAGGTTGTTTGGAGAATTAAATGAGATAATAATTGTAAAGTGCCTTACACATAGTCAGTACTATATAAGTGGCAGTTATGCACATATTAAGACCTATATCAATGGCAAGTATTATTATTAGGTAAGAGAAACAATAAAACAAACCCACATCACAAAGACATTTAAGATTAAAAGAATAAAATAAACAGATGCAATATAGGAAAGAATTGTAGATGTATTATAATAAACCCCTTTCACCACCATGAATCACTCTCATTGCACTAATAAGGAACGTTAAATGCCCTGGAAGAGATCAAACTTGGGAAAAGCAGATGAACTAGACCCATTATATGGACAGTGGAAACCCATGTTGGAGGGGACACAATTCTGAGGATGTTGAAAGATTGATTCTGAAGGTCTATGAGAAGGAGAGGAATATATCAAAGTTTTGAGAAAGGAACATAGATATTTTTATTATCTTTTATGTCACCCCCACCCCACTGCAAGGAAAAGGTGGCTGAAAGATTATGAATGACAGACTCAGTTTCCCCTTTCTTATCTATGTAAAATCTGCGTATTCATCAAGGGTATCCTTAAAGTGGATCTTAGAAAGAAGCAGATAGCCTTTCACAAGCAACAATCCACAGGAGAACATCACATAATTCACTGAGACATAGGAAATACAAGATCCTACTCTTTTAATTTGCTGACTACAAAACAAAATCATTGGATTCAGTTGAGGAAAACACCCTTTTAAAAGCTCACCAAAACCCATTTGTATTACAGGAATGTGTCAAAAACTGAACAAGATTCCATGAAAGATGAAGCAACAGAATTCAATGAACTTGTCATTAATATCAGCTTAGCCATAAAACAAGGAGACATTCTCTCCCCCCATATACCCTAGGGCATTCACCATCACTATCATGGAGGAGATAGAAAGCCAAGTTCAAATTGAAAAGGCATCTTAATAACATGATGAGCTTCTCTACATGCTGCCATTTTCAGACGAGTTATGTTGGTTACATCAAGACCCAAATCATTTCAGAGCTTCCTGGACAAGATCCATAAGCACTAAAAAATATAGTCTGACCACTTGGGCAGGAAAAAAAAATGGATAAAGAATATTTATTCTCCTCTCTATAACATGGCCTTTTTGGGCAAGGGGGAAGAGATTGAGTTCTGGTTTTAACCTATTGAGTAATTTTTGAGATATCCAAGAAGTTGGAGATGAGGTTTAGGGGGAAGACTAGGGGTGAATCTGTAAATCTGGGAATCATGTTCACAGAGAAGATAATTGAACTCTTGGGAGCTGATGAGATCACCAAATCAGATAGTATAGAGGAGAAGAAAAGAGGGCCCAGGTCCCCCAAAATCTTGGGGCATTCCCACAGTTATCAGATGGGATGTGAATGAAGAATAAGAAAAGGAGACTGATAGAAGAATAACCATAAGATGGCCAGGTCACAAAAACTTAGTGAGGATGTCCAAGCAGAATAAGCATTCAGCAGATTGAAGTCTGCAGAGAGGTCAAGGAGAATTCAGACTGAGAAAATAACATGAAATTTGGCAATTCATCTGATCAATCTGGAAAGAGCAGTTTCAGCTGAATAATGAGATCAGAAGCTTGATTACAGAGTTTAGAAGAAAGCAAGAGGGGAGGAATTGGGCACACTGATTGTAGATGGTTCTCTCAAGGGGTTTAATCATGAAGGGGAGGAGCAATATAGGATGATAGCTAGAAGGAATGGTCATGAAAAGATTGAAGGTAAGAGAGATAGTTGGCATAGCTGTGGAAATAATTTGCTGAAGAAGTAAGGATGGGACAGTATCATAGGTGCATGTACAGTGGGTGACCTTGGCAAGGAAAGAGGTCATTTCTTCAGGTGAGATGTATATGGAGAAGGAAATGGTGGGGAAAGATGGTTGAATGAGGTGAGAAGAGAAGAGGAGTAGGGGTAGCTCTTGTGCAATGGTCTCAATTTTTTGAGTGAAGTATGAGGCAAGATCCTCAGTTGGGAAGTTGTGTGTGTGTGTGTGTGTGTGTGTGTGTGTGGTGCCTGTGGCAGGTTTGAGGTGACACTCAAAGGTTAGATCCTTTGTTTTTTAGACTGGTGAATGTGAAAGGAGAGAGAGAGAGAGAGAGAGAGAGAGAGAGAGAGAGAGAGAGAGAGAGAGAGAGAGAGAGAGAGAATGTTATCAGAGAAATGTGTGAGCCAAAAAGAACCCAAATGTTGAGGCAGCAAAAGCCTATGTGCTCCACTGATAATCTCACAGTTCTAAGACAGATCAGGGTCACTGGCCCCACCCCCAGCACATCACATGGATGACTAGGGTGGGTTTATGGGAAAAAATATTGGACAACAGATGCACAGAGTAGACATCCTCAGATGGGATGAGATTTGTATCTTTGGCGAGAATTTGCCAGTTGATGATCAGAATCTGGCAGGATGCCTGGTGTGAAGAGTAGGTGATCAATAAGAGGCTGAATTTTAGTTCTCAACTGCTAATAGAGTCTAATACAGAAGAGACTGGGTGTGATGTAGTGGAGTACTCACTACATTTGCTGTCAAAGGCATGTGAGTTCAAATCTCATTTCAGTACTTATCAGCTGTGAGACAATGGGCAAGCCTCAGTTTCTGGATCTGTAAAATGGAGATAATACTCCTAGTAGTACTGCCTCACAGTGTTGCTTTGGGGACTAAATGGATATGTGAAGAACACTGCAAAAAGTTGGAAGTGGTTTTAAAAAACGCCCATTCTCTTAACGTGCTCAATTAGTTCTTCCTTGTTGCTCGATCGATGGATGTGACATGATCAGCAGAGAAGCAGTGTGGAAGCAGGCCTGGGGATTACCCTGAAGAAAATCTGCAGAATTTCCCACTTCTTTCCCAAAACACTTTTCCTTGCTGCTGTAAAAAGTCCTGAGATTGGCAAACTTGGCCCCTGGCTGTGCAGCTGTCGGGGAATGGATTGAGCAATCTTCGTGGTTCCCCTATTTTCCCAGGCGCTGGAGCCATCACCCGAGTTGGTCCGACTGGGTCATTTGCCCACATTTCCACCTGAATTGTGAGAGTCATGAGGAGGTTAAGTACCCTAAAGGAATTTAAAGCAAAGAATCCATTTGTTCTGAATGTTTTCTTCTCTCATGCTTCCTTACGGCTGTCTCTCAAAGTCTGCCTTCTCTGTGAACTTAAGCAAAGAGAAACACTTCTTACATCTTCTTTTTCTGGCAGCTCTACAGGGCAATCTTCCCAAGTGAAGATACTTCCAATCCTCTGAGAAAAATCACTGTTTCAGTTTTGTGAAGTACCTCAGAGACATCTAGTCCTGCGTAGCCTAAGAAAGCCCTCCCCTTAACACCATTCCCCCCAAAAGTCTGCCTGTCATGGTTTGAAGATCCACAGGAGGGATATAGAGCTGCTACCTGAGGCTACTTCTTCATTCCATGGTGCCAGCTCTCATTGGGAGAGGAAATGTCTCCTGGCATCAGGTCTGTGTTGGTCCCTTTGTCCTTCCCACCCATTGCTTCTGGTTCTGTTCTTTGCAGCCAACAAAACCAAATCTTATATTCTTCTTGAGGATGCCCCTGCAAATACTCAAGAAAACTATTCTGTCTCCCCAAAGTATTTTCTTCTCCAGGCTAAACATCCCACATCCTCCCATTTCATGGTCTAAAGACTTGTCATCCCTTTTTACTCCCCTCTGCTTGTTCTCTAGCTTCTCAGTGCTCTAGCTAGAATGGGCACTTGAGCTGACCCCAATATCACGTGTGTGAAGCTGACTTCTTGAAACCAAGTGTAAGATTTTACATTTATCTCACTTTAATTTACCTTATTACGCAGGTACTATATTCTAGGTTGTTAAAATCTTTCTTCTCTTTGTTATCTGATGCATTAGTTAAACCCAACACCCAGTGTAAATTTGATACCCATGATACTGATTAACTTTATTCAAAAAATTGAGAAAATTACTAAATGACATGGACAAGCAGCAATCCTGGGGGTCCTTCATGGGAGACTTTATTCCTACTTAACAGGAGATCATTCATTTCTACTCTTGGATCCAACTATTAAGTGTCAAATCTAAGTAATTATGTCTTCATTGAATTCACATCTCTCCATCCTTTCCACAAGATACATGCTTTGTAAACTTTTTTGTTTCTAAAATAGAGGAAAACCATATCAACAGAATTTCCCCAACGTAGCAATCTACCTGCTCTGTCACAAAAGGAAGAGGTTAGTCTGTACAATCTGTTCTTGTTAAAGTTGTGTAAGCTCTTTGTATCCAATGACTCTTTTTCTAAATGTTCATTAATCATCTTTTGAATAACATATTCTGGCATTTTGCTACATTGTAAAGTCAATCTTATTGGCTTGTAGTTTACATACCATTTTCTTCTCTTTTTTGGAAACCCAGACTCTAGCCATTCATCTGCCCTGCTGGTTCATTCCTTTGCTGTCATTCAGCCATTTCAGCTGTGCCTGACTCTCTTTGACGCCATTTGGGGTTTTCCTGGCAAAGATACTGGAATGGTTTGTCATTTCCATCTCCGGATCATTTTAGAGATGAGGAACTGGGGAAAACAGGATTAAGTGACTTGTCCAGGGTAACACAGCTGGTAAGTATCTGAGGCCAGATTTGAACTAGGACTCATCTTCTTGACTTCAGGCCTGGCATTCTATCCACTGCACTGTCTCGCTGCCTAGTTCATTCCTAGTTTCCATGATATTTCAAATATCACTAATGATGACTTAGCAATCACACCTTCTAGTTATTTTCAGTACAAAAGCTTGTGCATTTAGGCCACATCATGAAATCATAGTCTTCTAGATCTAGAGATGAAAGGGACCCCAGAGGAATCTAGTCCCATGCCCTCAGATCACTTGAATTCATCAAGGGAAGTGACTTTTTCTATGACAATTTTCCTATTTACCTCCTTGAATATTAACTCCCTATTAGCCATTTTGATTCTATCCTCCCAGTACAAACATCATTCTCCTTGGCAGAAGAAACAGAAGCAGAGTAAGATATGAGCAGTTTGGCCAAGTGTCAGGTCAAACGTGAATAAGCCAAAGAATGTCCAGGGGAAATCAAGTTGTATTAAGCATCTTGAATTTCTGACATGAGGATGGTTTAAAGGAATAGGAAACATTTAGCAAGGAGAAGAAAAAACTTATGAGGACATGATTATTTCCTTTGTCATTCATTAGCATTGCCCTAGTCACCCCGAACATAGCAGTCCTATCCCTTTTTGGCTCCTCTGCTGTTTCCAACATAAGTTTTCAATAAAACAAATTAGCTTGCTTCTTCTCTTTCTACCTCTATCTGTCTTTGTATTGGTCTCAATTTCTATGTCTCTGTCTTTGTTTCTCTGTGTGTCACTTTCTCCTTCTCTCTCTATTTCTGTCTGTTTCTGTCTTTCTCTGTGTCTCTGTCTGCCTGCCTCTACCGTCCTTAGCTTTCCTAAACACCTCTAGGAAGCCACAGACTTACAGTGTGGTGCCAAGCCTTGGGATTTATCCTTCATCTGTCACATATATCTCCCAGTCTGGTGCTGGCTGCACACCCAAATTATTGCCAAAGAGGATGAGGAAGGTAGTTAAATCCAGTTTAAAAGCCCCAACAGAGAAGGTAGTGAGATAAGTTTGGCTTAACTTATTTTTAGTGAACCTGTATTTCCTCTCGTTGATCATTCCTTCTCTTTTGAGTTCTTACAAAGTGCTTGTTCAGATAATAATCCCTATGATTTTAGCAGAGACAGATGGTGAAGTGAGCAGTGATGAGTTCCCATTTCTCCTTGCTTTTGAAAATTGTGATGATGCTTAACTGTCTGCAGTCACAAAGCCACAGAAATATTGGCTCTCCGACCTTATCCAACCCAACCAGCATCACAGAAGGAATTCCCTCTGCGGCATCACCAGCACATGACCATCCAGCTACTTCCTGAAGACTCCTATTGGCAGTAAATATGCACCCCTTCCATGGAAGCCATTTCTCTTTTTGGACATCTCTGTTAAGGAGTTCTTCATAACCTTCATCAAGTCTACAAGGAAGGTCCATTCTTTTGTTCTTCCTCTCACCCTCTACAATTTCCTGTCAATTACATTCCATGGCTATGAAATCCTAATTCACATATATAAAGCACTTTAAAGTTGGCAAATCACTCTCCTGACAACTGACTTGTAAGATAGTTTAAGAATAGATGTCCCTGGGACAGCTAAGTGGCACAGTGAATAGAGCACCAGTCCCAGATTCAAGAGGACCTGAGTTGACATCCGGCCTCAGACACATAATACTTACTAGCTGTGTGACCCTGGGCAAGTCACTTAACCCCATTGCCTAGCCAAAAGAAAAAGAAAAAAGAAAAAAAAAAGAACAAATGTCCTCATTTTACAGGTGAATACATTAAGGCCCAGAAAGTAGAAGTGACTTAGACTTGGTCACTTTCCTAGGGAGTTCCCAAGCCATCATTTAAGCTCATGTCTTCTGCCCCAATTTCTATTACTCTTGATGTGGCTGGTGGCACTACATTGGATAGAGTATTGGCCCTGGAGTCAGAAAGTCCTCAGTTGAAATATGGCCTCAGATAGTTACTTGGCATGAAGTCTTGGACATGCCACTTAACTTCTATTTGCCTCAGTTTCCTCCACTATAAAATGGAGGTCATAACAGCACCTACCTCCCAGGGCTGTTGTGAGAACTAAACAAGATATTATTTGTAAAGAGCTTAACACATTGCCTGGGCTATAATGGGTGCTAACCGAATGATAGTTTCAAGATGTGATCTTGTCTTCATTTCTGCATGTCCTTCCCCCTTCCCGTTTAGAATCCCTAAATTCTTTCAAAACTCACGTACAGGATCCCTCTGCATGAATTCCTTCTGGACCCTCCAAGCTGCTACTTTCTCACTTGGAATTACATCATGTTTATTTCGCATGTAGTCTCTGTATACTTATGTGTATTTGTTGTCATCCCTGAGGTACTGCAAAGTTGCTGAAGGCAAGGGCTACACAGCTAAGTACACAATAGGTGCTTAATAAATGCTGGTTCGTAGATGGATATAACTAACCTCGGCCTGACTCTTTAAACTTACTAAAGGTGATTGAAAACCCACACAATTTCCTCATCTCTCCTGTCATATCAAAAGTGGCTGGGCTTTTGCTCAAGAAGGCTTTGATTGTACTACCTTTGAAGGGCCTTAGTTAACTAGCTTCATCTGACCAGTCAATGTTCCAAGGACTCAGTTGACATTTCATATTTGTGAGTTTTGTTTTCTCAAATAGATTGGGAGCCCCTTCAGGTCAGGGTATGCATAAATGGGTTCTGCTGGAGTTTGGGGACCCTGTCCTACACTGTCAAAGGAAATCACTTCTTGACTGCAAAAGCCATGGTAGCTTCTGTAGCAGCTAGGAATGACATTGCCCCCTTCTACCTCCGAGCCTTTTCAAATGGATGCCAACAAATCATCCCACTCAACTGGGCAGTCCCGGCTGGGCAGTTTCCTGATGGAGTCAACTCTGAATTTCCCACTCAGAGTTCTCTCTTATAAGAATTAAACATGATCAGGCTTGAGTTTCAGGATATGTATCCTTGCTACTAACTACTCTTTTGGTCCACCTCCCTTCTTAGGGAAAGAATAAGTTGACAATTTTAATTTTAAGTGAAGAATGATGAAATTGGGAAGACAAATTGGCTGAAATAAAACAAGCCAACCAATGCCCTGAGATTCATTCCCAACCCCAACACAAGTGAGGATTATGAATCACTGAAGACCTCTAATATTGTAGATGCTTTCTTCCCCTCCATACACCCTCCTGTTCTTCCCCTCTCCCTCTCCCTCTCTTTTCCTCTCCCCCCCTTCAGATTCTACTCCCAATCCTCCTTATTCCCTCCCTTCTCCCATCTCCTCTTCTCTCTTTTCCTTATTCTCTATTCTCTTCCTCATCCATTCCCCTTTGTTTTCTCTTCCCTTCCCCTCATTCTTTTTTTTTTCCTTCTCTGGTTCCTTCTTTCTCCCATTTCTTCTTCTGTTTCTCTCTCTGCTCTTGAAGGCCTTTCATCTTTCCCCTCCTCCCTTGCTTTCCTGCTTGTTTTCTCACTGACCCTTCCTCCTCTGTATTACTTCCTCTCCAGACGCCCTTGCAAATCCTGCTCCCACAGTAAGGGAGCAGGTCCAATTTCTGTTTCCCACAACATGAGGGAACGGTTCCAAACCCCATTTCTTTCAAATACTTCCTGGCAGTGAACTCTGGTTGAGTATTTGTTTCCAGAAATACCCCAGAGACAGTTGGGACTGGAGTCAACTTTTGCCCCAGTAACCCCAACATCAGAGATAGCCTGGCTTGCTGGATAGAAGCTCTGATTTGGACAGTTAGGAAGGTCTGAGTTCAAGTCTTGAGAATGCTACAAACTAGCTGTGTGACTTTTCTAAGGTCATAGATCTAGAGTTGGAAGACACTTCTGAAATAATTTAGTCCAACGTCCTTGTTTTACAAATGAGGAAACTGTGGAAAAGAGAAGTTAGGTAATACCACCAAGGTTATATATGGAGTAATTGGTAGAGTTGGAATTTAAACTCAGGCTCTGAGACTCCAAATATGCTCTTTTTCCCCCTACAGTGCTATGTTGTCATCTTGGGCAAATCATTTAAAGGCTGACGTGAGCACCTCTTTAAGACTATTAAGTTACAGAAAAGTTGTAAAGGTGAAGGCAATTTCCAGCCTGGAAATTCCCCATATTGATGAAATTACAGGATCCTGGACCAAAATCAATCAACCAATCAATAGCATCAGATTCTGCTTCCTTGATACATCACACAGTCCCCCAATTGGAAGGAGCCTTCATGGCCATCCAGCTCAAACTATAAAAAGCCTCCTCTCTACAAGCTACACACCAAGTGATGATTCAGCCTCTGCCTGAAGGCCTGCAGGGAGGAAGGATCCATCCCCACCCAGTAGCCAAGTCCACCTTTAAATAGAAAAAACCGTGGTTCTGGCATCAGAGGACTTGGACTCAACCATGAACCTGCTACCTGTATAACTTTAGCAAGTTGCCTTATGTCCCCGAAACTACTTTACTCATCTGTAAAATGGAAAGATTGGAGCCATGGCCTCTGAGGCCATCCAGCTCTAGACTGTGAGCCTATTGTCAAGAAATCTTTTGTTACATTGGACACACATTTTCCTCATTTGTGACCCTACTTCTGCCCTCTAAATTCAGGTAGAACAAGTCTGTGACCTCTTCCGCATGGCAGTCCTTCAAACACTTGAAACCTGTCATCATATTGTTTTGTCCCCAGTCTTCTCCTCTCTCACTTACCCCCAGTTCCTTCAGCTTATTCCTATGTGTCATGGTCTCCCAGCCTTATCCTCTTCTGGATACCCTCTGGTTCATTAATGTCCTTTCTAAAGTATGACAGCCCCTGAGTAACTGCAGCTGGGAGCCATGGCCCAGAGCCCCAGAGCCATGGACCAAAAAGTAACCCCACTCCTGGAAAGATCTCTCTTCTATTGATTTTGTGAATTTATCCTATCATAAAACCTAATTGACAAAATTTAAATCCATGGGATAATCTGCTAGAAGTTGCTAGTTCCAGGTATAGCCTCTGTCATATGGCAATCATTTGTCCTCCCCCCTCACTCTTCTTGCTTTCTCATAGCCTCTGAAGCTTGGCAAGCACTTGAATCCTCTTCCTTCCCATTGAAATCCAACCATCACCCTGAGATGTGGAAGGAAAGGCCACCCTTTGCATTATAAAAATATGTAACATAATAAATCAAAATCTCTGAGAAATGCATTGGGATCCTATAATAACAAAAAGTAACTTCACTGGTGGGAAATTCCCTTTGAATGGGGATGATTCCATTTCCAGCTGAAATCATATCCCTTCCATCCCCATGGGTAGTACAGGGAAAGCCCCTGGGCCCATCGGATGGTCTGGTGCTTCCACTCTCACCATCTTGCTCCTTAGGCCTCAGTGGTTGTCAGGAGCCCTCCAGCTCTTGCTACCAGCTTATAATGCAGCCCTTGATGGAAGCCATATTAGAGGTACAACTGGATCTAAGATGTTTTTTTGCATTTTTACATAATGTGTGTTCCATTGTAGGGCTGCTGAAGGCTTGAGGAGCTCTGCCCTGTTTGGAGAGAGTTCAGAGAGTGATAGTTCATGCAGTTTTCTCATCTGAGGCTTGCTTGCAGAAACCCTCACAGGTTTTCTTCAGCTTTGTGGGGAGGAGATAATTAGTATTCCCTTCTAATAGGAGTATATGTTACTCCCCCATGTGGCTTCGGAAGTGTCAGTTGTGGCTGAAATGAAAGATTTAAGATGATTGACTGGAGAGCACAAAAAGCAGCCATTTGGCTTAGGTTCATTTTCAGGCATGCAAAGTCACCCCATTTTCAAAGGGCAATCTGAGTGAATTGTTTGATCTGCTCCCATTTAGTCTCAATCACATCAACATGCCTTTTATTTAACAACATTAACATTAAAGGTAAATATTTCCAAGTTCAGAAAGAAAGGTTTCTTTTAAGAGGGCCAAGTATAGCCTGTTTGGACTTTCCTTTTCATTTAAAAAAATCCTTCTTCATTTTCCATCATCCAGAAGAATTCTGAGATGATGATTCATTCACTCTATATCATGAATATCACTTCCCAAAGAAGATATTTCTTGTGAATGGAAGAGAGGAGATATCTACTATTCAGTCATCCACCCATCCATCCATCTCTCCCTCCAAATAGTCATTGATTAAGTGTTTACTCTATGCCGGTGACTGAGCTAAGTGATAGGAACAGTGTAACAAAAAGGACCTTGCATTTTAGTGGTCTATGTCCCAGGTGAAATATCTGTGTGGTTGGAGAGTGGCTCAACTTTCAACAGAATCTCTGCTGTGTGACCTTGGCACATTTTTTCCAACATGATAATATGGCTGATTACCTGAGAGGGACTTTCAGCAGGAGAAGTTGGACCAGTAGTATTTTTGAAAAGGGAAATGTTTATTATGAAGAGTTTAAAGTGTTTAATTGGATTCCCCATGTGGACTTTCCAGAAAAGAGAAGTGAGCTCTACCTTCTCTCATATGAAAGAAACTGAGGGCTTTGAACCAGTCAGTCAACAAGCATTTATGAACTATTTACTATGTGTCATCATATTGTAAGTGATGAGCATATGAAAAACCTATTAAAAATGGTCTCTGCCCTTAAGAAGCTTGCATTCTATTGAAGGAGACAAAATGGACATAAATACATACATATACAATGCACACAGGGCAGATGGTAAGTAATCTCATAGGGAATGTCCTCACAGCAGAGGCAAAATGGCTTCCAGAAGAAAGTGAGATTTAAGCTTAGATTTGTAGGAAGGTCAGCACCAGAATGGAGATGATAGGGTATTCTAGGGATAGGATACAGCCAGTGCAAAGGCATGCAGATAAGAGATGGTGTGTCCCAAACCATAAAGATCGAGTATAGCTGGATCACTTAGTGCATGGAGAGAAGTGAAGCATACACAGTGAGGCTGACCCTTTCCCCTCCCCCCCCAAACACACAGCATGGAGATGTCATTGTGTGGCTTGAAAGGAGGCAGAATAGACACACATAACTCCTTCTCCCCCGACCCTTCTTCAAGGGAGACTTTCATTCCTGCAAGAAGGAGGGCTGGGGCAGAAGGCTGACTGCTTCTCTACTTTTCTCAGAGACAGGGGGTATTGCACTAGAATTATATCTATCTGCTCCCTTAAAATTGTTAGCTGAAGGGATGTAGTTTTCAGGTTCAAGCCAAACTTCTAATTGCTGTTTATTGATGGGGAAAGTAGGATCCTAGTTTTAGAGTCAAGGCTTGACTCCCTTCCCACCAAATACCAGCTCCACAATGAACACACATAGTAGCAAAGAAATCCATTCATCCAAGTCAATAGCAAAAGAGAAATCAGAGGAAGTATTCATAAGAGAATGTGTACTAGATAACACCTAATGAAAGAGATCTCCCATTGGGAGTGAAGTAATTCAACTCACCCAAGAAAGAATCCTAAATCTCCCCCAAGGGGGAATTCCCTGGAGTCTCTAGTGTAGCAAGCTGGTGATAGGGACATGATAGAGACTGCCAGTTTTTCTCATGTGAGAGTCTTCCCAATCTTATTTTTCCTTCAGCCACCTGGAGCGGGGTTGGCATCTTCCATTTTATTTTTCTCAAATCTGAAAGCCAGAAGCATACAAAGTGACTCCAGAGCCTGAAGAGACTCAAGAAAATGGGGACTGAAGATAATTGAGGAGCCATGAAGAGGGCTTGATGATCCCTCCTCTCTCCCACTCTCTAATTCCCTCTACCCCTCACACAAGCATGGGACAATTATCTCCCCCAGTGAGTAGAGAGTCTGGTACCAGTAGTCGTGGGGACTCAAGTGACATGTACAAAGATTGGAATAGGTTGGGAGGGGCCAGATTATAAAGAGCTTTGAATTCCAAAGAGAGGAGTTCATATCTGATCTAGGAGGCAACAGGAAGCCACTGGCATTTGTTGAGTAGGAGGGAGACATGATGAGATCTATGAAAATCACTTTAGCAGCTGAATGGATTGGAGTGGGGAGACATAGGAGACAGAAAGATGAAATACAAGCCGATTACTATAGTCCATGGAGGAGGTGATAAGAAACTGAACTTGAGTGGTGGCTGTGTAAGTGGGAAGAAGGAGATGTACAAGAGGTGTTGTGAAGGCAGAAACAACAAAATTTGGCAACAGATTGATTTCTAATCAAGCTTTCACCATCAAAGAACCTCTCTCCCTTTTTGCTAGAGGTGTAGAGGAATACTAGTCCTTATCACAATCCAGTGATGAGATGTACACATGGAAAGAGTGGCATATAATTATCACACAGGGTGCCAAGAGCAACAGCAAACATTAGTGTAGACAGCAGACCTGGAAGGGCCAGTGAGAGTGTCATTCTAGACACTGTTAGGAAAAGTAAAGTAGTAAGACAGATCCTAAATCTTCAGAGACAATCTCCCAGTTTGTGTGTGTGTGTGTGTGTGTGTGTGTGTGTGTGAGTGTATGTGTGAGCGTAGCATTACATGGAGTACATGGGGTCCACACATTTCCAATTGACCCACAAAGCTGAAACAGCTGGTGAATACATAACTGGTTTTTTGACTCAATTCAAGAACTAGAAAGGCAATGTAAGTGACCATCTGCAGTGTCTATAACTGAGTGGTATTTTGTTGAAGTGAGTAGAGATCATTAAAGGAAACAGGTAAACTCTAGTCTGAAGAAATTTATAATATAAAAACTCTGGCAAAGAATGGACATTTGGCTTTGGCTGGGATGAAGACCTTCCTTGAAAGGACTCTTTTTCTGAGTAATTTTCTGTGGATAATTTGTTTTACATAATATTCACCTCAAGTACAGCAGATTCCCAGGCTGGCTGTCTAAGAACATGATGAACTTCTATATGTTGCAGCAGCACGTTCCTGTCGATTCCACTTTTCTGTCTTGTCAATCTTCTTCTCTGGGCGTTCCTTGAGGGGAAAGACTTATGCTATTAGCATGTATCCCCAAAAGCCAGCTGTACTATTCACTGGCCACTTGTCAGGTATATTATTGGGGGGAGGTTTGCTTTTTGGCATGGATGGCACCAGAGAGCCAGTGAGGTCCATTAGAACAAGACCCTATGATTACTCTCCATATCCTATTGGGATGCAATAGCCACTTGCTAACTGTCTCCTTGTTGCTTTCCATCCATTCATCCATCCCTCTGTTCCTCCATCCATCCATCCATTAATCAGCAAGCATTTAAATGCTTTCCATGTGCAAGGTAAAGAGTCTCAGAGTAGGAAGAGTTCTTTGTGTGCATCTGGTCTAGCCCCAAATTGAAAATAAAAAGTTTTCTTTCTACATTGTCCCTAACAAGTGGTCACCCATCCTTTTCTTGAAGACCTCCAGTGATGAGAAATTCGCTATTGCCCGAAGGTAGCCCATTCTGCATTCGTTGTTAGTACGTGTTTCCTGACGTTGATTCTGAACTTACTTTCTAGAGCCTTCCTCTTACTGCTCCTGGTTGTGCCCTCTAGGGCCAAGTTGAATAAGATTAATCCTTCTTCCACAGGATAACTGTTGGAACACCTTAAGATCACTATTGGACAATCTTTTTCAAAAGAAATGTCTTTGTTTAGCTTTAACAGATCTTCTGTTGGATGGCCATATGGAAGGGGATTGGATTGTGCTTCACGGTCTCTCGTCTAGACTAAACCCAGGCTTCAATCCCATATATAAACCATCATGGATCAAGGCGCTTTTGCCTCTAATATTGTCTTCTGTCTGCTTTTTATACATCTTGTCTAAAGCTATGTGAGTATGTGCAATTTCTTCCATTAGAATGGAAGCTTGTTGAGGGAAGAGGTAATTTTGTTTCTGTATTTGTGCTCCCAGGGCAGAACATTCTGTCTGGCACATATTAGATGCTTAATAAATGCTTGTCACATGATGGAAGGTAGGGGGTATAGGTGTTAAGGGAAACTGAGAGCCCCTTCACTTGGAGAGGGACACATTAACCTCAATGGTCACTTGATTTGTTCACAGGTTAACCTTTCACCTCACCTTCAGAACCAACCTTTGATCCTTAAGATACTATAACAACTTGGTTTCTGATTGTGGTCAGTGGGTTAAAGGGTACCAAAGAGTACCAGAGAGTACCAAATAAAACAAAAGAACCACCCAACTTGGCAGCAAAAGTGCTTCCACCTCTAACTCCAGCTTATCTCCTCACATGGTGACTTCCACATTGGTCCCATACTGGCATTTGACTTTCTAACCCAACTGGCTGACTTTCTGTCCTGTGTACTTCACTTTCCATACCCCTCTGCATGCCTTTGCCAAGCTGTCCTACGTGCCTGTGGGACACTCCCTTCTTTCCTCTGCCTTACAGAATGCTTATCTTCCTTCAGGGTTCAGCTCAAGCCCCACATTTCCTGACCTTTTTAAGTTATGACCTTTTTTTAGCTCCCTTTCTATGATTATATATGCATATATACAGGTATACATATGCATACTCATACATATACACAAACATACATGTACATGTGTGTACATATACATGTGTGTGTATGTTTATACATAGACATGCAATCACTCTTGTATGTATCTACACTCCAGTGAAGAGTGTTGAACTTGAAGTCAGAGGAGCTGAGTTCCAGTCCCAGCGCTACTCCTCACTGTCCATGTGACCTTGAACAAATCACTTAAGCTCTTCAGTGACCTAATCTGTAAAGTTAGAGGCTGCTACCTATTCTTCTTTCTGGTACACAGGATTTTTGGTAGACCCTCTTATTGATTGATGAATTGTACGATTGCCTGGGTGACCTAAAATATGCCTTCTAGCTCTGGATCTGGGTTTCTGTCACCCTCCAGCTGATCAGAAGCTCCTTGAGGACAGGGGCATTTGTCTTTGTCCCCCTTGCCCCTCACATATATTAGTCACTAAGCTCATTTCAGTTGAATGGAATTGAGCTGTTCAGACTTGAGCTGCCCTCCATCCTGCCAGTGGCCCCAGAATGTAACTTTCTATCAGTTTCCACAAGAATGTAAGAAAATTGCAGCCAAAAGGACAACAAATGCCCAAATATTTATCTTGTACTCAGCGGCATCAAGAATTCCATCAGTTTGTGCATTGTTTTGATTTTTAAAGTCTGTGGTCTGCTATTTCATGTGACTGAAAGCAAAAAGTCTCTCTGAAGGTTGTTTTATGAGTGAAGAAATGAAAGCTACAACAAATCTCCTCTTTGGATGCAAGATCCAGCCATTTCTGCCGCTCTTTTCGTTTCTTCCCTGCAAACCCATATTCGTCATGGGCACCCTTGTTTATCGGCCCTGAGCACCCTGGGAGTCAGTCCTTGCTAATGGTTGTGCCCAGCCTCAGAACAATCCCCAGCTCCTGGTGACATCCACCTGGCTGTTGGGCACCAGGGTGCTTTGTTCTGTGGGCATGAATGTGCACTATCTGCGTCTTGCAGACATCCTCTAATTAGAAAAGCAAAATCATCCGCTGCTTCCCCTTCCATTTACTGCGTGGGCCACTGCCACTCACAGGAACGTGAGCACTACATCCCAGGTTAGGAGATGATGATGCCAAGAGCAGTGACTCGGGAGGGGAGAAGGGTGGCCAGAGCCCGAGCTCTCACAAGCTGTCGATTTCAATGAAATTCCAACGACTGGAAAGCCTCACATCAAGTTCCTCAAATGATGCTCTCCCCCAACCCTCAAGGCAACAACTAACTTTGGAATTTAACAGAGCAAAACCCATCAGCTTGACTTGCACACATTCCAGAAATGGAAGTGAATCTGTAATTTACCTTAAGGCTCGAATCCAGTAGGAGCAGGAAGTCCTCTTGTGGGGGAGGGGGTCTAGGGAAGAAGTCCCTGACTTCTGGGATTCTGGGAGAACTGGGTTTGAATCCAAGCTCTACTATTAAAACAAAAACTATTGTACAACCTTGGGGAAGTCCCTTGACCTCTCTAGGACTCAATTTCCTGCTCTGTAAAATGCAGGAGTTGGACTTGATGACATCTCAGGACCCTCCTGGCTTGAAATAATGTTGAAAAAATCACTTAACATCTCAACCTAGAATTTTTTCATTTGCAAAATAATAATAGCTCACACTAAAGAGAGCTTTGAGATTTGCAAAACATTTTCCTTAGAAAAAAACTCAGGTAGGAGGTAAAGCAATAATTTCCCCCATTTTACAGATTTGGAAATTGAGGGTTAAAGAAAGAGACTTGTCCAGGGTCACAAAGGATGCATTGCAGCTGGGACTGTGGGTATTCTTGAACATGGAGAGAACACTGGATTTCAAGTCTGTTGCTTAGAGGCTTTGTGGCTTTGGGCAAGCTTCTCTGGGCCCATTCTCTAGATTGTTATGACAGAGGTCAAAGTAAATGGTCTCTTCCAGATGTGAACTCAACGATTATTTGTTCAGTCATTTCAGTCAGGTCTGACTCTCAGTGACCCCACTTGGGGTTTTCTTGGCAGAGATAATGGAGTGGTTTGCCATTTCCTTCTCCAGTTCACCTTACAGATGAAGAAACTGAGGCAAACAGGGTGAAGTGACTTGCCCAGGGTCATACAGCTAGTGAAGTGAGGCCAGATTTGAACTCAGGAAGATGAGTTTTCCTGACTTCTGGCTCAATGCTCAATCCACTATGCACCCACCTAGGTAGACCCTGCTATATTTTGGGAGAAGGTACTCAGAATCATCACAGTGTCAGAGGCCATAAGAGCCTTTTGAAGTCATCTCATCATCAGCCTTCTCATCTCCAAAGGAGAGCATTGAGCCTTGTCTGTGCCACAGTCTCTACCATGGCACAGGGAAAGAACTAGAAAGAATGTTTAGAACTAGAAGGGACTGTAGAGAAGTGCAACCCCCTCATTATGCCCATGAGAAAACTGAGGCCCAGAAGCTGGATGACTTGGCTGGGGTCACAAGGCTACTAATGTCTGAGGCTTGATTCAAATCTCAATCTTTCTGAGTCTGAGTTGGACACTCCCCCATCTCTACCAAGCTCTGCTCTGGCCTGGGGCTTTTTCATTTGACAGATGTGTCTAGTTGAGGGCTAATAGGTACTGGTGGTGCTGGGGAATAGCAGTTTTGCATACATCATCCCACCTGGCCCTGTTATGCTCAGGCAGGGCCATTTGGGCAGGATGTACTCTAGGCATGATGATCAAGCAGATGGGCTCCATGTTCACTTTTCTGGTGTGTGCCATTGCGGGAATCCCAACCCCTCACAGAAGGTAAAGACAGCAACCTGGAGACCAATAAGAAGTATGTGTATGTGTGAGTGGGAAATGGGAGGGGCAGACTAAAGAAAGAGATCCCCCAGGCGGCCGAATTGGTGAGTTGTCCACTTCCCTAGCCCCTGGAATGGGGAGGAGTTTGTAAACATTAGAAGGACCATTGCCTAAGTTGGGAGGGGTAAGGGACTCAGGCCGTCATTCTGTTCAGTAGTGTCTTGTACACAATAGATGCCAAATGAATATTTGTTGAAAAGAATAGAATGGAATACATTTGAAGACAAACAATCCATAAATTGTTGGTTTAGAAGGAGCTAGTTGGTACAGTGAATAGAGTTCTTGGAGCTAGAAAGACTTGAGTTCAAACGTAACCCCAGACACTTACTAGCTGGGTGACCTTGCCTGGGAATGCTGCATAACCTCTGTCTGCCTCAGTTTCTTCAACTCCAAAATGAGGATCACAAGAGCGCCTTCTTCCCAGGGTTGTTGGAAGGATCAAATGAGATAATCTTCATAAGTCAATGTAGCGCTTGGCACAATCTAGGCACTTAATAAATGCTTTCCTCCTTCCCTTCCCTTCTGATTTTGGATACAGAGAGGACTAACAGAAATCCTTCTCTTGCCTTGGTTGTATGGAGCAGGCTCTCTTGGACTTGGCATGGGTGGCAGTGTTACCAGTAATAGTGGTGGTGGTAGTTGTCCTCCTGACCCTATCTAGTACTGACTCCACACTTTGTGGATTTAATCTGCATTGTAATGAAGCAAATGCATAAACTGATGCAATTAAAATGATTTTATTATAATTGAGTGTAATTTTTCCTATCTGTGCAAATGTGTTGCAAATGCAAATAATTATAAGCAGATAGTATTATTTTACTTTGAAATAAAAATGTCATCCTACTAGGTGGATTTTCTTTGCCTTATAGATAAGAAAATTACCCTACATGGATGGACACAGCTTGGTCCTTCAAGGTATTCTTCAGTTTTGATCCTAGTGGTGTTTAATTTGTGGCAACTTCACTTCCATCTAAAGATGGTCTTTCATTTGCTGACATTTATGGTGGAGGTGGTGGTGGGAGACCAACCAGACCTAGAAACCAAGACTTCTGAAAGCAGGAAATTGAATTTTGACGTGTGGCTTGGTTTTTGGACAAATGTGTGGTCCTGGCAAGAATCTCCACTTGGTCATGGCACTTAACTCGTTCATCATGCAGTTTAATTTAATCTAACAAACGTTAAGTCCTTACTCTGTTCAAGGAATAGTGGAAATAATGACAAAAGAAATACTGTGTCTTCAAAGAACTTACATTCTATTATCATATTGCAGGATATGGCTGGTACAGGAGAAAATACAAGATAATTCAAGGAAGAAAAGAATATTAACCACTGAAGGGATCAGAAAAGGCTTCCCTTAGTGGAAAGTGTATCCTTTCCAATGTTTATTTTCTTATCTGCAAAGTGTAGATAATTATACATGAATTTTAAATGAATACTAATAGTATCTCTTGATCATTACTGTCTCTGTCTACAATTTATAAACATGAAATAGGGTCTCTGCTCTCCATACAATATTGACTAATGTTGAATGAATTGAAGATGTGGTATGCAGAAACTGCTTTGAGATCCTAGGGGAAAAAATGAAATGCAAGATTTAAAACACTATGTCTGTATTGTTACAGAATTTGTGACTATTTTGACACAGAAATGAGATAATCATATAAAGTGCTTTTCAAACCCTGATATCCCATAAAAAGGGTATTTCTTATTACTTTTATTAAGATTTATATTCATGCTCATTGGAGTTCAATTAGACATGGTTCTAGAAAAGTTGATACCCTAATGCATTCTTTTATGTTTAATGTTTGGCAAACTATTGGACAGGTGGAAAAATAATTGACTTTTGTAATTTGTAAACAGGTGGTAAGAATTACATCTAAATAAAATCATTCCAAAGGAATTTGACAAACTGGATAAACACTAAATAAGAGAATGGAAAATATCTGTAAAGATGACTATAATTGACTGCTCTCACCATCAAGGAAAATGGAAGGACCACACTTGAAGCCCAGAATAATACTCTTAGACGTGCTCTGTAGGGGTGGTACAAATAGCACTAAAGACACAAAAATACCATAAAACAGTGAAAATAACTTGTTTGCACCAAACATGGATAGAGAGCTGTGCTAAAGGCTATATTGGATTGGGTAGGGAATCAATTGATATACTTGCAAGACATGTTGCAGAGAAAGGATAATACCAAATACCAAAAGCAAAGGACAAAGTCTCAGATCTCATTAGTAAAAACATTCATTTGCAAAAAAAAAAAAAATCCCCCAAGCCAACAACTGAGAAATCATCAATGACTACTGAGCATTTTGTCATTCTCCACCTGTACACCATCTTTGAGGTGGCCATCTATATGCAAGTTGAGGACACCCTTAATGAAAGTATTATTAGGGATCAAGAAGACTTTCAAAAGAAAATGCCCAACAGGAAACTGACATTGTAGACTCTTTCCAAAACCAGGCACCTCATATCCACACAATAATATCATTCAAGCTATTAAGAATTAAGAATAACAGTAGCCCTGGTCAATGACCTCATCATCAATTTCAATCTAAGCCTAGAACAAGAAGATGAGCAAAGGTGATGGGTGACCTCCATTTCAGGGTTCAGGTTGAAGAGGGTTTCTCTGTGGTTGGTGAGACCTCCAGATGTTCTTGTTTCTGGATGATGTACCAGAGACATTAAGCCTGAGAATAACATGGAGCTGCCTGGAAGAGATCTGTAATGACTCAAGAGAGTCAACCTAAATATCCACCTAGGGAAGGCCAAGTAGATAAATAATGTCGGTTGTCCAGATAATGGTGTGGAGAGTTTGTTAATAAGCAGGTATATTGGGGACAAAGATAAACATCAAGTTGGACCGGAGGTAAAGATGAGGAAAAGAAGTGTCTGAATTGCTTTTGGGAAATGGCAAAGCCTACTTAACTTCTCAAGCTTCCCATGGAAACAAAAGCCCATCTTTTTGATAGCTGCCTTCTCCATAATTAGAGGTCTTTAAGAGACTAAAAAGTGACTTACTTTTCCCTTCTCCTATAGTGGAGATTCATTACATGTAGATTAGACTAAATGGTTGATGAAGCTGCCTTTACTCTGAATTTCTGTGATTCTGGAATTTGGGTGAAGTTTTTGGTAGAGAAATGGAAAACAACATTCATAAACAAAATGAAATGAATCTCACACAGAGGAAAACGGAGAGCCATATGGTAGGTGTGAGTTGACTGAAATGCAAAGTCAGTGAGGAAATTTGAAAGACAGGAGTAAAATACGTTATCAAGCAAATGTATTATTATACACTGCCCTCCTCACCCTTGTCTCTCAGTCCCAGAATTTCCAAGCACATGTATATTGATTGGTTCCTCAGAAGGTGATTCACCACAGCCCCTGGAGGGCTCTTGGGATAACCTGAAAAGATTGAGAATGTTTTCTAATACTGTTGCTTTCAAGCCCCACTGTGGTGTGTTCCCCACTGATAATCAGTTGATCAGCCAGAATTCATTGGATTTTAGTAAGGGGTTTTTAAACGATATGCTACCGTAAGAACAGTTGCTACAAAGAAAAATGTCCCAGAAGTCTGGGACACCCTCTCCCATAAATATACACAAGTTCTCTGGGGAGAGTGAGCTCAAACTTAGAGAGCACAGAGGGCTAAAGGATGAATTCCTGGTTACTGAAAGTAACCACCTACAGGAAATGTGGTGGGATTGGTTGAAAGAATGAGATCTACTTATGGGTCCATGTGTTTCACAAAAGTGATAGAAGCAGAAAATTAGTAAAGCTTTAGAAATGATTTGAGGAGGCAGATCTTTTTTCCCTTCATAAAGTCTTTGTGAAGTTTCCCACTGGGGCAGCTCTCTACAGATCTGAGGTTTGGTGCCCTTCTTGAGTCATGATGTTGTCTTTCATTGATGTGTCTACTTTGTGTTTGGGATGTCAGAACCCAATCTGTTGCTATTCAATGTATACAAGTAATGGATACTGACGGGAAGTCCACATTTTCTGGCTTTTCATGGTTTACAAGTTCGTCTTGTGTTCAAGAGAGGGATTGCTATTTGTCCTGTTGTTGAAGAGGACCATGACATCAGGGAGGTGATGTCATTACATGCAAGTGAATTGGATTTGAGTGAGGGAGGGCTGTGCAAAGTCATTTTCACCTTCGTAGCCATGTGGGTCCAGTGGCCCGGTATAGATCAAGACACCTGGAGATGGCCCAGGATACAGGGGGGATCCTTTAAGGTTAAGGCCTTTAACAAGTCTCAGTGTGACTGAGGCGTCAAGGGAGGGAAATAGAGAGAAGATAGAATTAGCACTCTCCCTACCCTCAATTATAGGTACAGCAGTCTGCCTCCTCACATTACTCCAGGGCTTATCACACTTGCTCCTAGAATCCCTTTTCTCATATAATTATGCCTGGAAGTTTCTCCAATTCTTCTAAACAATCCCAATACATTTCCTGTGTAGGCTCATCTGATTTCATCCAATGACACAATGACTTGAAGTGATTAAAGATCTAGTTTATACTTTTGGTTAATTGATTCTGTGATTTAATCAAAGACAATTCTGCCCTGCCTTAGAATGCTGGGTATCATCTTTTGATACTATTGTACAGCCATCTTTTGTTACTATTGCACATGTTTTTGTTGGGATCCTTTCGGAATCCATTGTCATCCATTTGACTCTTCCAGAAGTACACTGAAAGCCTGGTCTTGTCAAAGTGTTGATTGCTCTAAATGGATCCTGCCTAGGAAGCTTTGACTTCCCGATACTAATCTTCATCTTGACATCCTCAGCCAGAGCTTTCTCTGTGATCACTTGGGATTGATGATATCTTGTCTTTGTCTGCCATTCTACTTAAACTCTTGAACCAAACTCAAAAGTTTCTAGTCTCTAGTTTTCTTGGACCTACCTTAAAAATCGTAAACTTGTCATTTCCAAGTGTCCTTTTGATATCACTGGGGACCGTCTCTGAGAGCTAGAGAAGCATGTTTCAGAGGAGTCTTACACATTACTGAAGAGGCAGCTAAGTGGCCCAGTGGATGGAGTACAGGGCTTGAAGCCAGAAAGGCCAGAGTTCAAATCTGACCTCGTGTACTTAGGAGCTCTGTGCCTCTGGGCAAGTCACTTATCATCTGTTTATCTCAGTATCTTCCTTGTAAAAAGGGAATAATAATAGCACCTACTAAGAGGACTGTGGTGAGGGTTAAATCAGATAACATTAGGAAAGCACTTAGCACAGTGACTGGCACACAGTAAACACTATATAAATATTGTTATTATTATTAGTTATTATTATTATCCATTTGTGTAGTTTGCCCAGTTCTTTTTTTTCCTCCTCTAGAGGACGAGGGCTTGGATGGTTCCTAGGTCTACATCCTACGATCCTGGGAAGCATTCACAGGAATTTTTTACAGTTTGGGCTTGTGTCCAAAGGGCTTCAAAGAACTCATTACTGGTGATATTGGGAGAATCTTCTGTAACACTGGAGTCATGAATATTCCTGACTCCACTGTAGACAGAATAGGTGATGGTCTGTGAAATTCTGTTGGCTCCTTTGGGGGTTGTCCCCAGTGAAAGTGTGTCCTAGCCTAGCTCTCAGGCAGGGAACATTCCACAAGTCTTTATTAAGCACTTACTATATGTCAGGCATTGTGCTAGGTTCTAATGATGCAAAGAAAGGCAGAGACAAAAATCGAAAGGCACACATTTTAATGGAAAGAAAATATGTGGAAATCGAGGCACATGCAAGATATACAAAATTAATCTACAAAGGGATGAGATTAACTTCATATACGGTTAATACTCAGTAAATGTTTGTGATATGAATTAAGGTGAATCGAGGCAGAGTTCCTTATACTTCCTAAAAAACTAAACAAATACCCAACCTTCTTTGAATGTATATTGCTACATGTATCTTATGTATCTGCACGTGCTTCAGCAAATACCCACTGTTGGATAATATCAACATTAACTAGAGACTTTTTGGTGATACCGCATTTTGGAAAGAATACACAGTGTTGACTAAGTCAGTAGGCTTAGACGATATACCATTGATATATCATTCTCTACCGGTGCTTGTAAATCTACTGATTTCAGTTGATTAATACAAAACTTTCCTGGCTAACTCTGACAGCAGACACTATTTGGACATGCCAGGACATTTTTTTCTCTCCTTCTTTATGTGCGTTCTGCTGAAAGTTGTAGACTCCGTGATAAGACAGCAGGATGTACAGCTTAAGAGAAAATAATACTCAGGATCCAGAAGAGCAAAATTCAGATCTGAGGTCCCTTACTACCAGTATGATTTTGGGCAAGTAAATGAACCTCTCCAGGCCACAGTCTCCTTATTGGTGAAATGGGAGGGGGTAGAGATGAAATAGTCCCGAAGGTCCCTTCAGACTGTGAATGAGAGGGTTGGACTAGATAATCTCCAAGGACCTTTCCCAGCACTAAATCTATCACTGATGCGTTATAAATCTATGGACTATAAATCTATCATCCCTAGATCATTCCACATGAGTATCAGTGAAAGGGACCATGTACTATCTAGTCAACATTTTTTTTAAATCTCCCCCAGCACCAAGCCCAGCTCTCAGATAGAGAATAGTCACTAAGCCTTCATTGAGCACTAACTCTGTGTCAGGCATTCTGCTTAATCCTGGGGACACAAAGAAAGGCAAAAACAAAAGGAAACAAAACAGCCCATGATCTAAAGGCACATATATTTTAATAGAAAATATGTAGAAATCTGGGTATGTAGAAGGTATATGAAGATAATCAGAAAAGGAGTAGAGTTAGCTTCACGCACAGTAGATACTCAATAGATGTTTGTGACATTAATGAATGATCGCAGGACCCGAACTTGAATCTTGGATTTTCATTTTATTCCTTGGGTAACATTTGTAAGTTATCTCTCTGGGCCTTAATTTTCTCATCTGGATAATGAGAAGGTTGGGGAAGATGGCCTCTGAGTTTCATTTCTAGCCCCAACTCTGTGACCCTAGGATCCTATGACTGTGTATGGGATATTATAAATAGAAGAAAATAAACACAAAATGAGATGATCCTTGCTTCTTTCAACAACATCTGTACTTATGCATGAAGTTAATCTCTGTGAGATATTTGGAGTGAATCACGGCAGCATCGACAAGAATATTGGCAACACTTTGGTAGCAGTAAAAGACCAAGGGATATTTAAAGGAGTGCATGCTTGTGTGTTCGGTTGATTTCCTGATTTCTCGGGATTAGGTGTTAACGGGACGGAGCTGAACACTCCTGGCCCCGTGTGCTGGTGTCTTCCCTCCTACCTTAATGCAGATACTTTGCTCCAGTTGAAGAGTGCTCCCTTGGAGCTCTGCCCGTGAATACACGGGGACACTCTGGAAGGCTGCATTTGCTAAGCCCATCCAAGTGGTCTCAGTTTACTTCCCCCCTAGCACTAAGGGAGGTGACTGAGAGGCGTATCCAGGTCATGTGGGCCTTTCCCACTGTAGCCCCTCCTCCACAAACCCTTCCATTGGTCTTCCTAGAGGAGGGTTGCCGGTCACTCCTCTGTGCATTAAACTCTTGTACTTCTCTATCATCTGGAGATCATTTGTCTTTTGGATTTGATATTTTTAAAAATTAAAGTCTTTCACACCCTGGACCCTGCCTACTATTCCAATCATCTCATGCCTGCTCATTGCTTGGTTGAATCCTTGTTCATCTGAGCTGCTTAGAATCCTGGGACTTTCACCATGCATCCCTTTCTGGAGGACTGCTCATTGTGAATAAGTAGTGAAATGTCCAGGGACTTTTTGTCATATTCTGAGATTCCAACCTTGTCACTAGAGAGTGAAAGGGCTCTTTTCTTAAAATAAAATTGAAGTAAAATAACTCAGGGAGGAAGTGAAGGAGGAGAAAAAGAGAATGTGTGTGAAAAGCCCACTGTGGGCCCTGGGATAAGCTGGTGAAAAATCATGTGCACCTCAGCATTTTGGCTGAACCAAGTCTGATGAGGCAGCCTCATGTATTTACCTTCCCAGCTCAAAAAGACACAGCATGGGGAGTAGCCAAGAAGAGGAGGATCTGAATGGAGAACAGGGAACAGAGCTTGGCGCCAGGTCTGTTGACTTTGGCACCAGCACTCCATGAAAAATGATGCCTTAGATAAAAATAAATGAGTCTCCAAGTATTTGAATGAGAAGAGTTCTCCCAGAAAAGTTCATAAAGGCCTGTTAATCCTGGTCCCCGTTTTTGCTTGGTGGCATGTGCCACGCTGGTATTCTTTGGGGCTTGCTTTGGAAAAAAGCTTGCCTAACCCAGGCGAGCATTTGTCACCAAGGGTATAAAAGTGTCAGCTCATGTCGAATGGATGCTCTGGAGGTTCGTTATGGTCGGGTTAATCATATTTAATGTGACCGGGTGACATCATTCCTTCACTTACCAATTGGAAAAATCAAAAGGCCAATCATGACCATTTTAAAAAGTGAGAAATATGTTTATTGAATTGGATAAAACATGAACACTAGAAAGAGAATCGCTGGGGGATGTATCTTTAAAAGGAATTATGGTGGGGCCATACATGGAGTATTTACTCTCCACTTATTTTCATCCTAATTTTCTCACTTTGTGTGTATGCTTATGTGTGTGTGTGTGTGTGTGTGTGTGTGTGTGTGTGTGTGTGTGTGTGTGTGTTATCTAACACAGGCTAATGTGCCTTCAGTAATTCATTTTGCCGACAGCACGGTAAATTGCCGTACAGCCTTGCCCCTTTATTAGTGGCAATTATTAAATCCAATTTTCGTTGTACTTACCATGCTGCCTCTGCTGCCTACGGGGCATCCCAATGGGAGGGATATGAGTTATGGCTTCTCTCCTTCAGCTCTAAGCTTTTGCCCCCAATCCATTTGGTCTATTTTCGGTAGGATGTACCCTGCCTCTGTTTACACTGGCTGCATTTCCTCATTACAGACCCCTGTGTGGCATAAAGCAGTAGAGGGGAGGGAAGAGCATGTGGGAACCTTGAAAAATGTAGGGAATAAAATATAGCCTGGGATCTCTGTTTAGGCAGGGAAATCACAGAATAAAATAAAAGCCACCCTCACAACTGGGCCTTTTGTTTCTCTTCTTTTTTCTCTGAAACACACAAAAAGTTGAGAAGGGACTTCCTACATTATGGGACCAGCATATTATCCCATGTTAAGTCTATGGGTGAATTCTCATAGGCCATGTAACTACATTATTTAATTTTTGAGCGGCAAGTTGAGGTACAAGGTATATGAAACTTATTGGAGAAAATGAAGTTAGAACCTTTTACCTGTCACAAGCCCCAGAAGACCCTCCCCTCGAGTTCCAGAGGAGGGAAATCTGCATAGCGCTGCTTGCTCTCCCTACTCAGGGTTCACAATTTAGAGGCCCAACATGCTTCTGAAACTCATTTTATTTGCAAATGATCAGAGGACCGATTTCCCGACCTCTTTTGGGTCCATTCCAGGCATCTTGATTTTGGGTAAAATTTTCATGAACACTCCCTGCTGATGGAGAATTGCAGAAACAGGCCATTTACAAAGCAGGCAACCATGGTGGAAACAGAATCCCATTGTCTGCCAGAAGATGAAAGCACTAATTCACTTCAAGTGAGATTCCTGGGAAAGTGGACCCTTGCTTTCTCACTCTTCTTGCTGAATGCTTAGTGGTCATGTCAGTCACCTTATATGGCAGCTGTGTGGACAGCCCTTCAGGAGTCAGCTGCAGACCATGTCTTGGAAAGCAGAGCCATTTCCATGTTGGACTGGTCTGACGATGGAAGCAGCTGCTCCACTGGGAAGCTTTCCCCAAACCCTCCATAGTTGGCACAGCTTTCCCGCGGCCACATCTTGATTCCATGTTCCACAGAACAGGGCCCTGTGGTGGCACCAACCTTCTGCCATCCTAATTTGACTTGAACTCATTTTGGATGTCACCTAGCTCGTTTGCTGTGAGTTTACGGACTCTTGGGTTAGGTCCAGATTTCTGTTACCATTCAGGGGAGGGACATTTGCATATTTTGGTTCACTCCTCGCCCTCCTCTAATCCAATCGAATCCATCCATCAACATTTATTCACATGAAATATGGGAGGCCTCAGATTCCTGCCCTATTGTAGGAAAGAAAAAGGAATCTTCTGGAGGGCAGTTGTCTTTGTTTTTCCTCTGGGTCCGGCACCCAACACACGGCCTGGTTTGCAGCAGGACTTGCTAAATGAGCATGCTATGCCCTTTGCCGTGTGGAGTGGTGCAAAAATGCAAGTAGACACAGTCTGTATTCTCAAGGAGATTCCACACAGGGAAACAACGTGTCAACAAAAACCATCAGCAAAGTCAACCAATGCAAGGTGGCTTCGGTGGGTCACATCAGTAGTCGGGAGGCCCAGCTGGAAGGCTAGGCTTGAACCAAGCTTTGAAGAAGGGGAAAAATTCCAAGAAGCAGTGCTGAAGAGGTATTGTGCTCCTGGCGTTGGGGATGGCCTGTGCAAAGGAGCAGAGATGGGCTACTGCATGTGAGGATGAAGAAGTAGGTCAATTCAATCCAACAAGGGTACATTAAGCATCTGCTCTGTGGGAGGCATGGCAAATATTAGGATCAAACAAAAAAACAAAGACCCCCTACTTTCAAGGAGATGCTCTTTCCCCTTTCTTTTAGAAAGGAGAAAGCTGGTGCTACACTGAGGTCACCCCACCAGCCGGGGAGTAGAAGAACAAAGATCGCCAGCAGGGCGCGGCCTCCTGGGCCCACTGCTCTTTCCACTCTAGGTCCCAGTGCCTTGGTATCACTTTTCTTTTTGGCTCAGAGGAAAGGATGGCAGGAAGCTTTGGCCTGGACCCTGGCATGCAAGCCTCTTTCTCTGCAAAACAGTGGAAAATAATGCCTCAGCCGGAAGAGTGAGCGGTGGGGCCTGGTGTGCTTTGAGTGCCTTTGTGGTGATGGGAGCGGGAGGGGGGTCAGTAGATCTGGAGTCAGGAGCCAGGGGACAAACCCAGCTTCGTCCAGCATTCCTGTGTGACCTTGGAAAAAGCAACTCCCCCTCTCTGATACTCAGTTTTCTCCTTTGTAAAAGGAGAGGAATGGCTGGATGCTATAGTCCTGTGATCAAGGTCCGAGCTGGGAAAGATTGGGAGGTGGCTGGTGAGTGTCTCTGTGCTCTTCCTCCCCTCCCAGATTTGCCTTTCTCCTGACCTCTGGTTCGGTCATGCCTGGATGTCACCTTTCGATGTAGCCCAAGCACCTGGTATGTTGTTGTCTAACTCTTCACAATGCCGTTTGGGGTTTTCTTGGCAAAGATACTGGAATGGTTTGCCATTTTCTTTCCCAACTCAATTTTACAGATGAGGAAACTGAGGCCAACAGGGTTAAGTGACTTTCCCAGGGCCACTCAGCAAGTAAATGTCTAAGGTCAAATTTGATCCCAGGAAGATGAGTCATCTTGACACCAGGGTATGTAGTAAGTGCTTAATAAATGCTTGACTAAATGGCTGGCTCTATGTACAGAACACGCCAATAAGGCTGGAGGCCCCCTGGTAGCATCTTAGGGCCCTCCATCCAAAACTTATCAGTCCTGTGACCCATTCCTTCCAAGTCATTTGCCACTTCAATAAAATGGGAGGGGAGCTCATCCAGCTGTGGGTGTTCCCTCTACCAAGCACAATTTACATTTTCAACAGGGACTTTCTTGAGAGAGTGCTCTGGCCCAATAGCATCCCATGAATTGCTGAAACTAAGTAGGGTGGCAGGGAGAGAGGTCGGTTTTTTCACAGCTGCTCACATTCTGTGGTCCAGACTCTGTCCACCCATCATGCCAGCCGGGAGGTTGATAGCTCCCACGGCCTTGGTCAGACTCTTCATTAACACTTGGAGATAGACTCCACTGAGGACAGAGATAGCACCAAACTGCTGGAAGCTCACAATGCCTTTGGCCTGCTAGGGTTTGCTTCTGGATTGTTGGCCTGAACCTGCCAGGAAAGGCTCGGACATGGGGACTGTGGAGAAAGGAATGAGAAAGCCTGTCTTCCTCTCAGCAGGCAAGGGAGTGAACGGGGTTGGGCAAGCTTCTATCTCGAGTGTTGTGTCCATGGGGCTCAGTCCTTTGTCAGCATCCCTGATTATCGCAGAGGCACACGAGATTTCTAGTGTTCAGAGAGTGTGTGTGACTACGTGCATTTGCATGTCTGCATGTGAGTATTGTGTGCATGTGTCATATGTGTCTAGATGTGAGTGTATCTGAGTGTATGTGTACGTGTGCATATGTCTATCATGACTTGTGCGCATGTATCTGTGTGAGAATGTGCATGCATGTGTGTGCATATGTGTGTCTGTATGTGAGTATTGTGTGTGTGTGAGCACATGTGTATATCCATGCATGTGTGTATGTGAGTGTGCCTGATCATTGTGTGAATGTATGTCTGTATGTGAATATACATGTGTGAGCATGTGTATGCATGTGTATGCATGTATATGTGTGTGTGTGTTTGTATTTGTGTGCTTGAACACTCTTTCAAAGGGAAGAAGTCTACCTAGGGCAGGTGGGAGGAGGGCCTGGAGCTGCCTCTGACCTCCGCACTTGCCCTAGTTTCATAGTCGTCAGCTGCTTCCTTTGAAGCTCCCAGATAGGCCCTCTCCAGGGACGACTGAAAACTCCAGAGGCAGCTTAATCCTCCTGGGTAAATTATCCATAGAATTGCCAAACCCATCGGATAATTTTAAGACGGCCGTAAAAAAATAATGAAAGAGCCTGCCAATGCTTCTTATTTTTTATCAAAAGAGTGGGGGGCCACAGAGCAGAGGGAAGTTGCTGTCTCAGATGCACTCCTGGTCCTCTGTGGATGAGGGCAGTGAGCTCCCTTCTGGAGTGTGGGAGCCTGAGTGCCCTGGGCCCTCTGCAAACCAGACAGCTTTTCTTCCTCTTGTTGGCTCTTTCATTCATGCATTAATGTTTCTTTTGTTTTGTAGGTTCATACACTCTTTTACTACTTTATCAGGGATCCTGTCCTGGGATAAGGTTGCTTCTCCAGGAGATAGCAGCTGTCTTAGGATATTGAAAGCCTTTAGTCATGGTAATAAAAAGAAGAGTTTTCCTTCCTTCTTTCCTTCTGCCTTTCTTCCTATCTACCTCCCTTCCTGCCTTCATTCCTACTTCTTTCCTTCCTTCGTTCCTTTCTCCCTCCCTCCTTCCTCCCTCTCTTCCTTCCTCCCTCCCTCCTTCCCTTCCTTTTTTACTGCCTTCCCACCTTCCTCCTCCATTCCTTCCTTTCTTCCTTCCTTCCTTCTTTCTTTCTTTCTTTCTTTCTTTCTTTCTTTCTTTCTTTCTTTCTTTCTTTCTTTCTTTCTTTCTTTCTTTCTTTCTTTCCTCCCTCCCTCCCTTCCTTCCTACCTTCCTTCCTTTCTTCCTTCTTTCCTTCTTTCCTTCCTTCTTTTTTTCCTCTCTCCCTCCCTCCCTTCCTTCCTTCCTTCCTTCCTCCTTCCTTCCTTCCTTCCTTCCTTTTCTTTCCTTCTCCCTCCCTCCCTCCTCCTCTCCCTCCTTCTTCTTCCTTCCTTCCTTCCTTCCTTCCTTCCTTCCTTCCTTCCTTCCTTTCTTCCTTCTCCTCCTCCTCCCTTCCTTCCTACCTTCTTCTTTCTCCTTCTTTTCTTCTTCCTTCCTTCTTTCTTTCCTCCCTCCCTCCCTCCCTTTCTTCCCCTCCCTTCCATTCTCTTCTCTGGTCACATTAGACCCTTGCCTCTAGAGATTTACAGCCATGCACAGCATAGGAAAGCAGCCTAGCCATTGGCTCTTTGCAATGAAAGTGGATGGGAAAAACAAGCTCTCCTTCTGGTGACTTGTGAGTGACACCCCCAGAACAGGGAGACTTCCAACATTGCTGGCCGCTTCCAGGCAGCTGTCTCCCCCGCTTCTCCCTTGGCCTTCCCCCAAACAAAGGCAACGGAGCAATTCTGGTCCAATGTCCTCATTTCGACATGTGTCATTTGCTCTGCAGTTTCTCCCAAAGACTCCCTGGCCCCCACTTTCTGCCTCAGTCATGTGCCCACAGTGTAACTGGTTTCACTGGAACAACATTTCAGCATCGACGATCTTGCCAAAGTCACTTAGCCTTTCAGGGCCTTTCCTCTTCTCATCTGTAAAACGAGGGGGTTGGACTTGAGCATCTCCAGGGCACTTTCTGCCTCTGAAGGTGGTTCACTGGGGTGAGGGGAGAGGACTGGAGGTGCACTTAGGGTACCTGATTACCTGCCTAACCTTTGGTAAGGAGTTCTGCATCTCTGCCCGCATTTGTAAAAGAAGGGGTGGGGCTAGATGGCTTCCGAAGTGCCTTCTAGATAGGAAGCCATAGTGCAATGGGTAGAAATCATAGCTCTAAAGAGATGTGTCGTCCTGACCAAGTCATTTCCTGCTGCTGGGCTTAACTTTCTGTTCTGTGAACTGAGGAGCTGGACCTAGACAGATATGTATGGTCCTTTCCAGTTCTAAATGAATTTTCCAAAGAAAGGCGTTTCTGACTCTGTCCTTCTGTGACCTCAGGTGACCTTTGCAGAGTGGCAGGAAATACCACGAGACACATCCCCATGTGTGAGGAACCACCACGAGGAGATCCAGGGACTGCCAGGAACAGAGAATGCCAGGGCTCAGGATTCTTTTTAACAACCTCATGTAAAAAAAGGAAAGAAAGAAAGAAAGAAAGAAAGAAAAAGAAAGAAAGAAAGAAAGAAAGAAAGAAAGAAAGAAAGAAAGAAAGAAAGAAAGAAAGAATTGGAGGAAGGAAAGTAAAGAAGGAAGAAAGAAAAAAGGGGAAGGAAGGAAGGAATAAAAGAAGGAAGGAAAAAGAAGAAACAAAGAAGAGATACAGAAAGGAAGAGAGAAAAGAATGAAAGAAAAATAAAAAGGAAGAAGGAAGAATTGAGAGGCAAAAAAAGGAAAAGGAAGACAGTGGCTCCTTGTTTCCAAATGTTGAAAGGTAGACAACTAACAGTGTATTTTAATTACCTGAATGCTTTAACACAGAAAGTAGTCAGTTTATAGTTACCTTCAATATGTAGACTACAAATTATTAGTGCATGAAAACGGCATCCACGTTCTGTTGCTGGGTCTGGTAATTTTGGATATTTTCCATGCTATTACTGCCTGCTCCATATACCTTTACTGGTTCGTTTTGAAATAAACTTAATGGCACTCTGCAGAAATGGACTGCCTACTGAGAATGGAAGCCTGCTTGCAAAGATGGACTGACTTCCTACTGGGAGGCACTGATTTGGCACAAACAGAGAAATGCTTTAGCATTAATTTACTCGAGTATCAAATTATTCAAAATAAATAATTAAACGCATTTTGAGGAGCTGGAGTCAATATTTGCTTTCAATATTTTGGATCCATTAACACATATCCCCTATTGAAAGAGTCCAGGCCACTGCCAAGTTCTGCCGCTGGGGCAATGCATCCTATACTTGCTACAGGTTTTTTCCCTTCAGGCGTCAAATGTCGTTTCCCTGTCCCTGAAATTCCTCTTTGGTGCAGCCCCCATTGTGCTTCCTCCGGTAGGCCATCATTCTCTTGCTGCTTGCTCTGGTAACAGTATCTGAAGTCCTTTCTTCCCTACGAGCCCCAGGTCTGTGGCCTTCCTGCTAGATTTTTCTTTAGGTATCTTGTTCCTCAGGGACATATAGATCAGGCCTGGGTTGGCTCAGACTCCATTTGGGGAGAGAGAGCTTCAATGTCTTACTCACGGTTTCTGGTCACCACCATAGCCTTTGCCTTGTTGGGCCCTGCAGCCACGGAGAAGGTGGTTCCACTTGGTGCTCGGACCACAGTGGAGGCCACGTGATGATGGCTGGAGATGCTTAACTTGGCTGCCAGGCTTTATTTAGAGTAGCTCAGTTCTACACAAAACAAGGGGAGAGAGAGAGAGACAGAGAGAGAGAGAGACAGACAGAGAGACAGAGACAGAGAGAGAGACAGAGACAGAGATAGAGAAAGAGACAGAAAGAGAGACAGAGAGAGACAGAAACAGAGACAGAGAGAGACAGAGAGACAGAGAGAGAGACAGAGAGAGACAGACAGAGAGACAGACAGAGAGAGAGACAGAGAAAGACAGAGACAGAGAGAGAGACAGAGAGAGAGAGAGACAGAGACAGAGAGACAGAGACAGAGACAGAGAGACAGAGAGAGAGGCAGAGACAGAGAGAGACAGAGAGACAAAGACAGAGACAGAGAAACAGAGACAGAGAGAGACTATGTATAGCTCATTAGTATTCATATCATTGTTCTCTTCACTTTTGTCATTATCTCTCAAGATGTGACAGGGCATCAGTAGAAACTAAGGCTGAGTCGGGGTGTTCCCAAGGCTGGGTCAGTGCCCACCCCATGCTGACCCCGAGGGCTGAGAAAGGCAGATCATTTCTGTTTGCTGTTCTCTCTCCATTTGGTGGGGGCAGTGCCCCCAATGAGCCCCAGAGAGAGACAAGAGTTAATTGCATGAAGGTCTTTCTAGTCCCTACATAAAAGTCAGACAATTTCCATTTGAAAAGGCTGGCTCTTAAAGAGTTCTCTTCCATTAGCCCATCACTCCTAAAAGCATGGGGGCCTCTTTGAAGTCGACAAGGTGTATTCTGAGTATTGTAAACTACTCTGTATCCAAAAAATAGATCAATCCTGAGCTAGAGGCATTGAGACATGGTGGGAACTACCATGATTTTGAGGTCGGAGGCTCTGGGTTCAAATCTGACTCTGCCACTTACGATGGCTGTGTAGCTCTGCAGACTTTGTAAGTCACTCAATCTTTCTGCCTCAATATCCCTCAGCTTTAGAAAGAAGGCATTAGACAAAGACCAGATGACCTCCAAGGACCCTTTCAACTGTATATAAATGATTCTGGTACCATCCCCTCCAAATCCACTCTTCATGCCTGGTTCTCCTGGAGTCTTGGCCAGTGGTGTCCTGGTCTGGGGGCTGATAACATCTCTATTCAATAGAGAAGATCACCAAGGAGCAGAGGGGCCTTGGCACTCAGGGGAGAATACTGACTGCATTGTGCTCAGTGCCCCCTCCTCCCTAAATGCCCAGGTTTTTCTTTTTTCTTTTTTCTTTTTTCTTTTATTCTCTAGTTTTTTTCTTTTCTCTTTTCTCTTTTTAAAATTAATTAATTAATTTTTGGTTTTCAACATTCACTTCCACAAGATTTTGAGTTCCAAATTTTCTCCCCATCTCATCCCTCCCCCAACCCAGGATGGCATGCATTCTGAATACCTGTTCCCCTAATCTGCCCTCCCTTCTATCTCCTCCCCCCCCTTCTCTTAACACTGGGCTTTTCTTGATGCTTTAAGATTCTTTTCAGTGGACAGGGCTCATCGCTGCTTCCTTTGGCCTTAGTGAATTAGAGGTATGTATTTCTTTTAAGTTTTAACAAAAGTATTTATTCTGCCTTTCCTCCCCCAAATATCTTTTATTCATGGGGGAAAAAAATCTTATGATCCATTTGGTGGAGTCATCTTTTTGGATGTGTCTGAGCAGCCTGTTTTCTGTCTATATGCTCAGCAAATAGTCCTGAACAGCAGTAATTGGAGAGCATGGTCTGTGTTCTTCCCTCATCTCAGGGCAGGAGGAAATTTGCTCAGATGTTAATCAGTGTCGGCATGGATTTCATTTCCATTATTCGACAGTATTACAAGCAGCTTTCAAAGGCAAGTAACAGACAGGACCCTAAATGTAGCCTGCAGAGGGAAGAAAGCAGGCCACTTTGGGTTTGGGCTTTATTCTTGCTTTTACTAAATGTGATGCTTAATGATGATTTCCGTCCCATCACAGCATGCCAGAGCTTGTTCTGGGCACGGGAGGGAGGTGGAGGGAGCGTGCTGGGCCACTCATTCATCCCATTGGCAAGAAACTGTAGCAGTCAGTGAGGGACTTCAGGCAAACCCCAAGATAAAAGTCAGTTGGGAAGAGAGTAGATGGCTGTATGGGGGTGGGCTGGGCACCTCCTCTACCTACCACTAACCAAAGGCGTCAAACGCAGCACTTATTCTCTTCTCTAGTCCATTCTTCATTCACTCACACATAGCAGAGGAATATGAAAAATATAGCATAATAAATAGTGAGCCAGCCTCAGGGCCCAGAAGACCTGGGTTCAGATTCTATCTCTTCCTCATACTGTCTGGGCAAGTTCCCTTAACCTCCAATGCCACACGTATCTCTAAGCAATAAACTGAAAAACAAATTTGGATCTGTGTTAATGGGGGGCATTTTCATACAAGGGTCCTTACAATGTTACAGTCATGAGAGTTAAAGTGGGGGGAAACAATGGTGCTATGAAAACATCTATACAGGGAAAAATAGGAAAAACTAGGTAGTTCTGAGCAAACTACATGGAAAAACTGAGGGAGAGTTATATTGAGGACCCAACAGACATGCAAGGAAAAAGCTATTTTCACCATTAGTGCTCCATTATGTGGGTGTATATATAGCTAGGCATCTAGTTAGCCGAAAAGCCTTGTACACAGTAGGTGCTTTGTAAAAGCATTTGGAATTGAATAAAAAAAATTCTGATATTAATATAGCACTTGAAAGTTTGCAAAATGTCTAATATAATGTAACACAATATAGAATAATATAAGGTATGTTGATATATTTAGTATAATATAATTATGTGACATAATTATAGCTTTCAATATATGAATACTTAACCTAATAGGTATACATATTTCCCCCTGTGCATAGACACATGAAAACTCTACCCATCTACCTGGTCATCATACATAATGGAACTTCACAGTAGCGTGATTGGCTAGAAAAGACTATCAGAATTTTTATCCTCATTTTTCAAGGAGGGGAGAATCTGAGGTTAAGCCCTGAGGGATTAGAAGACCTGCCCGTGGAGACTTAGATAGTAAATGTTAGTGGAAGAACTGGAACCCAGGACTTCCTTCTTCCAAGGCTATTATTCTATTCACATCACACCCTTCATGATTTGAATCACATTTTCCCAAACCGAGTACAGATTAGATTTGAGCAATAGTTCATAATGCAAGTCAAAGACTTCATTGTCCAGCTCAGGGTTTCTCAGCTGGGGGCTCACTTGCGTACGTGTTTATGTTTATGTATATGTATGCATAAGCACACTCACATACATCTATGTATGTAGGGTATGTACATACATGTATGTATCCTTACATATGTGCAATATGAATTCCCTTGGAATTGATTTCCTTATAATGTTACCTTTTCTTTTATGCTCTAACAAACAAGCTTCTGAGAAGAGGTCCCTGGGTTTCACAGACTGCTGTCGCAAACAAGGCGATGATGCCCTGATCCAGTGCCAGACTGCCTTTCCACAATTATGCTGTATCCCCTTTCCTCTCACATTCCTCACTGCAGTCACATTGCTATGAAACCTGTTGCCAAGAGCAGACATTCCATCTTTAACCTTTGTACCTGTGCCTAGGTAGTGCCTTGTGTCAGGAATTCTTGCCTTCCTCATCTCCCCCTTCCAAAAAGCCGAAATTCCTTTCCACCACAGCACAGATGCTATTTCCTATGCACGATCTTTCCTGACACCCTCAGTCAATGTTCTCCTTCTTGAAACCACTGTGTGTTATCATGTTCACACCTCCAATTTATTTCTCTGATTAAATTTTATTCCTCCTCCTTGTCCCCACCAGCGCAGGACCATATGTTCCCCAATAGCAGGGGATGCTTCATATTCCATCTTTCTATCCCCAGTGACTCATGTGGTTACTGGCACATAATGGGTGCATAATAAATGCTTGTTCATAAATTGTCTATATGTGTTAGGTTTGTGAATGGGTTTTTCGCAGCAACTGTGGGAAAGACACAATGTCAGACTTATTATTCCCATTCTAAAGATGAAGAAGCTGCTGCTCAGGTGGAGAAGAGAGATCCTCCCTTCTCATGCATCTAGTTAAGTGGCAGAGCCAGGACTCAAATCCAGGTCTGAGGAGCCAGCCTAGCACTGTGAAAAGAGTACCAGCCCTGGAGTCAGGAGTAAACCTGTTTTTAAATCCTGACATTGTCACTGAAAGACTTTTGTGATTATCATCACCATCACCACCATGGGCTTCCATGCAGCCCTTTAAGGTTTTCAGAGGACTTAATTTACATTACCTCTTCTTTCAGGCCAAGCTTGCTCACTATAATTTCACATCATTCAAATTGTTTTGTGGTTCTTCTTTCCATTTACACTTGTTGTCATGATGTATATTGTTTTCCTGGTTCTACTGACTTCCCTTTGTATCATTTCATTTGAATCTTCTCCAGATTTTCTGTATTCATTATGTTCACTGTTACTTACAGTGCCGTAATATTCTTTTTCAAGTAGTTTTTTGGATATCTTTTGCTTTTATTCATCTACACTTTGCCTCACTTTCCTGTACTCCCTTTCAGAGAGTCATCACTTATAACGAATAAATGTATTTTTTTAATAGAGGTAGAGAAAAAAATCAGCAAACCCTTCAACATATTTAAAAATAATTGTATGCTATATGCAATTTCTTACACTTGTGGGCCTCACCAGGAGAAGTACCTTCTTAGGTCTTCTTTGGAGCTAAGCTTGAAATTTATAATTTTGTAGCATTAAATTTCGATTGTTTTATGGTGTTCTTCTTTCCACTTACATGTTTTAGAGACATCGTGTCTGTTGTTTTCTTGTGTCTGTTTACTGTACTTTACATTAGTTCATATAAATCCTTTTCTGCTTCTCTGTGTTCAGCATGTTCATCTTCTTACAATACAGAAATAATCCAATAGACTTATGTACCACAATTTTTTAGTGATTCCCAATTGATGGGCATTTATTTTATTTTCAGTACTTATCCCAGACTCCAGTCTCAACAGAGATGTTTGGTACGAAGATTTTTTTCCATTTCACTGCTTCCCTTCATTATTGTTACATTGATTTTGTTTGTGTAAAAGTATACCATATCTACTAAACAGAATGACTTATTTTATTTTTCAAACTGATTTTATTCCATTATTTAAGTAGTTAACAAGCATTTATGAAGTGCTTACTATATACTAAACACTGGAAATACAAAGAAAAGCAAAAAAAAAAAAAACCTGGCTCCTGCCCTCAAGGAAGAGACAAAATAAATAACTGTATTTGATTAAGAATTCCTTACATATATGTAGCTGTGAAAGTTTAATGAGCTGATTTTGTTCTAATGTTTTTTTTCAGGTATTAATAACCCTTTATTGTATATTGGTTTATTTGGTTCAATTACTTATGAGTCTTCCTTGTCTAATTGGTTCCATTGACCTACTTTTCTATTTGTTTAATTGCTACCAAACAACTTTGATAATTAGTACTTTCCAATATATTTTGTTTCGCATGTGCTATTATCCCTTCATTCCTTCTTTTTCATTTTCCCTTGACATTCTACATTTTTGTTGTTCTAAATTTTAAAAATTTTATTAAGTGCTATAAAATAGTCCTTAGAAGTATTTTTGTTATAGCTCTGAATTTGTACATTGCTTTAGGTAGGATTACTGGTTTTATTCCGTTGGTCTGTCCCAGCCATATGCACTAAATTTTGGCTTGTGCCATTTCTGAAAGCCACCCCCATAATCAAAGAAGTATGAAGAACAATGACAGTAACTCTCACTTTGGAATGACCTTCTTCTTTCTCTAAAGCCTCTAAAAGATGCAAGAAGAGCGAGGACCAGAATTCTCCTTGCAGATGGCAGGACTTTCAGTGCTTGCTAAATCATGACTTGCATGAAGCTTAATTGCTGCAAGTCAGGTCTCATTTCTTTCAGACTTTGCACTCATGGGCCCATGCTGATTTGCATGGCTAAAATAGGTTTGTCATATTATATAGGGGCTGAATACATGCATATGGTTGACTGTAAAATCCCTGTTTCCTTTTTCTTGAAATATTTAGTTAAGAGTGAAGCACAGAGTCAGTCAGCTCTCAAAGGTAGGGAGGCAACTTGATTCCTAAAGAGAGAAGTGTCCTGAAAGTCAAATGACTTGTTTTCTACCTCTTTGGATAGCTTGCTTAGCTATTTAGTGCCTCAGTTTCCTTACCTGTACAATAGGAATATATGTTTCATATACCTATTTCATTTCTCAGTGAGACCAAAGCACCTTGAGAAGCCAAAGATATTGCATATGTGAGGACTTAAAAAAGGGAGGGTTTATTTTGTCTCAAAGGAGCATAGATCTATAAGTGGAAGGGACCTAAGATGTCATCTATGTCCACCCCCTCACTTCACAGATAAGGAAAATTAGGGCCAAAGAAGTGACATGGTTTGTACATGGTCACATAAGAAGCAAGTGTCAGTGGATGATTTGAACCCAATCTCACTAACTCTGGGTCCTCTTTGTGCCACAACATTCAGACTCTGGTCAACTTGTCATTTGGAACTTCTGCCCCAAATAGACTCTTATTGAAATATTCCAATGGATCCATGATCTCTCTGGCATGAATTGGCTCACCATTGGTAGAGATCACATCTAGTAACACCCATCACCAAGAGTTTCTGTCAGTCTTCAATAGATAGCGCACTCAGTGGGCCAGCTCTCTTCATATGTGGCCAATCAAGTGTTCCAGTGACTCTATCTTACTACATGGCAAGCCCATCTCTACTTATACTCATATGTGCTCTTGATGCTTTTTTCTCATGCATGCACACACACATACACACAGGTACACACACACACACACACACACACACACACACACACACACACAGAATCCTTACCAATATACTACAGTTTTGTCATGTCCACTGAGCATTGTTTCATTTCTTAGAACCGACTGAAACTTTGGGTCATCTAAGATGATTGTTTCATTGTTGTAACCAGAAAGCTTTACTGGATAATAAGCGAATACTCAAATCAGATTGTGGTTTCACTAATAAGGATGTTTTCTCTGCCCAACGAGGGGGGCAAGAACCAAACCATGCCTGTCCATGCTACTCTTCTTCATGTTCCCCCACAAGTATAGGAAAAAGGGCTCACAAAATCTTCTGGAAGCCTTTCTTGCTTTCTCTGGCGATCTCAAGGATATCAGTGGAAACCATAGTCTCTCTTCCACTACGCTTCACTCTAGTCATGAGAGTATCTAAGTATATGTTGATTTAATGTAGTCTTATTCAATTCCTAATAGAATTTCTCTACCTCTTCATCTACTTCAACTGGTGTTGGTATATAAGCTAAAACGATGGGATCATACATTTAAAGCAGAGAGGAATCTTAAGGGTTATTGTGTCCAACCCCTTCATTGTACAGATGGAGAAACTAAGGCAGTGTGCTTATTCTTCAGTATCATACAATTACTAAGTATCTGAGGCAACATTTGAATACAAATTTTACTAATTACAAGGCCAATCCCTTTTTGTCTTCTCTGGAGTGGTCTTTTTGTAAATCCTGTTCAAGAGCACTACATGAGGAGATGCTGTCTCTATAACCCCCCTCATTTTACAGATGAAGCCACTGATGCCCAAGAAAGGTTAGGTTAACTAACCAGGTCAAACAACTGAAAGTGGCTAAGCCAGAATCCAAACCCAGGTCATGTGTTGCTAGAAGGGAAGACTGTTCTCTTGAGCAGCTATTTCACCAAGAGGAAGGGGCTGAGGAGAAGAGGTTCATTCTGGGTGACTTCTACTATTAAGGAAAAGAAAGCTTCTGCTCTTAGGCAGACTCAGACAGCCAGAACCTTAAAATGTCAGAGTTGGAGATAGCATAGTTTATTTCCTCTGGTAGCAGCTTGGCTGGCCATGATTGCCAAAGGCAGCATTGGCTACAGATCAGGGTTCCAGTCAGGGGAGGGTCATGGGAACTACAAAAGAAAATGTCTTTTCTTTTCAGCCAATAAATTTGGGCTGGTGAAAAGGAAGATCATTCTGGGTCCTGAATGGGGTGTCTTTTTCCCACTGGCCTATTTTAGGGAGGAAAGGCTAGAAAGAAACATGTTTCCCTTACACACATCTCCAGATCACATATTGCTCAGTTCAGGAACTTAGAGGTGGCCTGTAGCCTAGACATCTTCCCTGATGAAATCAGGCTGCTTTGCTGAGGTGCTAGGCAATACCCTTTTTTAAAAAAAAAAAAAACCTTCTCATATTGAACTGCTTGAGAAAAATTTGGTCCAATGACAAAGTCAAAGTAAATGTTGCTATTTCTATATGCCAATTGCTTCCCTGTCCATCCTAGGAGAATGCAAGCTCCTTGAGGACAGGCTGTGTTTCTTTCTTGTCTGACCTTCTAGCAATTTCACCTCTTCTGATTTACATTTCTGGGGATTGCATAGATCCTGACTACGAAGGATGGGTAAAATGGGAAAACCTGGGCAGGCACTGAATACACAACCTAGGTGTGCTGGATTTGGTTTGTGATGACCAAGCAACACTTCGATTTTGGATTTTCACGGTCACACTTTGAATTTTTCTCTGTAGGTTCTGTCACTCCCAAGTGGCAGCTAAGAGTGAGAGAGACTTCCGGCCCCTCTACCCAGACCTGTAGTGTCCAAACCAAACAGGCACCAGATCTTTGATTGTGTGGAATTGTGATGTGATTTTAGTCAGGGTTTCTGCAATTACAAAAGCCTTTGCTGATTTCTGGGCTCTGCCCCATCTTTCTGGGGATCCAAAGTACCTGTTGTCATTGGCTCCATGTCATTCCTTTGCTTTCTTTCTTCTGCAGCACCTAGGAGGGGTAGCTAGAGCAAAGTTTGAGTTGTCACTTACATTTCCCAAGTAAAGCTTTGGAAACTGACAGTTGGTTCCTTCAGAAATGGCCCATATGACAAAAAAGAAATGACCCATTTGGCTCAGATTCCAACAAGAAGTGAACATGTGCTAGACTGGAAAGAGCCCTGGAGTTAGAGCATAGGGAGACCTGCATTCTAATTTCACCTTTTTTGGTTTTGCTTTTGTCTTTGGTATGAACATGGGTAAGTCAACAAAAACAATAAAAAAATACATATTTCTATCATGCTGTAAAGCATACAAAGCATTCTACTTATGGTATCTCCTTTGATCAAGTCAACTCACCTGCTGTCTCTAGGTCGCAGGCTCCTTCCCTAAAAATGGAGGTGACTGGACAAGATGATCTTCGAGGCTTGCTTCCTGTAATGGGCCATTTGGAGCTTGTAATGCTTTGCCCTTTACAGCCTGATGTCCTGGATATAGAAATATGGAGCAAAGAGCTCAGGGTGTCAGCTCTCTTTGGGCTCTAGGGGAGTGGACAGGCCAAGTTTGTCCCCTCTATCCCCAAGCCCCACAGGTTCTTGGTCTTTCTTGAAGAGAGAGGCCTTGACTAGGGAAACAGCTTGGCCAGGCAAGTCAGGCAGCTGCTGTTCCGGCTTGCTCTTATTCTGGCCTGTGTCACAGGGGTCCCATCGATCACAATAATGATCCCTGAAGGGCAGCAGACTGTCATTGTTGCCTGTCAAACAGAGAAAGCCATCCAGAGCAGGAAAAAGGGGGGAGGATGACAGGGAAGAACAATGACAGTCTGTCTCCATCCTGCATGACAGAGACAGAGAAATACAGAGACAGAGAGAGACAGAGAGCACACAGAGTTAGTAAGACAAAGGGTGAGAGGGAGAAAGGGAAGGAAAAAGGTAGAGGAAGAAAAGAGTGAGAAGAGAGAAAGAAAAAGCAAGGAAGAAAGAGAAGAGGGAGAAAGAGAGAAAAGAGGAGGAAGAGAAAGGGGGAAAGAAGTGAAGGAAAGAAAGAAAAGCAAGAGAAAAAGAAAAAACAGAGAAAGAACAGGGAGGAGAAAAAGAAGAAAACATAGGGAAGATAGAAGGGAAAAAATGAAGACAGAAAAAATGAGGAAGAAGAATAGAAAGAACAAAAAGAGGGAAGAAGGAAGATAGGAAGGAAGAAAGGGAGAGAAGGATGAAGAAAGGACAAAGGAAGGAGGGAGGGAAAGAAGGAAAGAAGAAAAGAAGGAAAAAAGAAAGGAAGAAGGATGGAAAGGAGGAAAGAAAAAAGAAGAAAGGAAGAGAAGGAAGGAAAGAAAAGAGGGATAAAGGGAAGGAAAGAAAGAGGAGGGAAGGAAGGAAGAAAGGGAGAATGGAGGAAAAGAAGGAAAGAAGGGAGAGAAGGAAGGAGGAACTAGAATATATTATAATCATATCTCAATGGTGAACATTAGAAGTGTTCAGAAACACCACTCAGCCACCCCTAACATCACCACAAACAAGAATAGTAGAACAATATTGAAGAGCTTGGGGGAGGGGAGGTGAAGCAATATGTAAAGGAAGATAGAAGACAATGAGAGAAACATTGAGTAAAAGTTAGAGGCTGGCTCTGCTACTATATTTATCTATCCCTTTATCAATTCATCTATCTATCTATCTATCTATCTATCTATCTATCTATCCATCCATCCATCTATCCATTCATCCATCCATCCATCTATCTTTTTATCCATCCATCCATCTATCCGTTCATCCATCCATCCATCTATCTTTCTATCCATCTATTCATCTATCCATCCATTCATCCATCTGTCCATCCATCCATCTATACATCCATCCATCTATCTATGTACATAGATATAGATGTAGATATCACTTTCACATAGATATAAATATTACTTCAAGACTATCGCAGAATATTAAAATTTGGAAGGAGCTTCATAGGCTGTCTAGTCCAACCCTACTGAAGAGGACACAAGAGTCGGAGAAATTAAGTGACTTGCTTAAGGTCACACAGGCAATAAGTAGCAGAACCAAGATTCCAATGTGGATTCTTTTTTCTTCAAATCCCATGTCTTTCTAAACAACAGCAGCAGCTGAGAAGCCCTTTGAGGTCTGCAAAGGCCTATTCATGTGTGATGGATCTGAGCCTCCCCATAATCCCTCAGGTCAGCACCACAGGCTTAATTATCTACATTTCATAGATGAAGAAGCTGCTTCTTAGAGCTGTCGAATACCTGGGCCCCAGTGATCAGTCCCACAGCTAAGAAGTTGCAGAGGTGGAGTTGGAGGTGGTCCAAAGGTGACTCTACATCTTTAGAGACTCTGCCAGTTAAATAGAAGGCTTGGTCGGAGGTCGCACCGAGTTGGACAGTGAGGTGAGGAGTTGTGGGAGCAGTAGCTGAAAGAGGTGGTGTGGCTGATGTCTCAGGACCAGCCCAGCTAAGTGAGTAGGAAACCATCGGCTAATCAAAGGGCTGTTATACATGAGGAAAACAATTTGTCAAGAAGTTCTGTGGGCAGCTAGGTGGCGCAGTGGATAGAACAAGGGCCCTGAAATCAAGAGGACCTGAGTTCAAATCTGGCCTTAAACTCTGACTAGCTATGGGACCCTGGGCAAGGCACTTAGCCTCAGTTTCCTCATCTGCAAAATGGGAATAATAACACTACCTACCTTGCAGGGTTGTTGTGAGCATCAAATGAGATAATAATATGTAAAATACTTAATACATAGTGGGTGCTCTATAAATGCTAATTCCCTTCCCCTTTCTACAGTGCATGGCAGTATATCCTTTGTAAAGGATTCATGGATAAATGCGTCAATCAACATTTACTGAGTGTCTGTTATGTGCAAAGTACTATAGATGAGATTCTCAAAAGATGAGGAAGAGTCATGGATTGGTATCAAGTGGCACCAGTGGAGACAATGTTGATATTGCTAAGATCATAGATGCGCTCAGGCGTTGCAAACATCAGAAAGCCCAGTGTGTAATTCTGAGCCAATCCTACAGAATCTAGAGGACCAGTCAGAAGCATGCTGCTCCTGCAGCATTTTCTTGTCATCTGTGAGCTAACCACGGAGCACCAAGAATCCAGTCAAAAACACAGTTAGCCGCATCTTCCAGAATGGATGTTCTGATTTTAGCTTCCAGAGGACTCTTCCCTAGATGGAGTGAACCCAGCAGTTGAGAAGTCTAGAAGGCAGAAGCAGCCATGGCAATTACTCTACCTGCCTTGCAAGGCAAGATATCTGATCAGTCTTGGAGAAGGCCCTGCTTTCCTGTCTTACTGTTCTGTGGTCGCTTGAAAAACAGTCGGGAACTGTGGTCATGTCACACATTTCTTTATTAAACCTAAGAATGAGGATGGGGTGCTAGCTCAAGTGATAAGGACAGGACCCACCTTGCAGGCACAATTCATTACCTTAAGAAAGGCTAATTTTGTATTATTAACTATAATCAGAAACACTGCATGAAGCTTGCCATGTTGACACGGTGTGCTAGGTATGTTAACACTGCTCAGTGGGTGCTTGTGTTCACACTGCTGAAACTTTCTTACATGAAAGCCAGAATATTAAAAATATATTGAATGTGCCTCTCTCCTCTGCCCTGAAAGCAAATTTAGACGGCTATGCAGATGCTGTCCTCACAGCCTACAGACTGAGCAGGGCCTCTCTCAGCCTGTTCCCAGGGCCTTGCCAAGCCAGCCTCATACGGGCCTGCCTTACTTCTGGCTTACCTGAGCGTAGTGAGGAGCACATTCAGCTTGAAGCTGGTAGCGATTGCAGGCTGGCAAATGTGAGAGATATCTCTTTTCACTTTTGGAGGTCCAGGCAAGGTGACTTGATTCAGGAAGAGGTCACTGAAGAGTCACAAGTCAGTCTCTGTGGCTCCACAACCTTCAACTTGGCTTTACCATAAAGAGCAAATGGAGAATAGCCCACAATGGAAGGCAGTGTTATTAGTGTCCTCAGAAGAACGTTGGAGTCAGGAGAGGTCTGTACTCAAACACTACCACTGGCACCAGCTGGCTGGGTGACCATAGGCATGACAGAGGATCATGAGTTTGACAAATGGAAGGCACCGTGGAGTGCCTTTGTTGATCGTATCAAATTTCCTCTGCATTTCGCTTTTTCATACCAGGCCATTTTCGTGTTGTCTCCACACTGCTGGAGAGCAGCGCTGGCTTTTGCCTTTCCTTGCAGCTTCAGCACTTAGCGGAGTGCCTGGAACACGCTGCTTGCTGGTCTTGTTTCTCTTGTGTCCACGTGGAATGCAGCACATGCTGGTTGATTGACTAACATAAGACGCCAGCAGCTCTGTGGGGGAGCAGCATATGGCAGCTTCTGATGAGGGCTCAGGTTCCAGTGGAACACGATCTTACTCACATTAGCCATCCAGTCTACACACATTCCACTTTTCAAGAGTAACATGGACATCCGTGAGGAAATGTAGCCTTTTATGTTTGGGAGAGTTTTTCTTGTAATTGTCCTTGCCATTATGTCTAAATAAACAACTTTGCTTTGAATTAATGTGTTTTCTGGTTGTTTTGGTAAAAGGGAAACATCAGATGCCTCACAATTTGTGGTTTTGAATAGATGCTGCCCCAATGTGTGCCTTGAACCCAGAAGAAGCTTTCAGGGGAACCCTTTCAGTGGAGCCAGAGTTACATGTTATAATAAGAAAGCTACATGATATAGTGAATGGAACACTGAACTTGGGACCAAGAGATCTGAGTTCAAATTCTGCCTTGGATACTTACTAGCTATGTGTCTCTAGGAGAGTCACTGAACTGCTATCTGTCTCAGTTTCCTTATTTTTAAAATAAGGATCATAATAGAATTGACCTTATAGGGTTTCCATGATGATAAAATAAGATATTTTAGTAATAATATTTTATTATTCCTGAAGTACATGTAAAAATTTTTCTTAACATTTAAAAAATTTTTTGAGTTCCAACGTCTCTACTTCCTTCCCACCTTCCCCTACCCCCTCTCTGACATGGTAAGCCATCTGATATAGATTGTACATACGTAAAACATATTTCAATACTAGTTATTTTGTGGAAGAAACCTGAAACTGGAAAGAGAGAGAGAAAGAGAGAGAGAGAGAGAGAGAGAGAGAGAGAGAGAGAGAGAAGAGAGAGAGAGAAAGAGAGAGGAAGGAAGGAAGAAAAAGTGAAAAATAGTATGCTTCAATCAGTATTCTGACTCCATCAGTTGTTTCTTTGGATGTGGATAGCATTTTTCATCATGAATACTTTGGGATTGTCTTGGATCATTGTATTGCCAAGAAGAATTAAGTCATTCACAGTTGTTCCTCACACAATACCCCAACTTGTTTAACCATTCACCGATTGATGGGCTTCTCCTCAATTTCCAATTCTTTGCTACCTTTTTTTGTACATATAAGTCCTTTTCCCTTTTTTATGATCTTTTTGGGATGCAGACCTACCAGTGATATTGCCCTTTGGGAATAGTTCCAAGTTGCTCTCCAGAATGGTTGGATCAGTTCACAACTCCACCAACAGTGCCTTAGTGCCATAGTTTTCCCATTTTCCCTCCAATATTTGTCATTTTCCTTCTTTTGTCATATTAGCCGATCTGATGGGTGTGAGGTGGTACCTCAGAATTGTTTTGATTTGCATTTCTCTAATTAACAGTGAGTTAGGGCATTTTAAAAAATATGAGCATAAATACTTTTGACTTCTTCATCTGAAAACTGCCTGTTCATATGTTTTGACCATTTATCAAATGAGGAATGGTCTATATTCTTTAAAATTTGACTCAATTCTCTAACTATTTGAGGAATGGGGCCCTTATCAGAAATACGTGCTATAAATTTTCCCCACAATTTTCTGCCTTCCTGTTAATCTTGATTGCATTGGATTTGTTTATGCAACCCTATTTCATTTAATATAATCAAAGTTATCCATGTTGCATGTCATAATGCTCTCTGTCTCTTGTTTGCCCTTAAATTTTTCCCTTATCCATAGATGTGACAGGTAAAGTATTCATTGTTCCTCTTATTTCCTTATGGTACCACCTTTTATGTTCAAATCATGTACCCATTTTGATCTTATCTTTGTATACAGTGTGAGATGTTGATCTACACCTAGTTTCTGCCATGGCGTTTTCTAGTTTTCCCAACAGTTTTTGTCAAATAGTGAGTTTTTGTTTCAAAATCTTGGATCTTCAATTTATCAAACACTAGATTACTCTGGTTATTTACAATTATATACCTAATCTATTTCACTGATCCACCATTCTATTTCTTAGCCAGTACCAGATTGTTTTGATGATCTCTGCTTTATGAAACAGTTTGAGATCTGATCCAGCTAGGCCGCTTTCCTTTACCTTTTTTCATTTGATTCTTTTGATATGCTTGGCCTTTTGTTTTTCCTGATGAATTTTGTTACTATTTTTTCTAGCTCTACAAAACATTTTTTTTTTGTAACTTGATTGATATGACACTGAATAAGTAGATTAATTTAGGCAAAATTATAATTTTTATTATATTGGCTCAGCCTACTAATGAACAACTATTAATTATTCAATTGTTTATATCTGACTTTATTTGTGTGAAAGGTGTTTTGTAATTTTGTTCACATAGTTCCTGCATTTGTCTTGGTAAGTAGGCTACCAAGTGTTTTATGTTGTCTACAGTTAGATTAAATGGTACTTCTCTTTTTATCTCTTGCTACTGGAGGAATGAGATATTTATAAAGCACTTGGTAAACATTAACATGCTATATAAACATGAGCTATACTAATAATGATAATTATTATTATTAAAGATTTGTTAGGGGAGCCATTTTCTACTTCCATAGACAAATATATATAATCTCCCCCACCTTTCAAAGGGGTGAAGTCTATCTCTCATTTATGTTGGGATGAAGAAACTGTCATCCTTCTAAGCTCTGGCCTCTTTTTCTATATGCTTACAATGACAGGCAGGGATATCTACTTCAGGCTCGATTCAGCTCAGCTATGTCTCTGGGCTATCATTTCCCACCCCCCTCAAGAGACTGATGTCTAGACTCCCCATTTTTAACCTTTATTGAAGATTAAACTTGCTGAGGGTAGACAGAAAGAAGATAGACAAATAAACAATTTATTAAGCATTTATTCTACCTCACACACAATGTTAAGTGCTAAAGGTGCAAATTAACCAAGTGAGATAGTCCTTATCCTCAAGGTACTTACATTCAAAAGAAAGAAGGTAACACATAAAGGGGAGCCAGAAGTGGTGGAGTGGGGGAGGTTTTATTTGTGGCTGAACGGCATGAAGTAGACCAGAGAGTGTCGTGGGGGGTCAAAGCCCTAGCAATACCAAGTAGGCCCTCAGCTGCCAGAGGGTAATGACCCAGGGCCAGAAGCCAGGTTGCCATTGGGAAGGAGGCAGAGGAGATGATTCAAGGACAGAAGGGATAGCTGTAGCAGAAATGTATAGTGGAGTCACCCTGTAACATCCCCATTCTTTCCTTCTCCCTTCAGCAGCTCAAGAGGAGTGTCCTAGGACTCCTTAAATGTGGAGCCCAGTCACCTGTCCAAACAGGTGTCTATTTGCTTATCTCTCACTCCTTTCTAGGTTCACATCTTCAATAAAATCCACATATACAGTTGCAATTACTATAGGACCCTGTTACCTTAAAAATTTCCCTGAAGGATATCAGTTCCCTTCCCTCTGATCATGTTTCCATTCATATCAGGCAGAGATCTTCCATGAAGGGCAATCTCATGTGTCCCCATTACTCTTTGAACACTCAAATGGATTGGAGGGCTCATCAATTCAGGAGTCTTTTTTTTTTTTTACCAGCGAAGTAGACTGCAATCCATCTTACCTGCTCATCTAATTCAACTCTTGCACATTTCCTGACAAATATTTAACACAATGGGTCCACCCAACTTGCAGGAAGCCTTCTGAAAATTTTCTTGACAACTCTGGCCCTCTAAATAGCCCCATCTCATCCCTCATTGTCAACACTTTACCAAATGACCAGCCCATTTCTGTCATGCATTTCTTAGGTGACATCCTTTATTTTCAATCTTCTTGAAAGTTCCCCAGTGGTGATTGTCACAGCCTGCTCACACCCACTACGAGTCATTCCATTGCCATCTGGTGAGCTTCATCTTTAGTTCTGCAGAGATAGTGGTGTTTGAGGTCTCACTGCCATACAGCAACACTAGTAAAACATCTGTAGGCCTTTGTTTTCTTGGGGAAGCTTAGAGTCAGTAAAAGTGTTTTGCAATCTCCTAAAGGCAATGTGGTCTACCTCTGCCTCTTTTTCACCTAGGGGTCCAATTTTACTCATTGACCATCTATATTGACCATCCTAGGTATACATCTTGTTCACCAAGCTCTATAAGTTGTCCATCCAGATGCATGTTACATCTAGGCAACAGAGACTCTTCCATTTATTCTTTCCTGTGTGTATGGACAGGCCAAATTTCTCCGAGTTATCAGAGCTCTCTTTCAGTAAGCTTGGCAATGCCATGGGGCTTTATGCAATCAATACAAAGTGTCCCAATTTGTAGGGCATAATGAGGCCTGTAAGATCTACTTCACATAAAATGCTATATACAGTGCATTTTGTAAACCTTCAAGAACAATTATTGTTAATGGAAAAAGCATTGAACTTGAAGACCTATGTTCGAGTGAGGATGCTATTACTTAGCTTCTACAAAATCTTGAACAAGTGGTACAGTATAAAGGTCATTGACTTCAGAATCAGAGTCCATGGGTTCAAATCCCACCTCAAATGTTTACTTTTTATCTGACCTTGGGCAAGTCTCTTAATCTCCCCATGGGTTTCAGTTTCTTTATGTGAAAGGATTGGATTAAATTTGCGATTCCTCTAACTTCAGATTTATGATCACAAATTATCATATTTGAGTCTCAGTTTCCTCAGCTGCATGATAGAAATAATAACACTTGTGTTATGTGAGGAAGCACATCACAGTAGATGAAATGGTGAGCTTGGTGTCAGGAAGACTTCCATTTACATTCTTCTGCCAAACATTTAGTAGGTGAATAACTCTGGGCAAGACCCTTAACTTCTCTGAAACTCAGTTTCTCCATCTTTAAAATATGGATGATAATAATGGCACCTGCCCCATAGGTGGTTGTGAAGATCAAATAGGATCATATAGATGAAATTATTTTAAAACCGTAAATTGCCACCTAGAAACTGAATATAATTGTTTCTACCTTAGTAGGCTGTTGTGAAGGTTACCAAAGAGGACAAAGAAAGGGAAAATAAGTTGTAACTGTTATTATTGTGATTACTTATAATCACAAAATTTAATGTAAATGCTCATAAGAACCATTTCACTTCTTGACAGGTAATCAATCAATCAGTCCAGAGATACAATTTACATTCCTACTATGTTCCAGAGATCAGAAGTCTTCTCAATTCATTTTCAAAACAGAGCAAAATATTTGTATTTATTAACCATCTCCCCATAGAAACCCAGGACACTCGCCTCTGACACTTGGAAGGTGCATTAAGACGGTGGAATCCCCCGTCTTGAAGCAATTGCTCTGTGACGTTCTCTACCTGTTAAAAATAGAGGGACCTACACTTTCTACTGAATGGATATTGTGATACTCTTATTGCTCTGCCATTTCAATCATGCTCGACTCTCCATGGCCCCATTTGGAGTTTTCTTGGCAGAGATCCTGGAGTGGTTTGCCATTTCCTTCTCCAGCTCATTTTACAGATCAGGAAACTGAGGCAAACAGGTGAAGTGACTTGCCCAGAGTCACGCAGCTAGTCTGAGGCCAGATTTGAATGCAGGGAGATGAGTCTTCCTGACCTCCGGGCCAGTGTTCTGTTCACTGTGCCACCTAGCTGCTCCCAAATATTTTTATGAAATAATTTATTTATTTTTTAGATACAAATGTCATTTAAACAGGAGAAATCAGACAATTTTCTGTGAACATAGTCGTATGGCTTTAGGGACCCCCTCTTTCTGCCTTAGTCTCTCGCTTTGTAAAAATCATGACTTTGGACTTGAAAAGCATCAATCCAATCTCTTTCTTTTGCATATGAAGAAACTGAGGCCCTGATGGTAAGGTCCATTACCATGATTCATTTTGGAATATATGTAGCAAGGCGACAGGTCCTGAACTTGGACTACAGAAGAGTTTAGGTTGCATTTTCCCTCAGATCTTGTCCCTTCACTTCTCTCAGTCTTGCTTTTCTCAACTGTTAAATTGGGATAGCAATAGTGCTTACTACATAGGGAGTGTTTTGAGACTCAAATGACACATTTCATGTAAAGTGCCTTGCAAACCCTAAAGCACTAGATACATGCCAACTGTAGTTGTTATTATTATCTGTTATTTAATGAAGTTAAAATTATGTCTAATTACAGAATAAAGAAAGCATATTTAGAGGCACAACAAGGCAAAGTCGAGAAAAGGACATTTTAAAATAAAAAAATGAGTTACAACCATGAGGAAAAATGGAAAAAAAAATCTGTAAAGACTTTCATAACCCTTTTGCTACATCAATGAAGACAAAAAGTCATCACCGTGATACTGCAATATTCTCCACTCAGATGTGTTTATGTAGTAGACCAAAATGTCACTAAACATAACAAAGATAGGAAAAATGAATGGATTAATGACAATATATTGGAACAGAGGAGCTTTGTATCAAGATGGCCCAGTTGCAAAGACATTGAAAAAGTGATTCCCAAGGCATTTGAAGGAGAGGAAAGATACTAGTTATGAAGGAGCAATTCAAACTCCATAGTTCTTTCTTTGGATATGGACAGCGTTTTCCATCATGAGACCTTTGGAGATGTCTTGGACCCTTGCGTTGCTGAGAAAGGTTAAGTCTATCAATATTATTCATCACATAACATGGCTGTTACTGTGTACAATATTCTCCTGGTTCTGTTCACTTCACTCAGCATCAGTCAATACAAGTCTTTCCAGGATTTTCTGAAGTCCACCTGCTCATCATTTCTTATAGAACAATAGTATTCCATTACATTCATATTTCCACAACTTGTTCAGCCATTCCGCAATTGATGGGCATCCCCTCAATTTCCAATTCTTTGCCACCACAGTAAGATATGCTATAAATATTTTTGTATGTGTATGTCTTTTCCCCATTTTCATGCTCTCTTTGGAATACAGCTCTAGAAGTGCTATTGCTGGGTCAAAGGGTATGCACATTTTTATAGCCCTTTGGGCATAGTTCCAAATTGCTCTCCAAAATGATTGGATCATTTCACAACTCCACTAACAATGCATTAGTGTTCCAAATTTCCCACATCTTCTCCAACATTTATCATTTTCCTGTTTTGTCATGTTGGCCAATCTGATAGGTGTGATGTGGTACCTCAGAGTTGTTTTGATTTGCATTTCTCTAATCAATGGTGATTCAGAGCACTTTTTCATATGACTATAGATGGCTTTAATTTTTTCATCTGAGAACTGCCTGCTCATAACCTTTGACCATTTTTCAGTTGGGAAATGACTTGTATTCTTATAAATCTGATTTAGTTCTCTCTATATATTTTAAAAATGAGGCCCTTATCAGAGACACTAGCTTCAAAAATTCCCAATTTTCTACTTTCCTTCTAATCTTAGTTGCTTTTGCTTTGTTTGTGCAAAAACTTTTCAATTTAATGTAATCAAAATTAATTTTTATTTGCTATATTTTTCTTCTATTTTGTTTTGTTTCCTCTTTCTTGTGGTTCCTCCTATTGGTTCTAATTCTTTCTTACAACATCACTAATGTGAAAATATGTTTAAGAAGAATGTATATGTATAGCCTATATCAGATTGTGAACCATCTTGGGGAGGAAGGGGGAGAAAAATTTAAAAATCAAAAAGTTATGGAATTTGATTATTGATAAATCAAAATAAATTCATAAAAATCATTATTAAAAAATTGCTTGACTATAAAAAAGGATTTACTTAGTGGAGCAAATCTCTAGTGTATAGGTTCCCTTCCAAAAAATTATTTTCAACAAGCACAACAAAATTTTTCAAGGTTCCTTTTGAGGTACAAGAGATGTAACTTCCTTTGATAAATTGTCCAGATTACTAGAGGAAACATCGAATTTGTAGTATATGCTCACCTAAGGAATTTTCCATTACCAATGCATAATCCACATTGAAGAGCGTAACCTAACCACTCACACAGGAAAAAAAAAAAGTGCCTGAAGGACAAGTCAGGACAAATTGACAATGATGTGAGTCTAGAATCAAATAGCTGTGGGAATGAGCACTAGATTGCCTTTAATGGCCTCATTTCCTAGAAGCAGAGATCCATGATTTGAATGCCAGTGTTCTCCAAGTGTCATTTCATGGCTGTAAGTCATGGAGCACAGTGATCTAGTGACCAGAGTGCTGGCCTCGAGGTCAGGGAGACCCACATTTGAGTCCAGCCTCTGTCATCTACAGGGTATGTATGATTTTGGCCTTTGTATCTCCTCCTTGCATAGGGCCCACAGGTCCTGGCAAAGAGTTGATGCTTAATGAATGTCGGTTAAACAAAATTGGACTAAAGTCAAGGTCTCCACTTCTTTGTGATGACCTTGAGCTATCCTGGGCTTTCTCCAAAATAGATCAGGAGGCTTTATGAAGGGACAATTGTGTCAGTCATTGAGAAGCTGCCTGTCTACTTCTGGTAATTTTCTCAAAATACTACAAAGATTAAGTTGCAGCATATGTATTTAAATTTGGCCTTATCTTGACCCTACTTCCACCCTCTCCTCATCCATGCTTTTGCTATCATTTCATTTTTTAGAGGCAGCTAGGTGATACAATGAATTGAGAGCCTGGATTAGAATCAGAAAGACCTGAGTTTAAATCCTGCTTCAGATACTTAGTACCTGTGTGACACTGGGCAACTCACTTAACCTCAGTTACTTCATCTGTAAAATGAAGAGGATGATAGGACCTGTGTCCTTGTTGTGAGAATAAAATGACATAATATTTATAAAATTCTTGCAAATATTAAAAATGATTAGCTAGCTAGTACTATTGCTAGCTAGTACTATTATTATTTTATTACATTTGAATGCAAGTAATAATTTATGAAATGGACCTTAATGCTGGATAGGCATATAAACTGGATCAGGTGTACCCTAATTATGTTACCATTATAAAATTGTCACCTTCATTGTCATCACTCCACATTTATATAATGCTTTAATATTTCCAATGAACTTTCCATATATTATTTCATTTGACCCTCATAAGACCCTTGGCAGAGAGGTGCTCCATATATTACTCCTATTTTACAATTTAAGAAACTGAAGATGGGATAGATTAAATACCTTACCCATCACCATCCACTTAAGTCAATATCAGAAATGGGATTTGGTCCCAAGTCTTCTTGACTCCAGTTACAGCATGGTGTCTACCTCAGGACACTGCCTCTTCAGATAGGCTGGCTCATCTCATGCCCCACTGCAACAGTAAAGAAAGGGGCAATGTTGATGGTAGACCCTTAATGGTTACCTAAGTTGTTGAATGACTAACAAAGCCATGATGGTTAGGACCTCTCTCTGGTCACTCACTAAAGTTCACATCTAGGAGTTATTTTAGTTGTGACTTTATACCAGAACAAATTCTTTTTTATGTATTTCATTAATTTATTTTGAATTATCAACAATCACTTCCATAAGCTTTTGAGTTTTAAATTTTTCTCCCCCTCCCTCCTCACCTCCTTGCTCAAGATGGCACATAATCTAATATAGGCTATACATATATATTCCTATTAAACATATTATCACATGAGTGATGTTGTAAGTAAGAATTAGAACCAATAGGAGAAATCACCAGAAACAGGAAACAAAACACAACAGAAGAAAAGAAATAGCAAATAGTATGCTTCGATTAGCATTCAAACTCCATACTTCTTTCTCTGGATGTGGATAGCATTTTCCATGATGAAGTTGTTGGAGATGTCTTAGATCTTTGTATTTCTGAGAAGGGTTAAGTCTATCAATATTAGTCATCACATAACATGGCTGTTACTGTGTACAACATTCTCTTGGTTCTGCTCACTTCACTCAGCATCAGTCCATACAAGTCTTTCCAGGTTTTTCTGAAGTCCACCTACTCCTCATTTCTTATAGACCAATAGTATTCCATTACATTCATATACCACAACTTGTTCAGCCATTCCCCAATTGATGGGAACCCTCTCAATTTCCAATTCTTTGCCACCACTATAAAAGCTGCTATAAATATTTTTGCACATGTGGGTCCTTTTCCTATTTGCATAATCTCTCCTGGGATATAGCCCTAGAAGTGCTATTGCTGGGTCAAAGGGTATGCACATTTTTATAGCCCTTTGGACATAGCTCCAAATTGTTCTCCAAAATGAATGGATCATTTCACAACTCCACCAACAATGCATTAGTGTTCCAATTTTCCCACATCTTTTCCAACGTTTATCATTTTCCTGTTTTATCATGTTGGCCAATCAGATAAGTGTGATGTGGTACCTCAGAGTTCTTTTGACTTGCATTTCTCTAATTAATAGTGATTTAGAGCATTTTTTCATATGATTACAGATGGCTTTAATTTCTTCATCTAAGAACTGCCTGCTCATATCCTTTGACCATTTATCAATTGGGGAATGACTTGTATTCTTATAAATTTGATTTAGTTCTCTATATATATTTTAGAAATGAGGCCCTTATCAGAGACACTAGTTGTAAAAATTCTTTCCCAATTTTCTACTTTCCTTCTAATCTTGGTTGCATTGGCTTTATTTGTGCAAACCCTTTTCAATTTAATGTAATCAAAGTTATCCACTTTGCATTTCATAATATTCTTTATCTCCTGTTTGGTCATGAATTCTTCTGTTCTCCATAAATCTAACAGGTAAACTATTCCTTGCTCTCCCAGTTTGCTCACAGCATCAGCCTTTATATTTAAATCATGAATCCATTTTTACTTTATTTTGGTATATGCTTTGAGGTTTTAGTCTAAGCCTAGTTTCTGCCATACTCTTTTCCAGTTTTCACAGAAGTTTTTCTCAAAGAGTGAGTTCTTATCCCAGAATCTGGGGTCTTTGGGTTTATTAAATAATAAATTACTATAGTCATAGACTACCATTGACTACTGTGTTTTGCATACTTAATCTATTCCACCGATCTACCACTCTATTTCTTAGCCAGTACCAAGCAGTTTTGATGAATGCTGCTTTATAATCCAATTGAAGGCCTGGAATGGCTAGGCCACCTTCCCCTGCATTTCTTTTCATTAGTTCTCTTGATATTCTGGACCTTTTGTTATTTCAAATGAATCTTATTATTTTTTCTGACTCTAGAAAATAATTTTTGGTAACTTGATTGGTATTGCACTGAATAAGTAAATTAGCTTAGGTAGAATTGTTGTTTTTGTTATGCTAGCTTGGCATGAGTAACTGATGTTTTTCCAAATATTTAGATCTGACTTTATCTGTGTGTAAAGTATTTTATAATTGTATTCATATGGTTCCTGGGTTTGTTTCATAGGTAGACTCCTAAATATTTTATGATGTCTACAGTATCTTTAAATGAATTTCTCTTTCTATCTCTTGCTGTTGGGCTTTGTTGGTAATACATAGAAATGCGATGATTTATGTGGTTTACTTTATAGCCTGCAACTTTGCTAAAGTTGTTTATTATTTCAAGTAGTTTTTTACTTGATTCTCTAAGTATATCATCATTTCATCTGCAAAGAGTGATAACTTTGCCTATTCTAATACCTTCTTTTTCCAGAACTAATTCTTATGTATCCTGGAAGGAGGATTGAGTTTGAGAGAAAATTAGGCATTAGAGACTGCTCTGGGGCAGATCGGTATCTTCAAGAACCAATACACTTGTCCAATCATAGAAAGTTGATTATCTATCTGTCTGTCTGTCTGTGTATGTGTCTCTTGGGATTCTGTCCTGGGACTGCTTCTCTTCTTCACCTTATACTACTTCACTTGATGATTTTATCATCTCCCATGGATTTAATTAACATCTTTATGCTCATGATTCTTAAAGCTACTTTTCCAACCCCAATCTCTCTACTGATATCCAAGTTTGCATCTTTAATTATCTTTCTTACATTTTGGCCTCAATGTCCAGTAGACATCTTAAACTCAGTATGTTCAAAGCAGAACTTATTATCTTTTCCCCTAAACCTCCCCCCTCCTATCTTCCCTATTTCTATAGAAGGCAACAGTGTACTTCCAGTACCTCAGGCTCACAACATAGGATTTATATTGGGTTCCTCACTATTTCTCAGCTCCCCTCCTTCTGCCATATTGAAGCTATTGGCAAGATATAGTATTTTTACTTTTGCAGCAATTCTCACATATGCTTCCTTCTCTCCTTTGATACTGTTTCCACTCTGGTTCTGATCCTCATCACATCACACCTGAACTATTACTGTAGCCTGCTGGTGGGTCTGTTAGCCTCAAATATCTCCCCACTCCAATCCATTCTCCATTCAACAACTAAAGCAATTTTCCTAAAATGTAAGTCTGATCATGTCAGTGTCCTACTCAATAAACTCCAGCAGCTTTGTATTATCTACAGGAGCAAATACAAAATCTCTGATTGGTGTTCAGAGCCCTTCATGATCTAGCCCCTCTTATGTTTCCAGTCTTCTTACACCTTACTTCTCAACATGTACTCTTTGGTCTAGTGACACAGGCCTCCTGGCTGTTCCAAGAACAAGACATTCCATCTCTCAGCTCTGGGCATTTTCAGTTCTCCATGCCTGCAATGCTCTCTCTCCTTCACTCTGACTACTGACCCTCCCAGCTTCCTTTAAGTCCCAACTAAAATCTAATCTTCTGCCAGAAGCCTTCCCCATCCCCACTTAATTCCAGTGACTTCCCTTCATTCATTATCTCCTCTTTATCCTGTACATGGTTTGCTGTGTATATATTTATTTGCACACTGTCTCCTCCATTCTATTATAAGCTCCTTGAGGGCAGGGTCTGCCTTTTGACTCTTTTGTACAGTACAGAAAAGGCACTTCATAAATGTTTACTGAATTTAATATCAATGTCTATCTTTTAGCTATCCAGATGTACAGACAGATCTCTCTATAGATACACATCTATATGTTTATAAATACAAATCTATATATACATGTGTATTTGTGAATATAGATATTAATTTATAGATAGAAATCTGTGTGTATATACATACACATTATACATATATTATATGAGTATACATGATACTTATTTATGTATTTTGTTTAATGTGTTTATTATATATAGTATAAATTATTTCATTAGCTATTGATTGCACTCAATTTAGCAAACATTTGTTGGGAAAAGAAGGAAAGAAAGATTTATAAAGCAACTATGTTCAGGCGTATGCTTAGCATTTTACAAATACTATCTCATTTGATCTGCTGGGCTTTGAGTTAGTAAGAAGCCAGGTTTGAATTTCACCTCTGCTACTTAGAGGCTCTATTATCAAATGTCTTTGGGCCCTATGACATTCCCTAGAACTTGTCTACTAAAGGTCTACTCAGATTGTGATCAGTTTCGGTGGAGAGAACCCCCAACCTGAGAGTTCCTCAAAGAGATGACTTCATCAGTTCCTCACATGTTCATGGTGATGCTGTTGGCACTGTATCCCTTTGAAATTTCATCTCATAAGATTCAGCACAGAGTTCTTGCCTTTTGAGAGCCCTTTGGATTCTGTTGGATTCTATGCCCTCCCTCTTCTAAATATCACTGCATTAGTATACAAGGTGGAGTCCTCTCTCTGGATGACATCCTCCTTTTCCTTCATTAGCTGTTAATGAAGTTTGTTTTCATTAATCAAAGCAAGCACCTCCCTTCTTCAAGGTAAAATCTGGGCCCTCTACCCTAAGTAGGCCTCAAGTCTCATTCTCCAATTAGCTCTTAGCAAGATCGCAGCTTGCAAACCTGAGCCGTTTGCTGATGACTTTCTTGCCCTGCCCCACCCTCTCCACATAAGGAGCATGTCAATAAATTGGACAATAGTTGAATTTGTTAGATTTCCCCAAGCATTCTGGGGAAGTCCTTGGACAATTTGCCCCATAAACCCAGTTAATTGCTTTATAGAGGCAAGCTCCAACCACTATTTAGATCTTCAGTCTGACCGACATTTGCAAAGTGCCAAACAGACATGTTTGTCAATACAATGATGGATAAAATAATTATTTTATTATGGGAAGTTCTGAGTTTAAATCCAGAGAATGTCAGTTGTGCTCACGGCTGACATGGCCTTAAGTAGCTGCTGGAGGAGAAGGGAGAACAGGCCTCAGCTTATTTTCTGCAGCTTTTCTGGACTTCCTTGTGACTGGGATGGAAATCTCAAGGCACCATAAAATTGAATAAAAAAATGTAAGTTCAAATTATTTTTTTATTTTAAGTCAGGCAGGACTATAATAGAAAAAGATCATCAAAAACAATGAGAAGAAATAATTGTTAATTTCTACAGTACCTTGAAACTGAAGCCCAAGAGAATAAATGGAATAAGGATACTATTAAAATTTCCTCTTTTATTATATCTTCTCTGCCAGAGTAATTGTTGCTGTGTCCAATATATGCAGGGGACAATTTACTAGCTGTTTTCTATTAGTTTTTAACATTAACATATACAGAAATAAAATGAATTGCAAGCTTTCTTTGGTTAATTGAATGATAGACAGTCACAGATGGGTCTGTGACAACTCCTCCAGAATGTCGAAAAATGGGGAAAACCAAAGAGATGTGGTATGAAAATGTGATGCAGACTTGTCTCTTTATTAAGGGAACATTGATGCAGTATTAGAGATTGCTTTACATGAGGCTGAATAGAAAGGGCTGCTTTCCCTTTCCCCCCTCCCCAACAGAGAATCAAGTATTAGCATTCAGAAAGAATGACAAAAACAAAATCTCCTTATATATCATTCCCACAAAGGGTTAAAAAAAAGCACAGCAACATTTTGTAATTCAGATATATTTTCTCCATGAAACAATTATTTTTGATGCTGCTATCTGTTCCTATTTGACTAATTATAGATTAGATGTAATCGGTAACATATAAAAAGTTGTTATAATGAAGGGCAGCGAGGTGGCACAGTGCATAGAATGCCAGGCCTGAAATCAGGAAAACCAGAATTCAAATCTTGCCTCAGATGTTTAATAGCTGTGTGACTCTGGACAGGTCACTTAATCTTTGTCCCAGTTTCCTCATCCATAAAGTCGGAATAATAATAGCATCTACATTCTGGGGTTGTTGTGAAGATCAAATGTGACAATAATTGTAAAATACCTAGCACAGTTCTGGGCACATTGTAAACTCTATGTAAATGCCATTGTTGTTATTATTATTATTGGTGAGGAGAAGCACACTTACCTAGTCAAAAAAGCAATATTACCAAGTTTTTGTTTGTTTTTTTTTTTACATTGGGTGCTGGGAAATAAGGTCCCCCTTACCACAAAGATGTCTGGAAGATTCTTTGACTCTCTATTGGCATAGATGCCATTCTGGGTCGACATATTATGGTGGTTCAAACTCTAGTTTGATTTGGTGAATGGTTGCCCCAAGTTGGTATAATGGGAACAAAAATACCCCCATTGTTGCCCTTCTCTAGATGTGCTGTAGCCTGTCAAGGCTCTTTCTAAACTGTGGTGCCCCGAGGTAAACACCATGATCCAGATTATGGGACTTGAGACTGGGCCAGACAAAATTGGATTAGGGGAACTGAGGACATGTCACCCGGATAAGAGGAAAGGAAATGACAATACTTTGTAAGTAAATGGAAAGGCTGTCCTTTGGAAGAGGGTTTGGGCTTGTTCTTGGGCTCCAGGGAGAAGAACTTGGAAAAATGAATGGAGAGGAAGATTTCTGCTCCATGTAAGCACCAATTTCCTAACAATCAGAGCCATCCCATAGTAGCTTGGCCTCTTTGCAGGTAATGGGCTCCTTTCACTAGAAAATGTCAAGAAAAAGCCAAGTGGTTCTTTCTCAGGGATAATACAGAAGGTATTTGTGGTTAGCTCCAGATTGCATTCAGTGGTAACTTAGTTCCCTTCCATTTCTGGCTACCTCTTGTTCTGAAAATAAGTCAAAGTGACCAATTTAAAGAGAGGGCAACTCCAGTATGCTCCTGAGCACAATATTTCAAATATGTCATACTATGGCACCTTGGGAAATGGTAAAGGGGTGGGGAGAAGAGAAAGAAAATAAGAAACAAAACCTGAAAAGAAATGTATTAGGCAGGAGGTACCTAAATTGACTCATTGCCTTCAAAGGATGCAGATGTGAAAGCTTTGAGGACCAAGTGGGTAAGAGTTTTCATTTTCTATTTTATTAAAAAACAAACAAACTAAAATTCTCCTAAGAAACTCTCCCCTCTATGTAAGGGGAGATCTGGGAAGTGATAGTCCCCATCTGTCAGCACCAGTGGAATTTTCTTGGTCACCCTGGATCTTGTTCACCAAAAATCTTACGAGGCTTGATTAGAACAGACATTGTTGAAATTCAGATACTGAAAAGTTTACAACACACAGAGATGTGGAACAATGGGCCTTGTATGTGCTCAGTGAAATAGCATTGTGGCCCTGAAGTTATATTAATTCACAATTCAAATACTGCTAATAAAATTTAACAAATGGAAAAGCAAAATGTCAAACAAGCAATAACCCTGGGGATGTTTCTCTTAGGCTGAGTAAAGAAAAGCAGAGTGACTTTAATTGGTGACAAAAACAGAGAGACAAAAGATTATGAGTTGCAGGGATGTAACTGGAGGTGGAATGAGTATAATTTTCTCTAAAAGTAGAATGTAACAATGCAACCTGGCCCAGAAAAACAAATATTTTAGGATATTGTAATTGACATGAAATAATTATGAAGGTGATGAATGCACTCACCCTATGTAAATAATGTGACTGAGATTCAGGACCAAGGAAAGCTCAGCTACATAGAAATGCCTGAGCCCAGAATCATATTTCATAGAGTTAAAGTTGTGAGGGAAGAGGAGGGATATTTATGGAGTGCAAAGCACTGTGGGATTTTGTGGGAAACCACATCTATTCAACTTGTCATGAAACTTCTTAATATTTACTCTTACCGACCCTGGGCTATGACTTTCACACCCTAAAGATTTTACAAACCCATTTTCCAGATAGAGGGTGTTTGTATGTGTGCTTATTGATTTGTACTTTTTGGCATTTGTTGGCCCAGTGTAGGGGTGAGCTGTCCTTAGGGCCAGTGCTGAAGAGTCTAGGGACTGGGCCAGGACAATGTTGCCTTCTTCTTCTTGACCAGCAGAGTTTGAGTACTGGCATGTGTTTTTCTAGCGCATAAATTTCTTCTGATCTCAAATGCTCCTTGGTAGTCAATACACACAAAAGAGGATTCCTATATCTTCTTAACTGAAATATTCTTGAGACAATGTATAGAAACACTGCTGCCATTTCTGGAAAAAGAAAAAGATGCTCAAAATATTTCCTATTTTTTTTCAATCCCAACCATCACTCACTTGTTTCCAAATATCCAGGTGTCAGGAAGTCCAGAGAGAAAACATCTGTGGGATATATTCTTTCTGGGGTCATCCAGATGTTTACTCTTTTTTTTTTTTGTCTGGGAGCGCCAGCTTAAAAAGATAACCATGGGATTTACTCTTGTTTTTAAAGATGGTATGTATTTCTCTCGATGCTAATTGTTGCCAAGGTGTTTATTTTTTGTTGCTGTTTCTGCCATTCTCCTTTTCTGTATTTTTCAATATCCTCAGCTTGATCACAACCTTTCTGGCAGCACATTTTCCAAGTGCTCTTGGAACTACTTAACAGATTTATGACAGCTCTAGGGCTTTGGGTATCTCCGGTCACTGTTGCTTAAAATCTAAATACAAATAAAGAGGGCTGGGTCCTAATAACAGTAGATTTTGATCCACATTTTGTGCCCAATCTGTTACATTAAGAAAGGTTAATTCTATATTAAATGCCATCAGAAACACACTATGGGGCCTGCCACGCAGCTATGGTGTGACGGGTGCTTTAATATCGCTCAGCAGGAAACCTTGTTATATTTTTTATATGTTAGTAGATGTCTACTTAGAATTGATCAAACCTTTCCTTCTGAAACATATATGCCAACACCTTCCCCGCACACTATAAACTAGACTCTCAGAAAACAATAATGATGCTTATCACTCACTCTCCTTGAGTTTGCCTGTGAAAAACCTCCAGCCAGTGTGCGACTGGAGCCCGGAAAGCATAGATCTTTTTGCTGTACTGATAATTCACTCACAGCTGGAGATTGATGACTATGTGAAGTCCATAAAAGATGTTACCACTATATTTTCTTCTTATGATTTATTTTATCATGTTGTCAAGGTTTGCAGAAAACAAGGAACAAATCAATGGATGTCGTGCTTAAATATTAAAGAAGGCGGTAATGCACATTTTTATTCAGATGCCTGATTCAATCTGGGGGCTTGGGAAAGAGTCACAGCCACAAAGCTTTTATTTGAATTACTTTTGGAGAAATTAATTTAGGAGGAATGCTTGAATTGTGAATGGCAAAAAGGGAACTAACCTTATTTGTTTAAATAGGAATATATCGTAGCTGGAATGCTCAGAAAACAGTTCTAACAAATCGAGGGGGAAAGCACAGTTTCGAGTGCCAAAGAGAACTTTGGGTTCTGACTGCTGAAGGACTTGGAGGCCCCAGCATGGAGGGCAAAGCCTCCAAGTGATGCAAAAGGGATGGGCTTTGGGTTCCAGAATGAATGAGAGATGCAGACTCCACACTTTGGCTTGGAAACGAATCATTTACTTCCTCATTACACAAAGTCAAGATCACCGAGTTTCCCTCTCAGAAGTGCTGTTTGTAAGCAGAGCATATTTCAGAACTGCTCAGATCGGGTTTGATTTCCTCTCCCATGCTTCATTAGATTTCAAACAGAGAATAGCAACTAAGCTTTTCTTCTTCCTCCCACCATCCTTACCCCCCACCCTCCATCCTTAATTTAACTGTGCAGGTGAGCACAGATTATATTTTTTTGAACTGATAAAAAATAAACTCACAATTATCTAGACTCTGAAAAAAAAACCTAATGTTTTTCTCCTCTCTGTGTTGTGTCCTCAGTATTTAGGAGGGGGAAGGACACATAATATATAAAGGAGCTGATGGCAAAAATGTATTAAAAATAACTTCTGAATATCTCTGAAGGTCGCAATAGGTTCTGCCTCCATCCACCAAGTGGTTAATGTATCCAGGATATTATGAAGGTAGCCACTATTTGAAATTCCTTCTGAATCATTAAGGAAAGATAAGTTCATTTCAGGAACTGATTGATTCTGTTTGATAATCCAGTTAAACATCCCACCATCATTCCCTAGGTTAGCAACCTTGGAGCCATCCTCATCTTTTCCTTCTCCCTCTTCATCCACTATTGATTCAGTTCTCCATTTTGGTTGACTTTGTCTACATATGTCTTATGAGCACCACATTCTTTTCATTCACATGAGGACTTCCTCATCTCTCATCTGGCCTATGGAAGTGCTTCCTTAATTGGTCCCTCTGCTTCAAGTCTTTCTCCTCTCCAAGGCATCCTTCTCATGCCTGCCAAACAGATGTTCTGAAAGAATGTCTGTCCATGCCACTGCCCTCCTTGAGAGGCTTCAGAGGCTCCTTAGTGTCTCTAGCATAACAGGCAGATTCTTCTCTCCAGGACTGAAGGGTCCTGACAATCTGACTCCCACTATCTTCCCAGATTGATTTGGTCTCCTCCATGTTCCCTGTCCTCACCAGTCCCATCTCTCACCAAGACAGTTTTGCATAGGCTGTTCTCTAGACCCAGAATGCTCTCCTGTCTCACTTGGCTCCTTAGAATCCCTCCTGCTCTCAAGGTTTTGCTCAAGCATCACCTGCAAGAGGCCTTTCCTGGTTCTTCCAGGTGATGGTGCACCCTTGAGATGACTTGACATGTATTTTCCTTATATTTGGCACTTATTTGTCGGTGAGCATTCATTTCTCCCCTTCTGCTCTAAGTCCCATGTAATTTCCTTGAAAAAAAAAAAAGACTGTTTGCATTTTGGTTTTTGCATCTCCAGTGGCTGGTATAGTGCCAAAGACACCTAAGAAGTGCTTCCGAAAGCTGTATTGATTTGACTTGAATTGGAATCCATCTCATTTTTATTGTTAGTTGTACATGACTAAATTATCTATCTTTAGAACTTGCTTCTCCATGTATATGGTACAGTTAGTGTCTTTCAGTTGCCCCCACAGTCAGTTAATCAGAAGGCAGGCCCTGTTCCCTGCCCACTGTGAGTAAACTGGATTTGACAACACAAATAAATTAGAGGATGTTTGTTCATTACCCAGGCGTCTTCACTCAAAGAAAGGCTTGTAGAATTTGTTACTGGAGGAACTTCAGGATCATGTAGGCCAAATACTTCATTTTTACCTAGGACAAAATAAAAACAAACAAAACAAAAGCCCAGAATGGGGGAGAGGAAATGAGTTGTCCAAGTTCACAAAGAAAATAAGCAGCAGGACTATGATCTGAACCAGGTTTTGTTATTCTAGTCCAGTGTAGATAGATAGATAAATATAGATAGATAGAAATATGGATACACACACATACATATATATAGGGGTGTGTGTGTATTACACAAGGTCAAGCATGTGTATTTTCCCATGGGATCATTAACATGGCAATATTTTAATTACCTTTAGGATACATTCGACTTACCTCATTGATGTGCGTACGACATCTGAAAAACCTGTCTACTTGATGAAGCCAAGTGATCTTTATTTAGAACAGCAATAAAAACATAATGACAAACATTATTATCTCTTAAAAAGTTGGAGTGACACAGGTTAAAAGTCTGGAAGGGAAGAAAACACAAGGCCGTGTGTTTCCTCTGCTCATCCTCCCTTCCACCGTGTAACCCAAAAGAACATTTCATGTCAATGCCATCTCCATTGAGCCAATCCAAACATGGTGGGGAGCTGGACAGGAGAAAGCTGATGGGGTGAGGGATGGCATGTTGGCTGCAGGTTCCACCTAATGGTCCCTCTGGTATTTGAGGGGAGTAAATGAAAAGGAAAATGGATTAACCAAGGATGGGGCCCTAAGCAGGAGCTTGGGAGTACTTGAGGCATTTAAAAAGGAGTGCAAAGTATATGATGAAAGAAAGAGTGTTTCCTGTAAAGGGTATATGTGGTTGGCCAACAGCAGGTGCATGGAAGAAGAACCAGCCTGCAAGGGAAAACCATTAGAATCAGAGGGTGGGAGACCTTCAAGGAAGAGACCTCAGAGATGATTAGTCCAACTCCCTTCATGTCATAAAGGAGGAACCCACAGCTCAAAGAAGAGACAGGAATCCCCCACCAAGGAAGGCCACCCAGCCATCTGGGGGCCAGGGATGGCATCGAATTCAAACGGCTTGATCTCCAGGCCAGTGTCTCCTTCTCTTCCCATGCTTTGCCTCCACATACTACCACATGAGACATACATACTATAGCATAGTAATGCTGTGATGGCTTTTTTTTTTTTAATTCCCTCACCGTCCTCACAGAAATGTGCAGTCCTCTGAGGCAGGCACTTCCAGTAACATTGGCCCTCTTTCACAAAAGAAGAAACTATACGGTAGAGTAATTAAGTAACTTCTTCACAGTAACATGGTCATCAGGCTTCTGGGGCAGGATTTGAACCTAAATCTTCTGAAATCCAATCCTACCTCTCTCTAGACTCTTCCAAGTAATAGGAGTTCAACAACTGAGATATGTGGCTCTTCTAAGAGTGAAGCAGCATTGAACTGACTGAGAGAAGACTGAGCTGGAAGGGATCTGAGTGGTCAGCTACTCCAACTCATCATTTTACAGATAAGGAAACTGAAGCACAGAGAGGTTAAATGACTTGGCCAAGGTGACACAGCTATTAGGCATCTGAGATGAGATTGGAACTCAGTTTTCCTTCACTCCACATCTATCTCTATGTGTTCTCTTTAGCATAGATTAATGATCAATTGTCAGTCTTCAGACTAGGGAAAGAGAAACATAGAGAATATTCTGAAGAGATATAATCTTAGCTTTTAAACAAAGACTTAGGGAAATGTCCTATTATCTAACTACAAATTAATTTAAAGTAAGCTATAGGATGATTTACATAAATAATAAAACAAATTAGTGAAAGTCTCACAATGTTACAAGTTCTGCATCCTTTGCAGAATACCTCCCTTCCACCCCTAAAGATTTTCAGAGGTAGTGGACCCCCTGTCACTAGAAGTTTTTGAACCAAACTTAGATGACCATTTCTTGTGCATATTGGTGGGGTTGCGGGAAGAGAGCATGGGATTCCTATTTGGGTAAAGGTTCAAAGAACCTTGATTCGAATCATGACTCTGTGACCTTGGGTAAGCCATGGGACTTCTATGGGCCTCACTTTTCTATTTTTTAAATGAGACAATTGGATTATTGGCCTTCTATCTCACCTCCAGCTCAGTGATAGTAAAAATTATGAGATTAGGCTATTCTGTAATTTCTGGGATGGAAAAGGGGGCTCCCTTAGGGTTGCGCTGGAACTTACAAAAGCCTATATTTCTGTTTCCCTTTCCAAAATTTCAATGTGATCTTCATGTTGCAGGTGATGCCATAGCAAGAGTAATGATGTGAGGTCTTTTTTAAAATGCTGTTAAGAACTTGACAAATATCAAGAAATATGAATATTCCCACAAATAAAGGACCAGAAAAGAGGAATACAGATGAAGCTGTGAATTGCAACTCTGTGTGGCTTGGCTGTTTTTGTTGTTTTCAATGCATGCATTTCCAGTGTTACATGGTAGTTCCAGTATCACCCTGCTTTTCTGGGTCCCCTTTTGACTTTTCTTCCACTGATACGACTGTAATCTGCCTACAAGGATACGGTGGCTCTTTGGAAGGTCCATTTATTAAAAAATGAAAAGGACACCAAGAAGCTCAGAGACAATTTGCTGATTACCTCTCTACTCCATGAAAGCCTCGCCAATCTCTCATGGCATTTAGCTCAGTCATCATTGATCTTAACGCCCTACGGAGATGAGAAGGATTGTTATTTGTCATCATGATGATCAGTATTATTGTTCAGAAAATAGAAAAACAGGAGTTGTACCTCCCTCCTATCTTGCCTCACTGTTCCCGCTCACCTCTCCATTCTTCCCCCACCATTTGTCTGAGAGGCAGGGTTAACGGAAAACTAAAGATCTGTTCCCAGGACTTAGTCTAGCTAGGAACAAGTAGTGGGGAGGGGAGAGTTAAGAGAAAGAGACTGTGGATCATGATGCCCCATCTCTACCCTATTCCAAGACTGCCTGGACGTGCATATTAAGAGAGAACAGGAGACAGTAACTTCCTCCACCTCCCCACAACAGAACCATTCAATGTTTCTTCCTAAGACCCATCCATCAGCTGAGGTGCTGCTGATGAATTGGGTGCTGAGATCCAGAGGAGCATTTAAGACAGTGTAAATGTATGATCTATCTTTGTTTGATTTACTTGGGCTAACTCTGGGAATGAATTAATGTACCAGTAGGACCATAACAATTGAAAGTTCATAGATCATAGTTCATAGATTATGGCAATACATTTTGAGCTAGGAGTTTTCATGGTAATCTAGTTCAATCTCCTCATTTTGTAGATGAACAAATTGAGATTCAGAGGGGCTGTGACTTGCCCAGCGTCACAAGTAGACCTATACAGGCAGAGAGTGGAAGAGCCAGAAGTTAAGTTTGTGGGCCATGACTCCAAATCCAGTACCTTTTCCATAGTAATACAGAAGATAAGCTCCTTGTAGTCAGAGAGAGTTTCATTTTTGTTTTTATATTCTCAGTTCCTGACACACAGTAGGCATTTTGTAAATGCAGAATTAAGCAGCATTAAACAGGAGAATCTTGACCACTGAATGCTGCGTTTTTCCTTATTAACAAGGGTTACATTTGCCTTAAATTATCCAGAAAATTGTAGTTCTGCAAACCGACAAACCTAGCCATACAATTTGCAACAAGATCTCACTAGAATTGTCCTGAGATCATATAGAACTTGAGAAAGCCCATTTCTAGGGGCTGAGATGTTTTGAGGCACTCATTATAATCTACTTTAACCTTTCACATGATCTTGTGTCCTTAAGCCAAAAAACATGAGGCCTTTTCATTGTGTCAAGGCATCATTGGAGAGTCACCTCCCAAAGCTGAGCAAGCAGCATCAGAAATCACCAGACACCTCAGAATAGTAAAAGCTCCACCCCACCCCCAAATCTCGTGATGCAAACTCCTGGTGGCTTTTTAATGACTTTTGTGATACCTGGATTTCTTTTTGTCCAAATAAACATTACTATACTGGGCCAAAAGCTGTGGGAGCCAGCCAAGTCACCTGAATACATAGTGCTTCTCTCAGAAATTATTGCTTGAGCTTCTGATGGTCCATCTTTCCAATTTCCTTTCTAAAATTTCTCTATGATCTTTCTTGCACTGAATCTAGAACATAGGTCATGCTGTGGTAGAATTAAATGACCCGCTGGTATGTAATTACATAAAATGCTTAGAAAGGAAATAAATGCTTATCCTATGATGGCTAGAAATATACTCTGGCCATTCCTCCTTGCATTATTTCTGGTGGAAATACCATGCAAACAATGGCAGGCCTCCTTCTGTTGTGTTCTGATAGTCAATTTGCATACAGAAGTTGTGAACATTTAAGTTTCTACAAGGGTGTACAGCCTGTGTGTCAGGATCAATGGTTTCTTGCCATCTGTCCTCCTGGTCTTCCAGCTTGGGTTGATTTTGTCAGATGAACACAAGCACTGGACTGGAGTGATTTGCAATATTCTTTTTTCTAAGTAGATTTATCCTCTAAAGGAAATTTGGGTCCGTGGAACCTACGTGTGAAGTTCTGAGGATGCCTGATTGAGTAGCTGGCAGCTGGGCACTGGAAAGGGCTCATTTCTCCCCAGAGTAGTGGAGTAATTCCACTCCCCTTTGTCTCTGCTCCTGTTGTACCAACCATAAGAAAAAAATGGGACATTTTCCTGTTGTTGGCACTTGATAGTAAAGACACTGCTGAAAACCAGCCCTCAGGAAATTTATGAACAGGATTTGAGTGTGAGGAAGATGATGGTGAGTGTGGGAAATCAAAGTGAATGATTAGTGAGCATGAATGTGTGTGAACATTGGGATTGCGGCCACGTGTGTGTGAGTGGGGATCTGTGCTTGAGAGAGGATGACTGTGAGGTGCTGGTTGAACCTTCAGTGCACTTTCATTTAGGAAGCACAGTATTGATTGGAAAAGCAATCCCCTTGGAATTAGGATTAGGCAGAAGTCGTGGTCTGAAACGGATTTCTGTGCGGCAGCTAACATTCATGGGGATTGGGATGATGAGGCCTTGACAGACCTTAGTGTCACTTTCTGAATCTCCTTTAATCTGCACACAGGAAAAAGAAGCATCCAGGGGCAGCACAACCATATTCAGTTCCAGGGTGATGAAGGGGCCTATAACCAAGTGACATGAGAACTGTCTGAAGGAAAGATATTTACCCTGGAGAAGAGAAGACTTGGAAAGGAAGCTATCTGCAGGACAGGAGGAAAAAGAAAGGAGGCTGTCTTCAAGTATGTGATGGACTGTGACACAGAAAGGGGATTGGACTTGTTTGTTTGGCTCCAGAGAGCAGAATTAGGAGCATTGAGTAGAAGGTTCAAAGAAGCAGACTTAGAGTTGATGTCAGGGAAAAAAAAAATCCCAACAGTGAATGGTGTCCAAAAGCAAAGTGGACAGCCTGGGTGGGGTGATGGAGGGGGGGAGACTTTCCCTCATTGGAAACTTTCAGGCAGAGGCCAGATAGCATTTTCCAGATGCCTTGCAACTGGGACACTTTGTTTAGGTAAGGGTCTCTGAGGGCCCTCCCAACTGAGATGCTCTGTCATTTTGTGATTCTCTAAAGCTTCATCTGTACAAATAGCCATCAGAGTCCTTCTGTTTGTCAATCTCGCTGCTCTTCCATGCTGAAGTAAGCAAGGAGCTTTCTCACAGAGCCATCCCTGCACTCCTCTGGCAGTTGAGAAGTAAGACAAGCCCAGAGAGCTGGTTCTTTTTCCCAATGTGCCATATCTTGTTCCTTAATCAAAACTTTCATATGACAACATTGGTCATGGCATCAGAGGGGCACCTGCCTTGTGTCCCGCTGTTCACATGCACTTGATAGGTTCCCCTGTGATATAAGGGATTTGGCATTCTGGCTGTGTCCAAAAGCTTAATGCAATTAGAACAATGTTTTCCACAAATAGAAACATCTGGGGGAAGTCACTCTTCACAGGAAATCCCTCTTATGTTTTCCTGATGATTTGGTGACTCTACATGGCATCATTTCACGGAAAGCACTCTCTCTGCAGGATGAAAGTTGTGGGTTAACCTAAAGGCAACAGAGAGGAGCATGGTGCGCATTGGAAGATTATAACATATCACCCTGAAGAACTGTGAGAAAGATGTTGTCAGGGAGATGCACAAGCGAGAGCAACAGCGATCTTGTATTAAGAGTGTGGGAAAGGAGAACATGTTGCCCGAATAACCTATGTGCTGCAGTGGTACTTAAAACACGGTCAAGGGCCCATGTGTATAACAAAGCATATGATTTTGTTGGGCAGATGTTTTTGGTGGACATTTACGGGAGGACAGGGAAAGAAGCACAAGAGCACACCTGCCAACTCATTTCTGTCTGCCTCAGTTTTCTCCTCTGTAAAATGGGGATACTAATAGTACCTGCCTCCTAATGTTGTTGTGAGGATCAACTGAGATACTATTTGTAAATTATTTAACACAGCACCTGGCACACACTAGGTGATTAATAAATGCTTGGTTTTTTCTTCCTTCTTTTTTTCCTTTTCCCTACTTCTTTCCCTTTTTCTTTTCCTCCTTCCCTCTCTCCCTCCTTCTCCCTCCTTCCCTCTCTCTTTCCTTCTTTCCCTTTTTCATTCCCTTCCTCTTTCCTTCCCTCCTTCCTTTTCTCCCTCCTTCCCTCACTTCTTCTGTCCCTCCTTTCCTTCTTCCTTCTTTTCTACCTTTGTATCCCTAGCTCTTAGAAAAGTTCCTGGCACACAGTAGGTGCTTATTGAATTGAAGGCATTTGGTTCCCTGCAGTCCAGAATTATGTAAGCCAAACATGAAGAGAACAGTTCGGTTCCCACACACAACTGTTGGTGTAGATGGGCTCTGCTTGGGAGATGTCCCTTCTGTCATAGAAAAGAACTAGGTAATTACTTAGCATTGATGGAATGACTAGACAGTTGGCCCCATCATTTATAGCCAAAGGACAGTCATGTGCAGGGTCGCCTGAGCCCAGGGAGAGAAGAAGAGGCTGTCAGCTTCAGCTCTCCTGTTGCTGTTTTGTGTGTGAACTGCTTTCTGGCCGCCCTTTGATGAAACTGACTGTATAATGTATGAGTCTCTGAAAGCACACCAACATAAATCCTGCTCTCCTCTCACCTTATTTTGATAGATCTCTATTGCCAGGATGGACATTGCCTCCTCTCTGACTGCTTTACAGGCAGGTGGGATGCTCAGATCATCCGGTTCATATAAGAAAACATCCATATATTACTGGAGCTACATCCTTCAGTGGAGGGCCACTGAGAGTGTGCCCGCACGGGAGTGAAAAGCTGCCTGCATGCCTGCCGCCCTCGATGAGGAATAGAGCTACCTTGCCATTGTCAGTTACAAAGCAGCAACAATGGCAGAGGCCAGGCTGAGCTAACTGACCTTCCTCTTCTGCGTCTCCAACCACATCCAGTGAGGAGCAGCTCTGTGCGGCAAGCTGGCCCTGGCTGAAACCAATATTCCCGGTGCTGTGCCATCCTCAATGGGTTCTCCTGGGCAGGGAGGGACTTGCTTGACTCCAGAGTGGGATTAGCATACCTTGCATCTAACACAACATTGAGCCGCTGCAACTTCTGAGAGTTGGAAAACAGCTTTTGTCAATGAGGGCTTTTCTGAGAATGAGGGTTGGACCCAGGTTTCAATCCTGGCTCTAGCACATATAACCCTGGTCTGGTCCCTTACCCTTTCTGAGACTATGAAATGAAGCTCAAGCTGAATTAGGCTTTAGGAAAAGCACTTTGGCTGCTGTGAGGGTGGTTAAGTGTGAAGAGATGAGGCAGTGAAGTCATTGGGAAGACAATTGCCATAATCTGGGCCTGAGGTGATGAAGGCTTGCATTAGGATGTTGGCTCTTTGAGTGGAGAGAAGGGGCTGTCTTGAAGAGTGGTAGCAGAGATGACCCTGAGATTGTGAGCCTGTGGGATGATGGGGGTGGGTGGGTGGGTGGGTGTGCCACAGTAAGCGCACAGCTGAAAAGAGCCCTGGCTTTGGGGAGAAAGATAATGAGTTCTGTTTTGCATATGTTGAATTTGAGATGCCTGTTGGATAACCAGTCCAAAGTGCCTTCTAGGCAGTTGGTGATGGAGGGCTTCAACTGAGAGGAAAGAGTAGGATTGAATATATAGATCTGAGAGTTGTCTACCTTGAGGTGATAGTTGAACCTCTGGGAGCTAATGAGCTCATCAAACAACATATTATAGAAAGAGAAAAAAGAAGACCTAAGAGAGAAAGAGAGAAGGAGAGAGAGTGTTGAGGAAAAACAATTTACTAAGGTGTCCACATCCTTTGACCCAGTGATCCCACTATTAGCCATATATCCAAAGAGATCAAACAAAGTCCCAGAGGAAGGTCTTATATATGAAAATATTTATAGCCACATTTTTTTGTGGTAGTAAAGGAGTGGAAGGAAAATGGGTGGCAACTGACTAGAGAATGGCCAAGCAAATTGTGATCGATTGCTGGCCTCCCACCTTTTACTTTGTAAGAAATAACTAATTTAGAAAGAAATTAAGAATCGGATCGATTTGGGAAGGCTTATCTGAACTGATGTGCAATGAAATAAGTAGAACGAGGAAAACAGCTGTCGCAATGGCCAAAATGGAGGAAAGGAACGAAAGACCCAAAGGCAGCACGACTCTGCTGTTCTGAGGGGTCTCTTGGCTTCAGTGAAAGGGCAGACAAACTGGCTTCCCACCTTCTCCTAGAGAGGTGACGCAGTGTCGGGAGGAATGAAGCATATACGCTGTCACACAAAGTCAATGAGTAGCATTGTATTGCTAGTTCTGTGTCTGAGTTTCGATTTGAACTCAGGTCTTTCTGGTTCCATGTCCAGTACTGTACTCACTGTACACACTAGCTGCCAGTGATAGATAGCTAGCCAGATGGATGGATGGATGGATGGATGGATGGATGGATAGATAGATGATAGATAGATAGATAGATGATAAATAGATGGATGGATAGATAGATTGATAGATAGATGATAAATAGATGGATAGATAGATGATAAATAGATAGATGATAAATAGATGGATGGATAGATAGATAGATAGATAGATAGATAGATAGATAGATAGATAGATAGATGACAGATAGATAGATGGCTGCATGCACGCATGCATATGTTCTTGACCCATTGATAAGTAGCTGGGTGCCGGTCTTGGAGTGAGGAAGTACCGAATTTGAACACTGACTCAAAGATTTATCAGCTGTGCAATCCTAAGCAATTTTCTCGACCTAAGTGTTCTCTCTTTCTCTCTCTCTCTCTCTCTCTCTCTCTCTCTCTCTCTCTCTCTCTCTCTCTCTCTCTCCCCATATATGTATGTGTATATATTATTGTCAACATGTCAAAAACATGTCTGTACACATAAACATGTGTGTGCACACATGTGTGTATATACACACAGACGACCTGAATTCAAATCCAGCCTCAGACACTTAACCAACAATACAAAGTAATGCACTGACTTTGTTTGACAGAGGTGGGAAACAGATTCCTTTCTCTGTGTAATCCTAGGTAAGTCACTTGACTTCAGAATTAGGGTTAGAGTTAAAACCCTCAGTTTCCTTCTCTGTAAAATTGTGATAGTAATAGTAGTTAACTCCCAGGGTTGCTGCGAGCATCAAATGAGACATTCATGAAGTGCTTTTTAACCTTAAAATACAATAAAGATGCTATTAGTATTAACATCATGTATGCACACATATGTGCATATATGTTCTTTACATATTGAAAAATATGCACACATATTGGTTATATATACATGTACATGCATGCACGTACATGTAGGGATGTATACACTTGTACAATATGTGATGTGTATTTACATAATGTGCATCTATACATAACTACACACATGCATGCATGTGTACATGATGTACACACATGTGCATGGCGCACTGTCTATTAAATTTACATATATGTACACACATGCATGCACAAATGTACTTATATGTACATATATAATATAAAAGTGTGCAAGACATTACCTATGTACACACATGTACAATGAAATAAATAGACATATACATGCATATACACATACATATATCTACACATGCTGTTCAGTTGTGTCCACATCTTTGTGACCCCAATAAGGTTTTCTTGGCAAAGATACTTGAGTGCTTATCCATTTCTTTTCAGATACTATATTGATAGATAGATATAGATATAGATATGGATATAGATATAGATATAGATACAGATACAGATACAGATACAGATATAGATATAGATATAGATATAGATATAGATATAGATATAGATATAGATATAGATATAGATATAGATACAGATATAGATATATAGATATAGATATAGATACAGATATAGATATATAGATACACACATGCCTACCTACACTTATAATTATACCTATATACAGTACACATACTATACACATACATATATATGCACATACATATACCTATACCAATGCTGATACCTTTATGTATACACAAATAAAACACATACCGTGTATATACATATGCATATGCAGTATGTACATAATATACTATACATACATATCTCCCACTTTAAACTATTAAAATTGAACTGCACTAAGACTTTTGGGACACCATATAAGTGTGTGTTGTGTAGGGGTGTGTGTGTGTGTGTGTGTGTGTGTGTGTGTGTGTGTGTGTGTGTGTTGAAATCTATATTTAGTCATACCCCACCTCACTCCTAAACACTTACCACAGTTCTGCCCTTATTATTTCACTCTTGGTTGAATCACAGACCTGTGTTAGGGGCCCACTTTACAGGCAGCCTCTCGTGGCCCCTTGAGCAGCCACAGTCTTTTGCTGAGAGTTGACTTGCGCTTCTTTGCCACATAATGTTGGGCATTTTCAGCCTTTCTGTCATAACTTGTGTGTGTATCACAGTCAGCCATGATGGTGCTAAGGCGTACAAATCTGAACCCCTGATAGACGCAGAGGGGTAGGGACTTTCTGTGTGCCCTAGTTTCTGGAGCAGGGCTGCTCAGTACAGAGCACCTCTATTCACATCATCATCATGGCTGCCCTGGCGGTCATCATGAGTGGCAGCATGGGGTAGTGTGTGGACAGCCAGACTCTGAGTCAGGAAGGCCTGGGTTCAAGTCCTTCCTCTGAATATGTACTATGTGACCCTGGGCAAGCTTCTTCCCCTCTCTGTGCTCCAGATAACTCTGTGACATGGTAAATTACAAAGTAGGTGCTGATTTGTACTGGTAGAGGGACTTTCTCACTGCTGGAATCACAAGTTCCAAGTTCCATGGCCCTTACTAACACAATATCTAGACTGACACTCTCCACCATCCAAAAGCATACACCAGAAGCTCACTACCCTCAATAAAGGACAGATTTCCATGCTCCCAATATCACACCCCGAAGATCTGTGAGAATTTCATAAACTGTCTTAGAACTGGAGCCTAATTATAGATAAATCTCTGCCTCCAATCACCCAGTATAATACCAATCCATAAGAATACAATAATTAGAATGTTCCAGTCAGTATATTTATTTTAATAGAATTCTATTGCTATATTTTGGTTTTACATTGCCCACATTTCCACCTGTGTTCCTCCCTTCTCTGCTAAGAGTTCTCTCTTTCAACAAGATATTTAAAAAAGGAAGAATAAGAAAGAAAGAATAAAAAAATCATTAATGTCAATCAACATATTGAAACAACTGTGCCAATCTAGGCAATGTTCCATATCTGTGGACCCAGACCTCTACAGAAGAGTGATGAAAAGTGTCTCCTCACATCTCTTCTTTGGGGTCAAGTTTGTCCTTTACAATTTCAGAAGATTAGGTTCTGGTGGAAGAACAGTATTTTAAATAATGGTTACGATACCAAACACTCAAGCTCTAAATTACATTGGATGAAAAGCTCTCAAGCTATGGAAAGCTGGTGGAACAAGTCAAAATCATGTAGAAACAAGATGAGGTGCATTTGACCTTGGCTCTCATGTCTGCAACAGAGGACTCCCAGGAATGCTTTTATGGAGCCCACAGAAGAGCAGCTGGCAGCCTCCCACTTTCACTTAACTACAAGAAACATTGATGGTGTATTCATCTCTGCAATAGTCTGCCACACATTCAATATCATACAACAATAGTAGGACAGAGGCTTGGCTGTAGATGTTTTCTATCTGAATTCCACCAAATACAAGAGGAAAATGATGATACTGATACTGATAATAATAATAAGTTACAATAATGGAAGCTAATATTTTAGACGGTGCTTGAAAGTTTGCAAATTCAGATCTGCTGGATGAATGAATGCCTAGGCATTCTATAAAGAGGTAAGCATTGTCTCTATTTTAGGGACTTCCTGCCACCAGTTTTTGGTTAAAGATGTATCCTGATCAGCTTCCCTTATCAACCCCATCATTCAATTGTTACTAAATGGCTTGTCTTCTCCATTCTGTTGTTAGCATCTAGATTTTTAATTTCTTTTTTAGTTTAGCCCAGAATGGATGGGGTGTTTTTGTTTGTTTGTTTTTGTTTTGTTTTGTTTTGGCAAAGAGCCATTCAACCCATGAGCTTGAATGAAAAGAGGTGTGGGTAGTCTTCCTCCAAGAAAGTTACTGAATGGGGCAAGCTGTGTGAACCTTGAAATTTCTGGAGGTAGGAGGCTCTCCTGTCTGTGAGCTGATCTTCAGTTTTTCTGCCAATTTATGAGCCCAATGAGTCTCATTTCCAACTCAGAACTGCTGCCTTGAGTCAGTAGCATGAAGTATATAGGCTTCCATGTTGCAAAAACCAAATTGGGAAGTAGAATGAGGAACAAAATGTGAGGAGAGCAGGACTTAGAGTAGACTTGTCTGCCATTCCTTTCAATTAAGTAAGTCATCCTGTCATCATCTTGTGTTGCTTTTCTTGAGTTGCATGGCTCTGGGACATGTCACTCTCACTGACAGATAGAAGGCATCCTTTGGAGTTAAGACTTGGGTTCAAGTGTGACCACTGGGATATGTGACCATGGTGAAATTACTTTACTTCTCAGTGCTCAGAGCTCAGTGTTTTAGCCAACTGTTTATAAGTCATGGATGAACTGACAATCTATACTGGGAGTGGAGGGGAGGCTATACTGGGAATTCCCTACACTGATGCAATTAAAGGTATGGACCCTACATCCCACCCCAGTCCCTGACCCTGTCTACTCCAGATGCACCCAGAAGTAATGGAAATGCTAAGACTGGCAAAGAATTCAAATTCTAAGTTGGATACTCTGTTGCTTGAGGATGGCTATTGAATCTAGGGGAAGCACCATACTTAGCTGCTTAAGTAGTTGATTCTCACTGTAACATTATTGAGGATGGTACCGACCTTTCCTTTCCTTTCCTTTCCAGCTATCATGCCACAGATAGTGTTTCAGAAAAGAAAGTTGCCACATTCATGTGGTTCCTTCTTCCCTCCCAACCCTTCCTGCATATGACTGCACAGGTTGTCAATAAGTATTTAGTTATTTACTTACTATGTACCAGGCACTGTGCCAGTGGCAGTGAAGTGATATGAAAAAAAAAAAAAGACAATTTCATTTTCTCCTTTTCTTCTATGTCAACTCCAAAAAAACCTTTCAAATAAATTCAGTGATTTTGTATGAGATTGGTAAGCCAGTTGATTTATCTAAGCCTCAGTTTCCTCCTCTGGTAAATGGGGGATTGGTTTAGATGCACTTTAAGATCCTTTGGAGCACAAGCTCTTTGATACCTTTCCTCTATGGACCTCAGTTTTCTCCCATGTTAATTGAGGAGGTTAGATCAGATGGCCAATGATAATTGATGATGATGATGATGATAACTAACATACAGTGTTTACTATGTGCCAGGCACTGTGCTAAACACTTCACAATTATTACCTCATTTGAGCCACATAACAACCCTGGGAGGTAGGTGCTATTATTATCCCTATTCTGTAGATGAGGAAAGTGAGGCAAAGAGAACTGAAGTTACTTGTCCAAAGTCATGCAGCTACTAAATGTCGGAGGCTGCAGTTGAACTCAGGTCTTCCTGACCCCAGGCCCAGTGCTCTGTCCACTTTTATATTATGATGCCAAAGGAACTAACCTGAAAGACAGTTATCCCTTCCACATCACAAGGATTAGGGGCGTGGCACCCTCACGATCCCGAAAATCCATGTACAATTTTATAGCCCTCTATCTGTGCCAGAGAAGAAACCTGATTTTTTTTTCTTTTTCTTTTATGGGGTATTTATAGTACCTTACCATAAAATTCGGGGTACGTATTCGATCATAGGCTTTGTGTTGTATGCTGGCCTTCACTGTTGTCTGCAGCTTCTGCAAAACTTCCCAAAATTCACATTTAATTTGTTATGGCGACCCATGATATATTAAACCTGCGATGGAGAAAGTTAGGATGTGGAAGGGATGACTGTACTGCCAAATATTCCCATATCATTCCCCCATTTCAATTCAATTCAATTCATTTCAACCAACAGTAAGCATTTGTGCTGTGGCAGGGACTATGATAAATGCTAGGAGTATAAAGGCAAAATCAGAACAGTTCCCAACCTCAAGGAAATCACATTCAACCGGAGGAAACAATGAGTGCACAGATGCACATGTGCAAAATGTGGACAAAGCAAGTGGCAGAAGAATTACTGACTGGTCTAGCACAGAGGATGTACCCACAGCAATGAAATGAAGGTCTAGACTTCCCCCCAGCATAAATACACAGAAATGGGGGGGGAGGGGCTAGTATAGGGAGGCAGTATCCCCTGGGGGGAAGTACCAGAAAAGATAGAAAAGGATTTGGTCTTTCGGCTGAGCCGTAAAAAGCCTTAAGAAACACCCAGTTTTCAACACTGGAAATCAAGGTAGTGGTGATGGTCATGCTTCCCAGAGCCCTCCGCTGGTCAGGTGGTCTGCCACACTTTGGAGATCTTGGGAAGAGCTGTTTCTCTTAATTGGCTGCACTGAATCCTAACAGAGGAAATTCTCTCTTTTGCCTGAAGTAAAGGGGAAAATAAATTCAGAAACTTGCTTCTCTCATAGGCTTCAAGGGCCACATGTCATTACTCATGCCAGTTAAATACCCAGAAACCCTGTGAAAGTTGGATCCCCAATCCGCGAGCTCCCCAGCATTGATAACGCCGACATGACAAGTTGTCACTTTACCGTATGTTCCAGAATATGACTAACCCTTAATAGCCGGGTGATTCTGGTGATTCTAGAATAATCACAGTCACAGGACACGAATGACTGGCAGTTACAGTAATTACTCTAGAAAGAGGACCAAAGCAAGCAGAAATTCTCTCTAATTTTATATATTCTCAATAGGTGCCCATAGTACATCATTATCACTAGAGAAACTATTCAGTCATTGCTCCAAAATTCAGCCATGCAGGCTAGGCTTAGAGTGGCTTGAAAGGCAGCACCTCCAATTCAAAATGAGGGAACCTCACAGACACTCAAAAAGTTCCATTAGGAGATGACAGCCCAGAGAGATTTCCCTGACTAAAACTTATTAGATTCAATATAGTCTTTGGTACCTTTTTGAGTACGGGCAGGCATGTGCATTCATCAATGTTGGGACGAAGTTGAGAGTGAAGATGTCATCATGGACAGCTCTGGTGGACAGAAAGAATCAGAGATGCTTTGGGGCAATGATGGCCGTGATGGCTATTGTCTTCATAGACATCCTCATCCTCATTATGCTTGTGTCCAGATCTTTGGATAGGAGCTCACCAGCGTAAAAGCACTCAGCAGTGACAGCATGGGAGGTATCATGTGGTACAGTCTCAAGAACACTGGCCTGAGAATCTGGAGGTCTTGCTCTCACATTAGGGACCTTGGGGAAGCCACTTGATCTTTCCAAGCTGAAATTTCCTTATCTGTAAAATGGAGTTAATGATAATCTTCCATGGTTGGGGAGAGGGGCTTTCAGTCAACATTCACATGAGACACAAATATGAGCTACTCAAATAAAAACGTTTCAATGTTGACTTACTGAAAGACATTCAAAATTGAGAACCTGGGGTAAAGAATGTAATTCATGTAATAGGATATTGCCAGGAAGGGGCTTGTTTCAGTTTTCATTTACTGACACATTATTATGTGGCAAGGAACATGTGAA